>NC_089802.1:31400178-32000178 GCF_029633855.1 Hoplias malabaricus
AGAACCATCACTTTATATATGTCCTGCTAATTTTAAGAGGTGTAATTTAACTCAATAACAGAGAGCTTGTAGAAGAATTGGATCAATCAATAAGAAACTGCCATCAGAAGGGCTAACCGTCAATCTGCCAAATTACACTCAGCATTCCAGCTTCAAGCAGCAAAAAGTGGATGTCGTCAAGATCATGGTCAAAGCAGCAGGTCTGGATCAGCTGTAGCCTATGTACCTTTAAAATGGTTTTAACATGTTTGTACTCCATTTATTATTTTAAATAAACAGTGTGCGAACATTTAATAACAGAGAGCTACAGAGTTGGTCCAGAATTACTGGGAACATAATATATTTAATATAATGAGAATAAGATGCCTATATCACAGACAAAACACCCCATTTGCCCTATTTTTATTGAAAATCCTTTGAGATCCCACCCTTTTCAAGATATAATTTTCCAAGATTTGTCCTGGACAAATTCTAGGACAACTTCCAACAGGATAAGACACCAAAGCATGGGACAATTTCCAAAGAGATGTTTGAAAATGGTTGTGTAAAAACATGTCATGATTGTTTTTAGTAAGTGGACCATCTGAAAAAAAAAGTAGCATATGAGCCCTTAGTGCTGTTCTGTTGTAAGAAATTTCAGCCACAATATTTTCAAATATAACAATATGTCACTGCATCAAATGATATTAAACTAATATTCATGACCAAAATATTTATTAATAACATTTGCTGCAAAAAAAGGTAATGACAACTAAATAGATGCTTTCTTTTCTGTCCCTGGCTTAGAAATCTTAGATATATTGTCCAGCTCAGATCAAAGTCACCATTTAACTCACTTGTTAAGTAGTCACTCTTAAGATGCAAGTCTTGTTAAACAGTGAGGATATATACCCAGCAATAAAAAAACAAAGCAATATGCACAATCATTACTGGCACAAGGTATGACATTTGCATGAATGAACCTTAAAAACTTAATTCACTACACAGGTGAAATGCCAAACATTGCATATGTTATATATGCAATATATATATATATATATATATATATATATATATACATTTTAAAAAAATAAATAAGAAACCAAGCATGAGTGGCAGCAGCATCAGACTTTCTGCCTAACTGCATTTATTCTACTTAAATACGTACAATTTTTTCAGTTAAGTAAGGTGAATATCGAGTAGCAAATGAAAACAGAAATGAGTTATGAAAATAATGGAATGAACAAAGCTCACAATAGTAACCGGCAAAGCTTTCGATTTGCAGTGCCACTTGACAGTTTCCCTGGAGCACTTATTCTAATCCCAGCTCCATCACTGCAATCAGATTCTCTGGAAGAGGAAGAGTGTGAAATGGAGGGAAAATAGGGAAGAAAAGAAAAAAAAAAAAAAAAGAAGAAGCTGAAATGTCACATGGCCAGAGGAGGAGAAGGTGGCAGTGAATGTCTCTCTATTCCTGTCGTCTTATTGTCCCGAGTGCTGCTAAAGCCTCTCAGACATTCAAACCAAAGCACGATGCCAAGGCCACAGCAACACAGGGGCTTTTTAGGGGCTATTCTTTGCCATGTTCATCACTGCCAAATGCATTTGGAATTGTACCGTTACCAAAAATTCCCAGCTTCTTAAAAAGCCCTTACACAGAGATTACACTGCTGTTTGTCACTGCTATATTTTGTATGCAACTGTATTAACAGTATGAAACTATTCTTAATTCAGACATGTTACATGTATCATTACTCTTTCCGTGGTATTATTGATAGCCAGTAAAACAAAGTGTAGAGACCACTGAAAGAAAAAATAAAATGATTTCAGAAATTCTGTTCCCTGTTCTGAGTACGCAATAGGAAACCTTACAAGATCCATCTTTCCAAAGACTCAAAATTGCACCTTTGCTGGTATTTTAATTAATAAATCCAGATATAAAGGAAGTACATTACAGCAGAGTGAATCTGGCAAATTATTCAATCAATCCAAGGTCAAGTTCCAACATGAGGCAGTGTGTGTGTGTGTGTGCAGCGTTTTCTGGAAATAACGTCAATAAGCCATTCTTCTCAGCAAAATTAAGATGCAAAGGTGTTGTTTTCTTGACCTTTTTCAAGGTTTGTTTGAGTCACATTTTTATGCTTTTATTCTAATGTAAAACATTAATTCAAACTGAATATGAAACTTAGGTCTAACCTAGAGATTACTAATCTATCTGCTCTGTATTTGCAGAGACTACAAACTCAAAATACGTGGCAGAAAATGGTAAACAATAACTTAAATACAACATATTTAAAAACAAAAACTCCCTTGTTTAGAACATGAGCAGAAAGGCAAGGTTAAATGGAGCAAAACAAACAACGAGCACAGAAAGAGCTGAGTAAAAAAAATGCATGTTTATCAACTGGTGTCACTCTGATATCATAATGCCAAAATACAAAATCTTTGCCATATTGAAGTTTACAGTATCCTGCTCTGTCAGCCTGAGCATTTGCCAACTTCCCTCTCACCTCAGGGTGAATTTCCTGCTGGTGTTCTGGAAGACACTTAGACGGTGCGAGAACAGAAATTTCACACTGAAAGTCTCACAGCTGTAGCTTGTACTGCCTGTGTAGTCTTGTTTGGTTGCTGCTTGTGTCTAGTTGAGCTAAGGTGTCTATAAAATTTCAACTCAATCACAGTAAAAGGTGCATGTGCAGGTTAGTTACCTGTGTGCTTGGTTCTGTCTAATGATTGAGTCATTTGGTAAAGTAGTCTGAGAATTGACTACATCATTAATCTGAAGCACTGTACTCAGGAGGTAATTCAGTTGCTATTATCTAATTATCTACCTGCCACTACCTTGATTATATAAAGTACATAATGTCATGCTGCTCTAATAATGCACAAAGACATTATGTCCCCCTGGACTTTGCTGTTATTTATCCTTTAACCCATTAATGTGAATGCTGAAAAGCAGTATATTCTTGCTTGTAATGTACTCTAGCACTTTAATAAGAATTGTGTTTTATGTAGAACACATAATAGAGCCAAGCAATAGTAAAAGGACCAAAAAAAAGTGAGTAGCATATAAATGTCAATATACTTATTTTTTTTAAATAAAAAATGTTTTAGTAGTGATGTGATTTTTAGAAGTGACATGAATTTAGTACTAAGTACATACACTAAGACACTACCGCAGTGCATTCAACAATAAAACTAGCATGAAGAATCTACTGCGATAGAAAGCTCACAGAAATAGTGATAGTAGTGATCGCACTGTGATAGCAGCACTGAGAACCCTTTTCCACAAATATGGAACAAGTTTATTTCCCATTCTCAAACCTAATTTGAAACAGTTCTGCACATTTTCCCTAACATAAATTAGTTCCAAAACTAGAAAAGTTATAGTTTAGCATCTTAATTAAAGAATAAAAATTGTAGAATTTTCAGCAAGAACTGTGAAGGCTTCTATGGGCATGCTGAGCTAAAGAAGCTCCAGAAAGAACTCAGAGCCTCAAATAAAGTGGTATTGCGCAGTGGAGCTGAACGGGGCCATTTGCAGTGTTATATAAATGAATAAAAGGAATTAAAAACAGGCAAATGCTATGTGTGTGTTTTGTGTGGCTGTGTTCACTTTTTTCCACTGTTCACAAGCTAAGCGTGACGACTCGAAACTCTGCAACATTTACACACATTGAATCAATCCCTCTGTAAACTGTGGGAAAAACCATGATTCTGTCTTGACACTATTAATTTAATAGAACCGAGCCCCCCACATCACCACCAGACTGATAAAGTATCCCTGGTTTTCATTAAAATTGTTTGAAATGTGAACCCTGTTTAAGAAATTTCTTTTGGTGGAAGACATCTCCAATCCCACAAGCTGTCAAATCTGTAAAAGTTTTTTCTTTTTATACAACTAAAACAGAACAAATACCAAGATTTACCTTTTCATTTATATCAGTCTCTCCTGAGATATACTTCTCATAATATGCCAACACATACACACCTAAAGAATTGTGTATTTCAATGATGATGCTTTTTAAGATTCAAAAATGATCCAGCAATGTTTCAGTAGTAGTTCAGCAGGAGATGTGTAAGCTCTCCTGGTGAGAGAACCTGTGGAAGACAAGGCCTGTGTTTTGTTTTGGCTCGTCTGCTGCTTTCTAAGTGTCTCTGAATTATAGCACAGCCGCTAGGAAGAGAGGCATAGCATCTGTTACCTGATAGAGTCATCCATCTTGCCATGTGCTCCTGAACACCACCCCGGCACACACACACACAAACATACACACACACATTGATTCACAGGCAGATGCACAAATGAATGCACAGACACAACAAAGTAATGAGCTTCAAAGTGCATGCATGCGCACGCACACAAAATCTCAACACGCACAAGCTTCACACACTCTATAATGTCACTACAAGAGAAATACGGATAATTGCAGCCTAAAAAAGACATTTAAACTTAACATTTCTGCCACTGTTTGAATACACTTCTGTTAATACCTACTGATTGCAAAAGCGATATCCAAACACAGAGAGAAAAAAATGTTAACGCATTTTCTATGAGGATGGAAACAAAAGCACACTGTCTATTATCTCAAGAGAAATAAGCACATTTCTTAAATGTGCTGACACTGACACATTCTGACTTAATTTCTTGTAATTAACTCTTATAGGGTATGGGCAAATCATGAAAAAGCAACTTTTTCCCTGCATTTGCTCATTAGTATGTATAAATGGAGCATACCAATTCACAAAGTCTGAAATAAGACTACCATGTCAGATTTTTGTGGGCTGCCTAAAAACATGGGATGAAATAAGCTGTTCTGATTTTGCTCACCTTCCTATGTGAAATGCGGACACTTTAGAATTTTACTGCCTGTTCGCCTGAGTCCAATATCGCTGAAACTGCATTTATGTGAGAACTCAACGACAAGGTTAACCAGAGCACAAGAAACACAATGAGTGTGGAAATAAAGGTACTCAACAAAAAATAGCAAAAACAAGAACAGAGAATTAAGAGAAACAAGCAAAAATGGCTAAAACGCAGAGCTTTGGCCCCTCATTGCTGTGCGCTTGCACTGGGGTACACAAAGGCTCAATTTCATTTTAAAAAACAGGAGCCGAAACCAGTCATTCTGAAAAGCACTGTTTAGACAATGTAAAAATGGTGCTGCAATGACTGATCATTATGTAGTTTTCGGCCAAAGCATGTCACACGTTTCACCACCAGAAAAGTGATAGTACTAATGAATTACTTGGTGAATTCATCACATTGGCTTTCAGTGATATTGAGCATTACATATACATCTTTAGCCTGAGGCTTTACACTGACTGCTTTTCAGCCTATATTTTAAGACTTGCACAGCCTAGTCCTGGATTTGATTTAACGCAGAAATGGCAAAATCCTGAGTGGCATGCAGTGGTGCTTAGAAAAACAGCATTGCTGGGAGTTGCAAAGCAATGGTGAAGTTAATGTGAAGAAATAGGCTAATATTACACCTTCTAGGTACAACTATAATGCATGAGCAAATTTTCATCCAATTATTCTTTGCTTCAACTTTCCAGAAGACAGGTTTCCACTGCCCAGTGATGGGGTACTCCTCTAGCCCACAACTGGCAATGAACATGGGATCCAGCCGGTGTATATGTCTACGAACATAGCTGTAATTCACTAACATAAAGTGCACATGGTTGGTATTTCCTAAATATAGAAAATAAGTATTGAGTGCTTGTTTTTTGAATTCCACTTGATAGTGTACCTGTAACCTGACACTTTTCTATGAAGCCAAATGTCAAAGCACACCTGCAGCTCTGAATCTTCTTCCTGCATCTCTTCATGGTCAGCAGTTATACTCCTTTACATAATCAGCCATGAGTGATAACAGCGTATTGGTCTTCCAGTCTTACAGGCTGATAGAACTGTCATGCTGGGACTGGGATTGATGGAGAAAGACTCGGGGTCAGAATAATGACCTGACACCTGACTTGAATTGACTTTAGAGTTTCATGGCAGCAATGCACTCTACGCCTTTCTACTCAACATGGAATGGATAATTTTGATATATGCTGTTTTATCCTTATCCAGTGTGTTCTGTTTGTTTTAACCTGCTCTATTTTATTCTCATATTTTATTCTACATTGCTCTATAATATTGCATTCTATTCTACATTTGTATATTATACAAATAATTTCCACTATTTCTGTTCTACTCACTTCTTATCTGTTCTAAATGTGCATGAAGTAGCTTATAGCACTTCCGGACCCCAGTGTGTTTGGCAGCTCTCTGTGTGTCTGATGGCAGTGTGTATTGTAGTTTACCTTAGACTCTGGCTGCCCACTGAGAGTCCCTGGGGAGTGTTGAAAGTCCCGCTGGTTCTGAGGTTCATTCTCTTTTTCACTGATTTCTGTCATCTTCTCCAAGTCTACCAAGCTGTGTTTGATTAAAATAATAATAATTAATACATAATAATAATTTTTAAAAACAGTTATCTCACCAACAGATAACTTAATGACACCCACCTCACCATCATTTAGCTTGTCAATGGATACATCACTACTGCTTACCTCACATCCCCTTCATTTACCCATCAATGTCACCTCATCTGACCAATATTTATAACATTAACATTTACCTCTCCAACAGTAATCCCATCTCAATCAATACATGCCTCACGTGCATTTACCTCACCATCAGGAACCACAGCATACCAACATTCATGTCTGTAACATTTAAAGCACCAGTGTTACCATATCTAACCAACAAATCTGACGAACATTAATGTTACCTCACCACTGGTAAGCTAACCTCAGAAACAGCTACCTTACTAATATTTCTACATATACACCTAGCTAAGACACCCTAGTACCCTAGTCTGCCTTTTCAACGTTTACTATCTCACCTATCTTTAACTCACTATCAGATAACTCACAGTGGTTCCTACATCCCACCAACGTTTAATTAACCTTTTCCCATGCCATTACATCGTGTAATCACCATTCATCCTATTAATATATGTCTTAACATTTACCTCACAAATACCATAAAATCCCTTATTCCAAGATGTTTTTATTGTTAAAATTATCTTTACCGATATCTGTATCGTCAGTTAAACGGACTTACGTTGATCTCTTCAGCATCATTTACATTAATCACATTTACTTAAAAAATCCTTAATTTCACCATCAAATACCTGAGAACCATGTATCTGTGGCTCCCCTCCGCTGATTTACCTCACCGTGGCAGCTGGGGCGTCCTGTGAGAGCCGTGAACCCTGAAGAAAAGAAAGTCCGCTTTAAATGATTCCAAATCCCGTTTTTTTGAGAAGATGCACCTGGTTTAATCCTGAGCTCTCGCTCACCGTTTATAAGCCGCATTCAGAAAGCCCGTAGCGGATCTTTCACTTTCCTCCGTTCGCTCATTACAGGCGGCCGTTATTAACGGTCACTGCACGCGTTCTCCATTCCGCTGCCACACCGCACTGCCTCGCTCTCGCGCTCTTACAACTTTGATTTGTCCGAACCCCCGGCTCTAATTGGATGGAACTCCACCGTGTCGTTTCAGCGCCGTGATCTGATTTCTCCACTTTGTTGACGTCAACGCATGGGGCGGGATCATTGCGCACTTTGTTTTGGGATGACGCGAGGGAGGAATCCGTTAGCAACGGAGCAGTGTCAATGTTTGAGCGAGTCTTAGGACAAATGTAAATTATTTAGTGTGTTATATGTGTCTTTTAAACGCAGAATTAATGAGAATTAATGATTTAAAAATTCAGAACCCCCCCCCCAAAAAAAAAAAACCCTCCTACTATTGTGCTTTTACCACTACTACCACAACTACTGCTACCAATACACTACTAGTACGACTATTAATAATATCCCTATTAATACTAAAACTAGGACTGCTAATGCCACCATTAAAACAACTATTACTACTACTATCTACAACTAGTATTACTACTACTACAAGTACCACTATAGTAATATCAGAATATAGCTGTATAGAATATATTAGTATCCTTATTACGTTATTACTACTACTGCTTCCACAATAGATACAAGTAGGACTACCACTAATACTACATTATTAAATAATAGTACTACTACAGGCGCAGCAGGTCGTGTCGCAGTCACACAGCTCCAGGAACCTGGAGGTTGTGGGTTCGAGTCCCGCTCCGGGTGACTGTCTGTGAGGAGTTGGTGTGTTCTCCCCGTGTCCGCGTGGGTTTCCTCCGGGTGCTCCGGTTTCCTCCCACAGTCCAAAAACACACGTTGGTAGGTGGATTGGCGACTCAAAAGTGTCCGTAGGTGTGAGTGTGTGAGTGAATGTGTGTGTGTCTGTGTTGCCCTGTGAAGGACTGGCGTCCCCTCCAGGGTGTATTCCCGCCTTGCGCCCGATGATTCCAGGTAGGCTCTGGACCCCCCGCGACCCTAAATTGGATAAGCGGTTACAGATAATGGATGGATGGATTTTTATGCTATAAGGCGTATTGTGTGCAAAATAAGTAGTCAACACCATTTCGGCTCTGAAACTGCAGAGACTTGTTTTAAAGAAATTCTCAAATTAACAGATTTAACAGCCAGGATTTCTTGTGTCATAAACCTAAGGAACCATTCCTGTCAACTTACAGGACAGGGCTTTTGAAATTCTGTCAAATGATGGAGGGCACCAAAAACAAAACAAAATAGACTAATGGCGTATTTATAGTATTAGTACTAGTGGTACTAGTAGTTATGGTTGTGGTATTATTGGTAACACTTATTAGTGGTAGTAGTAGTCCTTTCTGTAGTAGTGGTAGTGGTAGAAGTATCATGGTAATACTATTAGTAGTGTGAGTAGTGGAAGCTGGTATGAGTAGTAGTAGTTGTGGTAGGAGAAATCATAGTATTAAGGATAGTAGTAAAAAGTGTCAGTAGTGCTAGTTGTAGTAGTACCATCCATCCATCCATTATCTGTAACCGCTTATCCAATTTAGGGTCGCGGGGGGTCCAGAGCCTACCTGGAATCATCAGGCGCAAGGCGGGAATACACCCTGGAGGGGACGCCAGTCCTTCACAGGGCAACACAGACACACACACATTCACACCTACGGCCACTTTCGAGTCACCAATCCACCTGCAACGTGTGTTTTTGGACTGTGGGAGGAAACCGGAGCACCCGGAGGAAACCCACGCAGACACGGGGAGAACACACCAACTCCTCACAGACAGGCACCCGGAGCGGGAATCGAACCCACAACCTCCAGGCCCCTGGAGCTGTGTGACTGCGACACTACCTGCTGCGCCACCGTGCTGCCCAGCATAAAAATCACCACATGGAATTAAGGTAAAACAATTCACTATCTCTGGAGATAGTGTTTCATTTAGATTTCTACAGTATAGATCTAATTAATATCATGTCTCACACTTGCTGGTTCTGCACTGAATTTGTATTGACTTTTTATTGACTTATGCATGTGGAACTGCTGTCTCTTACATATAACTTTTGTATGCGAGTTAGTGTGTTGGACAGGAGAAGTGGAAAATGAATTACAACCACTCTGCACTCACTAACACCACATTTCTGAGTCATATTTCATTCCTTTCATCGTCCTGCACATACCCTCTATGTTTTATTGTTGGCTTTCTTAAAAAGTAGAGTTAATCCATCCTCCCCAGTGTCAGTAAGCAGGATGAAGGTACTAGGATGTGTTAAACTTTAGGAAGTGTTATGTTATGTTAAGTGTTATGGTAAGTGTTATGAACTGGATTTATTCTAATGGTTACAGATCAGGCTTCTTTATAATCAGACAGGACTTTCTCCAGAGTCTTATGGCAGACTTAACCTAGAATCATATAAAGAGTGCGCAGTTCCTTTTTTAGATTTAAGTGCATCTACTGTCAGCTGTCCTCCTTCAGGTAAGTTTTAAAATTAGCTTGTTGACAAGCATACCAAGCTAATTTTGGAGCAAACACACCAGGCTGATTTTTCTGTCAATATGATGTCAACATGCAGGATTTAAAATCTGAAGAGATCTGAAGTATTGACTTGCCCTTTACTAAAAGAGAAGGGAAGGAGTGCTGCTTTGTGGGATGCAGTCCCTAGAGTCTTTGGATAACAGCTCTTTTGAGTTTTGATCAAGTAAATTGCTGTTTATTTTTAGGCCATTCATCCATTTCAGAAAGTATTCTTGCTGTCTTGGACTTATGTCACTGATGAGTGAACTAGTAATGAATTCTTGGATCTCACACTGTGGTGGTCAAACTTACTGCAATCCAGTACATTTTAGTTAGGCTGAGTTGAACTATTGTAGAACAGTGCTAAGTAGGTTTTGGGCATTTCTGCTGTTTTTTCCCCTATTGAAAATAATTCAGACACTGCCAATTAATCACACACTCAAGTTTACACCATCTGTTTAAGTTCTCTGAGGAAATTGGGTCCAGCACTAACTGGCTGACATAGTGGTGCTAATGCTAGCCTCAACAATAGCATTAATTTCATATGCCTTGGCTTATTGGAACATTTCTAAATCTAAATTAGAATCTGAATCTAATTTTGCTGTGGAAAATCTATATCCTCCTTCTCCAAACAATCAGCATATTGCTAGCCACTGTGGGTGTCTATTAGCTGGGGGGAAAAAAAACAACAACTGGCAGTTAGCATTCTTCTCAAAATGTGTTGAGTTATCCAGTGGCACTATATTAGCATTCCTTTCGTGTCTCTTGGGAAGTTTAATGTGTCTTAAAATCTGCAGTTCACTTTATTTAAATACTGAACTTTTTAAAAATGAAAAATTGTTGCCCGGACTTTACTAAAAAGAGATAGCCAATCCTGTTATTGGTTAGTGCTTGTGATTACTCTCATTCTTTCTCTCTCTCTCTCTCTCTCTCTCTCTCTCTCTCTCTCTCCCTCCCCCTCCCTAGGCTGAAATGATCAGCTTAGTGAGGGGAAAGGCTCGGTGAAGTCTTGAATTATTTCTCAAGCAGTTATAGTGTGTTGAATCTGTCACAAAATATGGATTGTGTTTGAGTGTGTGTGTGTGTGTGTGTGTGTGTGTTGTGTGTGTGTGTTATAGGTGTGGTGGTATCACAGTGGGAAATATGCAGGATTAGATTCTCCACACACAGAGCAAGAGCATCTTGCTGAACCTTGAAAACACCTGATCCTCTTCCCTACTGAATTTGCATACATCCTTTATTCCCTCACTCTGTACTCTCTCTCCCCTCTCTCTACTCTTCCCCTCTTCTTTTCTCCCCTCTTTTGGTTTCTTCTACTTCTGCTCCATCTCTTGCTCATTTCTCGCAGTCACTTTCTCTCACTGTGAGCTCACACGTCTCCTTTTTTGTTGCTGTCTATTTTCATTTGTATTTTTCCCAGTGTTCTGCATTGCCCTAATTTTTTCAAGCCCTTCTTTATCTCAAAAGCACTGTTACCTAATGGTCTTTCATACACATATCACTTGAATTAATTCACCTTTCACATCTGCATTGTTTTGTTGCCCAGCCATTTTGAATGTCCTCTTTTTCCCTTGCATATATTAAACTACCTTTTCAGCCAGTCAGTTTAAATTCTGAATATTCTGTATACCACATTTCACAATTATACGTGGGTCTTTCTGACATTATTTTCTTATCTTTTTAAATGTTGTAATATTGTTTTGTACTTTCTTGTAGACATGAGCAATATGTCAAGATGTAATTCTTATCTTTCCATATAGCTATACATGCATAAAAATATATTTGGAGCAATACCATCCTGTTCAGGATCATGGTGGGCCCAGAGCCTACTCATAATCACTGAGCCAAAGCAGGAGCACACCCTGTACACTGCGCTAGGGCATTATATACTCATTCAGTCACTCACAAACTCACACATATGACAATTTTGGTACAGTTAATCCACCTACCACATGTTTTTGGACTGGGAGGAAACCTGAGCAACCAGATGAAACAAACAGAACACACCAAACTCTCCACAGCCAGTGACTTATGGTGCATCCTGAGAGGGAGAATCAAGTAATGGCAAACACAGTGTTGAGCAGCTGGAGTCTTGTATCAAGCGAGGATGAGCAACAGTTCCACTTGCAAAACTTTAACAACGGATTTCCTCAGCTCCCAAATGATTAAACAGTGTAATTAAAAAGAAATTTATGTAACAAACTCTTAGAGTGTGCTGCACATTCGAAATGTGTTTATCTCAAAGTCAACATTAAGTCCCCTTTCCATTGTTAAAGTAGCTATGTCTGTCAAATGTTCAGCTCATACCACCAGGTTGTACCCACAGAACTTAAGTGACAGTTTCAGCAACACAATAGAAGCACAAGTAGAATGCCACTGAACATTAACGTTAATATTGAATAAAATGAAGGTTGTAGTGTCAGAGCTACTCTTTCAGCAGAGCTACCACTGGAGCTGATCAGTGCAACATAGTGTAGTAACTTCATCAGCTGCTTGGTAAGAGGTGGCTATGCATTGCCAGACTCTAAAATTCTGCTCCCTTGCTATTTAACCTCGCCAATAAAAACCTACTAACTATGGCAGGAAAGGAAGTTCAACTCACATGCAAAATACCCAGTCACAATCTTACTGTTTTTAAGTGGTTATAAGGAAGTTGGGTCATCTATACTTTCAAGGCCAGTATTAAATTACCTTCATAGAAGTATGTATTAACAGACGCTAAGACAGCCAATCAGAACCCTGACCCTGTGGTTCCAGTTTAATGCACTACAGCAGGTTCAAGGGCAAGATTTTGAAGTGACCCACTGGTATGACGCTATAGCTACAACTGCTAATGCACCTGGCTGGCCATTGTGAAATCCCAGCCTGGAACCTGGATCAAAGGTGCAGATTTGATGACCTTTTCACTGAAGACATCGGAATCTGTCTGTGGATGTGACTATAGGCAACATATAGCTGAGGTATCTGTTCATAAATACTCCCTAAATAATTTTCCCCCCTTATATCTCATATTACCCACTCATTTTTGATGGCAGGTTTACATAAACCAAATATTCCATGCTGAATTTGTCTCTTAGAAAAAGATAACTGAGCAAATACAGGTATTAAAATATATCTAAAATAACCACCATTCCTCTCAGAGCAACAATATCATAGCTACATGAAGAAGAACCAGAGGAACTAAAGCAAACGTCAAACCTACAGTGTTGCAGCTTCCGCTGCCCTGGAATTCATCATTAGCTCTGTGTGTGGTAAGTAATTGCTTTCTCCTCGGCCAATTCAGTACATTTCAGTACATGAAAGAGAAATGAAAAAACAAGCACTCAAGCCTCATTTATAAAACAACACGCTTTACAAAACAGCAGCACTTGCAGAATTTTTATTTACACCTTTGAAGAATTTTTCATTTTCTGGGGCCTTTCACATGGGACTGTTTGGCCTAGTTCTTCTGTTTGACGAACAACATGAACTGCGCTCGACAGTTACTGCTCAGAAAAGATGGGTTGAGGATATGTGTGTGTGTGTGTGTGTGAGAATGAAATGATCACTAATTCCAGACTGGTGAGCTACAACCAATAATATAGTAAAAAAAATAATAGTAAATTACAATCAAAAATTTTGAAACAGGGGGTGGAAGAGTGGCGCTAGAGGCTGGGTCACTGCCAGGGGTCATGGAGCCCTGGGTTCAATCTTCATTTTCACTGTGTGTGTTCTCCCTGTGTCTGTGTGGGTTTCTTCTGTGTGCTCCATTTTTCTCTCACATTCCAAAAACAAACGTTAGGTGGATTTACAGGTAAAATGTTCCACAAGTGTGAGTGACTGAATGAGTGTGTGAAATTGTCCACTGGGCTGACTTTGTAAATGACTGGGTGAGTATGTTAAGCCCTGTGGTTGACTTTTAGTGTCCTGTCCAGGGTGTGATTCGGCCTTGGACCCAATGATTCTGGGTAGGCTCTGAGATGGTTGTGTGATTGAATGAATGAACAAATAAAGATGAACCTGTATATGCTGCATTTCTGAGCACCGTGGTAAATCCATATTCACTGAACTATTAACTACAGCTCATTACAGTGACTCGCCATATGCTTTATCTCTGCAGGTCACAGTGAAGGTCATATTTGCAGTGTTAACAGCTTTATTTAAGTTTCGCTTGAGCTATTCCTCTTCTATTTTAGACCGTTTCACACGCTTGTATGGAAAGGTGTGAAATGTGGGAGTGAAATATTCCACCGCACCCAATACAAGGACTTTCTGTCTGAAAGTGTCTGTCATCTCTGGCTCAGTGCCACAAATCCAGTCCAATCCATGATGCCTTCAGCTGTAGTGTTGATTGTGAGTATGTTAAGAGTTTTTAATTTTTTCGCCAGGGCTCAACATACTGTCAGTTGCTCCTTGGCTTCTACCCGCTGTCTCTCATCTAAGCTGGAGCCAGTGGGCTCTCCATGTCTGGCACTGGTGAAAGAGAATCAGGACGTCGTGTTCACAGAGCAACAGGCTTTCTCTGAGCATCCAGGACCTGAATGCAGTTACAAGACCATTCTCAGACCATTGCATTTGGCCAGTCTGTGGTCTGCACCTCACATATCTCCATCAATACATCCCAGTAAGGTAAGCTTGGCAGACTGGCTAAAGGAGTTAACCAAATTCAGCACGGAAACTCAGCTATGGCATGGTTCAATATGCTGTGGAAATGAAGACATCATGGGTAACCATGGTATTGTAAGCATACAGTGCCATCCAAAGAGTTCTCCATGGTTCTTGGCTTGTGAAAACTATAAAATAATAAAACAAAATGAGTCTAGACCTGAATGCAGGATATTCTGGAGAACCAATATACACTGGGAGGCAGAATTGACTTTATGGCCTTAATTATAATTCTAGTAATAGGGTCATACCACACTCATTCATAACCTGTAACACAATGACATATAACATAACATAACATAACATAATTCAACCTAACCTAACATAACCATAATCGCTTAATCCTGTTCAGGGTTGTATTGGGTCCAGAGCTCAGAATCATTAGGAAACACACCGGACGGGGTACCAGTCCATCAAATACATACCCAGTCACTCACCCACTCACACCTGTGGACAATTACACAAACTCACCCAGTCCCTCACACACTCACATCTGCAGAAATACAGTTTCACCCAGCAAATCCTACAAATGTGCTACAAATGGACAAAAGTGAAGCACATGGAGGAAACTCACACAGACACAGGGAGAACACACCACACGCCTCACAGGCAGTGACCAGAAGTGCGAGATGAACTCACGACCCAGCAACCCTACCCCACCATGCTGTCTGCCATACCATAATACCATAATGCTTGTTGGAAAATGCTAATACATCATGGTGATCCTCATCATTGAAGACAGAGAACAGTGAAACAGATGAACTATAGTTGTAGAATTAAAAAAGGCTCTATGCTGGACTGAGTGTGTAGAAGCATGACGTCATAAAGTTATGGCTGATTGGTATAACATATTTGCTGTTAAGTACACCAATCTTCTTACTGCACTAAGTAAGTAAGTAAAAATGGCAGCCCTTACACTAATACAATGGGCAATTCATCGTGTAGGTGTGTTACACTCATAACAACAGATCTGCCATGTGGGGACAAAAATACCCTCCTTCGAACTGTCTTCTTCCTACTACCTGAAGACCACTCTCGTCTTTAGCCTAAAGCTTACCTGGCAGGCGTCTTCCTTATTTCTATTCTAAGACTCCTGGATGTGCACTCAACTTATTTTTGGACCAAACAGCTCATTAGCAAGAGGCCGCAGAGCCACAGTGAAGCATTTGAAAGGCGTCTGTTCAGCACATGCAGGTTAATCCGCCACTGCAGCAATCCTTCACTGCCGAGCTGATCAGCGCTGCCAGCATAAATCACTGGCAGTAAACTCTATGCTGTTTTAGTTCACTTCAGCACTTTATATGACATGCAAATCTGCTTCTTCAGGGTGCCTTTTATACAGGCTCTTTTTATACTCACTACACCGTCACCAACCTGAGACTTTAGCTGATGATTAATCCCTTGGATTTTTTGATCGCTGTATGCAATTGTTAAAAAAATAATCAAAGGTTACTACATACAAATACACACTAGTTACAAATTTCACAGGATTTATAATTAAAATAAATTCACACACAATGACAACAGCACACAAAAATGGAGCTTAAAAATAATTAAAATAAAATAAAATAAATCAAAACATTTATGAAATCACTATGTGCATACATATATGTATACATACTTGCACAGAAATACTCATATTTATATACAAACACGTACCATACTTGTAACAGAAGTAACCATAGCAAGCTTTTTTTTTCCCAAAAAAATCTTCACATTGGTCCTGGTACCTGCACCAGGTTCTTTTTTTACACTTGGAACCACAAGCGAACAGGGACTAAACTGTGGTATGTAAACTTTGCAGAGAGCTGACTGGCCAGAGCCTTGTCTATCACGACGAAATGCAGACCTCCAGCACAAACTCACCATCTGTAAAATCTCCAAGCTACAGTAGAACTCACGTTTGGTTTAATTTTATTTAGAACTTGATATTGTAGCAAAGACGGACAGCCTATAAATATCTGCCATTTCTGAAGGAGCAGGTCTTAAGACAAAAGAGCAACAATTCAGGCTTCAAGATGGCGGCTAATACTATGCTAATATTCTCTAGCTAGGAGTGTTTTTTGAAGGGCTTGAAAATACTGAGGGAAAGGCATGCAGACGAGATTTAAAGGCCATGTAAGGATGGCCATGGGCTCTGGCAGGCCTTTGCTGGGATTGAGGACAGAGCGGCTTATCAAAGCTCCAGCAGATGAGCAGGCAGCCAGGCAGAGTCCCACTCAAGCAGCTCCAGGCACTGCGAGCTGAGAGCAGCCACACAGAGAGAGGGAATGACAAGGAGAAGGAAGGAATTGATGGGGGGTGTAAGTTAATTACAGGCATGGACCAGATTCGGAAGATGGCCCAAAGTGACAGGTTTGAATAAAGGTTAAAAAAAAAAGGACAAGGACAGAAACTGAATGGACCAAGAAATGCTACATCAGCAGCTTCTTTGTAGACAGAGCCATACACAGCTTGATTGATAAATAACACCACATTGATCCTTGAGGAAAAATACAGACCAGGAACTTAATTAATCTCAAAGCAATTTCCCAGTTGGCCCTATGATGGTCTAGTGCCCTGTTCAGGGCAAGTTCTTGCCTTGTGCCGAATGATTACAGGTAGACTCCAGCCACACCCTGACCCTAATCAGGACTGAAGTGTGTTATCTGTTTTTTTTTTTGTTGTTGTTGTTAAGAATTCTTTTTTGGAAAAAATTCCACGAGCCTAATTTGTTTCCTTAACGTGAAAATTTAGTTCCCTACTAGATCCAAAGAAAAGAGCAGGTCCTTCAGTGTAAACTGTAATGGTGTCCGTGCGCATGTCATGATAAAGAAGCTCCAGAAAGGGCTCAGAGCCCTAAATATGGCATTATCGTGCAGGGGAGCTGGTCTTGGTTATCCATAGCCTGTTATATTGTCCGCAACAGTGTTTTTTACGAGGCTGTGGTCAGAACGTGTCAGATACTATTGTCTGCTGTTCTGTTCACAAGCTCAGCTGGATGGCTCAAAACTGTGTCATGTAACAGTGGATAAACCATGACTCTGTTCTGACTTCATCTGTTGATCTCTGGCCCTGTCACTGACACAATGCTGGAACCGAGCACCCTTGCAACACCCCCTGCTGATGACGTATCCTTGGTTCCCAGCAGAACAGGTGGAAACATGGACTGGTTTCCTGGAGCGTACCAAGGTTCCAAGAATCAGGGAGGGAAACAGTCCAAGAAACAGTTCTTTTGGTGGAAGTGTGTCTTTGGGGGCACGCGGGGGGGGCGGTGGGGTTGGAGCAGGCACAATGAACCTTCTGTGTAATTGCACGTCACTGCTTTATGCTGTCTCATACTGATGAGGAGAGCGAGGGAGAAAACGAGACTAGGATCTCTGTCTGAGAAATTTCTTTGATCATATCCCAATTTGACAGCTGGTGAAAACGACTATGACACAAATTAGCCTCCAGAGTGTAGCATAGTACATGACAGTGCAGAAGCACAAATGTGTTTTTGTGTACATCTCTGACAATTCAGTTACATGGATCAACTTAACAAGACGAGCTAAGCAAAGTCAGCCACGTCAACAGCAGCCTCACTGAAGGAAACTCATTCAGTTCTAGCAGAATATAGCTATTAGCATTTAACTTAGAACCTCACTCTTGCTAATATCCTCTTAACAGTGAGGAGAGCCCTTTTACAAAAGTCTCCTATTTAATTTTATCTCTTTATAAGCATCAGCTCTGAAGCTAATTCTACCTCTAATTTAAACAAATATTTTCTTCCGTGGTGAAATAACATCAGAAGACTGATCAGATATCAGAAAACAACCTGTGCAAATCAGCATGCTTGGTTATGGGCCACATATAACACAATGAAGTCTTTGGCAGTAGTTAGTTTTAAAGCTACAGCATTTAAAAGACATGGGACAAATGAGGTAAAAGTCACTTATAGCTATTATCATATTAATCAATGCAAATTTTTCTTTGGATAGCAAGTACACAAACACACACAAAATTAGCGCTATCCAATGAAAACCATGTATATCCAAAATAGCAAATTTACACAAGGACAAAACCTTCATAAATTTCAAAGACAATCAATGTAAAAAGATTTTATTCCAAATAATTTTGGAGCCTTTCTTTTGGTCCATTCTTCATGATTTTTTTAACATAATGTGGAGGACATCTGCTTTGTTCAAATGATGTAGTAAACAACAACAACAACAAAAAGTACAAAAATGAAATGGAGATGCATATTTATGTCTGGACAGCAACAATATATAAAGCACTGAGAATGATTTTATTTATAGGCCCAACTGTCATAGCCTTCATGCTCCATGGACTTGAGAAATGTTAAAATTAGCTTATTGTAAATTTGCACGAAGGAAATAAAACAAAGCATCAGGAAGGTTCTAAAAACAGACATCGTTTGATCCTTTTAAAAAAAGCCTCTTCTAATGTGAACAAAAACAGGGCCCAGAAATCAATCATCTTTTTTTTTTGTCAGTAAAACCAAAATAGCAACTTCAGAACATTTCATTACCAGAATACTTGGGTGAGGGGCATAAGGCAATTAATAGACAAAATATACATTGAAAGAACCTTACATGGCACTAAATATCCTGCACTGGCAGTCCTCCTCGGTCTCCCTTCCTAATGTCAATAGGTATTTTCAATGAGTAAATACTGCCACCTGCTGGTAGGATGTCCAAGAAGTAAACCATTTTAAATGGGAAATATGGAAAGACAAAAACCTATTTCAGTTCATGTACATATTAATGTGGAGATCTGAATCACCTACCTACCCACAAACTGTAAAATAATACCATTTAGTCAGTAGTGACTACTAGTGACAGGGTGCACAAAAGAAAACTATGTAGTATTTTTACCTTAAAATTACAGCTTCAAAATCATTGTGATGCTCCACTGACCTGTAAAAGGGAGAATAGAGCCTCTGTTGTTGCTACCCCAGGGTCAGCACCGCAGAAACTGCACTTTGTAACTATGTAACCGTTTGGAGAGGGGAGGCTCTCACACTAAACTGAGCTGTGACTTATTCTAATTTAAAGGAGCCGCTGCTGAACAGGGCTGTGTAGACGGGGAAAAGGGGGCTGTTGTGTTTTATCCTTGTGGTATTTTGATCAAAGCAGGTCACAGACCTTTTACTGAGAACCCTGAACTGTGTTCACCTGTGGAGAAGGTGTATGTCACCTTTAAAAGAATGATTCGCAGGTCAGCACTGACTGTTTATTTCAATCCTTTAAAATTATCTCCATATTTACATGAAAACTATGTATGTCTGATGCATGTCTGATCGCTCCCGTACACACACAAAGCTACATGTATAAGTACACAGTTAAATAAACACGGTGAAAGATGTATTAAAATATTTTAACAAAATCTTAAAGGCAACTAGGCCTAATACTATAAAAGAAATTGTTTCAGGGAACGCCATTCGCAGAATGTTTCAAAGGTGAAGGCAGCTTCTTTACAGTTCCTTTTAAAAATAGTTGACTTTCTTCTTGTTTTAAAAAATGGACATACTAAAACAAATAAAAAGAATTATGATAGTTCAGCCACACGTGCGAGAAGTAGCCATGACAAATCATTCAGATCATATTTAGACAGTCTAACCGGATTGGATTTCACAGTGCATCTTTTGATGAATAGATTCAGGACGTTCTTTGAGTTTCAGCAGTCGCTGGCAAAGGGGCAGAATGACAAATTCATGACAGTAATCTAAAATTTTGCATTCCACTTTCCAGTGGTTTTCAAATTCTGTCCATGTGAGCACATTAAAAACTTCATCTCATTAAAAAGTCCAGCCAAACTGCTCGTGGACATCAAGTCTTTCAAATTCAACGGCAAAGTGTTACATTAAAATTGTGTCATTTTTATCTGGGCTGCAGAAATAACATCTTCCCAATTCAAACAAAACTATATAATGCCATTCCCCAACTGACCTGCTTGCTTAGGGTTTCATCTATTTGAAAGGTTCTAAATTGCCTGTTAAGGCAGAGTCCATGAGGTCGTCGTCTTCTGTGTGCATATACATAGGACTGGGACGTGAGGGGCGCTCGGAACTCAACATGGACATGGAAGGTTCTGAGGAAGACATGGGTGATCTAGACCAACTGTCTATCTTCATTGGGTGAGAAGAGGGACCACAGGACATGGCTGATTTCTTCTTCTCCTTATCGCGGTCCCGCTCTCTGTCTCGGTCTCTGTCCCTATCCCGCTCCCTGTCCTTCTGTTTCTTCTTTTCCTTTTTGTGTTTCTTGTGTTTCTCTCCCATGCTTACAGATATGGAGCTCATGTAATCTTGCGGGGGTTGGAGTGGTCGCATAGTCTGATCGTCGTCTGAGCTGGGGCTGTTCTGATGGGATTTCTCTGCCACCGAACTGCTGCCCGATTCGCTTTCGCTGTCTTGGTTCAGAGGGGTGTACCCTGGGGAACGACTATGACTTGGGGAACTGCGGTCGTGTTTTGGGGTGGAACCACTGAAAAGAGGCGATGCTTTTAGGCCTGAATGCTGTGAGCCTGTCCCTTCTCCAGGCTTCTGGAGGGTTACTTTGGACTTGATGCTTGGAGAACCTCCGTCCGGCTTGCTGATGATGATCTTAGCCACGCCAGTGCTGCTTACTCCACTGCTCTTTGGATCCATCATTTTTTTGTCACTCGAGGTGCCCCCGGATACAGACACTTTTTTGCCCTCTTTTTCCGCCTTGTCTCTCTTGCTTAGGTACTCGCCTCCCTTGGAGGATGCAGGACCAACATTTGGAGGCAATCCCCCACCTCCACCCCCAGTATTGCCACCACCTCCCCCACCCTCTCCCTCCTCCCCTCCAATCCCACCACTGCCTACACTCTTCAGCTTGTCTATGACTGCTGTCAAGGAAGGCTTTTTGTTTCGACTCGGAGACTTACCCTTGGCGTTGGGGTTGTTCCCACCGCCTCCTCCTCCACCACTACCCCCGCCTCCTCCGCTACCTGAACCGCCCCCATACTGGGACTGGCCACTGGAGGAAAAAGACATGGAGCCTGAGGAAGAGGAGGAACTCGCAGAGGAAGTGGAGGATGAGGAGGAACCAGAGGAAGACCCACTTCCCAACTGTTTCTGAGAACCCATCCCACCACTGGAAGATGATTTGGAGCCTCCAGAACTGCCACTTCCAGAGCCAATTGGGGACTTAGCTTTTGAAGATGGTGGGGTGCCGGGAACCTGACCCTGCTGAAGTTTCATTGGGGAGGAAAGTTTATCGGAACTACCAGAGCGGGAGTGCGAAGGTGAGATATTAGGCTTGATGTTTGGGTTCATCATTGATCCAGGTGGCTTACCTCCTTGGGGCTTCATTTTGTTCCCAGTAACTGTTCCACTACTACCACCACTACTTGAGCTTGACATACCATGCTTGGTGATTGGAGAAGAGCCTGGTTTGCCCGAGCCCATTCCCAGGGAAGAGCTTTTGGATTGAGAAGACATGCCACTTCCACCTCCGCCGCTATTTGGTGGCTTAGAACTACTTCCTTGCCCCATGGACCCTTCCATCTTGCTGCTCTTTATCTTTCCTGAAGATGAGGAGGAGTGAGAATGGTGGCTTTTGCTGCTACCTGTGCCACTGGCACCACTAGTGCTTCCGCTTGCTGAGCTGCTTGATATATAACCCCCATGAGATGATGTTTTCCCCCCAGTTATGGTCTTGGGGATTTGTATTGTGATTTTAGGTATTGGTGGCGTAGCACCACCTGGTGGAGTCTGTGAACGACCCGAGCTTCCTGGCGATTTGGAACCCCCACCACTCAATGATCCTCCTGAACTAGCACTTCCACTGGGAGGGGTATAGGGTCTCCCTCCGGAGCTGTGTGAGGGAGACTTGCCATCAGGATCCAGCTTCTTACGCTTGGGAGGTTTCTCTTTTGATTTTCCTTCACTAGATGGTGTACGGCTCCGCTTCATCTGTTTCCCATCTGAAGAGCCCATTCCTCCCATCCCCATCCCAGAGCTTCCTCCTCCATTATCTTCCTTTGGCCTCATCTGCTGCTGTTTCACTTTTACGTCACTGTTCTTGAAATCACTGCCCACTCCTCCCATGCCGATCATGACTGGACTTTGGCTACCACCTCCATGGGAAGAATGTGAATCTCCCATATCTGGCGCTGGAAGCAGCGGCTTCCCTCCTCCACTGTTTCCACTGAAAACAATGCCAATGTCAAAAGGGTCCTTCAAAGAGGCATCGGGTGTGCTACGTCCATGGGAGGTGGGATTCTGAGGGGTGCCTGAGGGAGTGTTCTGCTGACTACCCCCACTGAAGCCTGTGACAAGGTCATGATCCGGTTCTGGGCTAAGAGAACTGTCCTCAAAATAGCTCTGTAAGTTTCCCTGTGTAGGCAGCAGCTCTGGATTAAAGTCTGTGTCTGGGAAGAAGTTACTCGAGGAGGCATCACTGTTGGGTGTTGCTGCGGTAGCGGCCTCTGCAATTAAATCTGCTGGATCGGTGAAGGGGTTCTCATTGCTGTTGGCATTAAAAAGGTCTGCCTCAAATACTGCGCTACCCTGCCCAGAACTGGAGGAGTCCCTTAAGGGAGTACCTAAGGAACCTCCCTCCTCCCCACCCATGTGATGCTGCCCATGGCTGCTGATGCTTCCTTTATTGGACTGATCAGGAATATCAGACAGGATGTCATTAATGTCAGGCCCAATACTGTCAGAGCTTGAGAGGCGAACCATGCGCGGTACAGTCCCCGAAGGCTGAGCCTGCGCTTGTGTCTGAGCTTGGACATGTGACTGTGGGTGATAAGATATTCCAGGACCTGAGGGTGGGGTCCCACATTGGCTTGGGGCTGGTGTGATACTGTGAGGAGTGTCTAGTCCATCACCAGGAAGATTGACATCGAAGATAGGATTCTGAGAGGCATCAACATCCATGGAAAAGAGCTCACGGTGGAAGTCATCTTCGGTAGGGTGGTGCATGTGATGGTGCTGTTGACTCATACTTCCCACTTGCTGTTGTTGAGATTGCTGTTTCATCCCTATCCCTCCACCTGCTCCTGCGCCTTTGTCCAAGGTCCTTGGGCGTTTCTTCTTGCCCTTGGTGCCGGTTATTGGACAAGACTGACCTTGGCTGTCTGTGCGTGGAGACCCAGAGGAGTTCTGCCTCTCTAGAGGACTACTGCTGTAAAGTGCTGCAAAGTCCTGTGAAGGGTTGTCCTTCAGCAAATTCATCAGCATGGGATGGTTTTTGGTGTTGCTAGCTGGTGAGGTGGTTGGTGGTGGTGTCTGATGGGGCTGTGAACCTGCGGAGGCTTGGGGAGTGGGACTAGACCCCACACTCCCTGTTATCTGCAACAGGCTGGTCAAAATCGGGTTCTGAGTCACTTTGCTGAAGTCATCCGAAGCATGGCTGTGATGAGATTGTGGCTGCTGCATCTGTTGTTGACTTCCCACTTGTCCCATGTTATCCACACCTGAACTGTTCTGACGACTCATGTTGAACAGTGAGGTGATGGGACCTTGGAATGCCCCACCTGGGCCCATGCTTCCAGCACCACTGCCTCCTGTAGGTGTGGCTCCTCCTCCAACCCCAGGGATGCCCATGGGGTTATTCCCATCAGGCCCAGGGACCATTCCCATGTAACCTGGGCTGCCCGTGGGGGGTAAGTTCTTCTTCACCATTATCTCCACCGTTTCAGCTATAAGGGACAAAGCAGGGGTATCTGCCTGAATCGTCTCAGCCTTGCGTCGGATAGCTCGCATGGTCACAGGGATGGACATGCATCTAAGAAGGTTAAAAAAGACAAATGTGAAATTTTAAAAAGAGAAACCGTAATATATTAACATATTCTGTAATAAAAGTGTAACATGTTGAGGGTATACCATGTTTTTTAATTGATTTTTTTAGGTGGACACTTTGAAATCTTAAGTAAAAAAACATATTCTGGTTTGTTTAACACTTTTTTGTTTACTACCATAATTCAATATGGGTGCCTTCATATTTTAAACGTCTTCCATATTCATTTACAATGTAGGAAATAAGAAAAAACTAAGAAAAACCATTGAATGAGATGATGTCCAAACTTCTGACCGGTGCTGTACATTCACAACATGTGGAAAATGGCCCAAAACAAAGGAAACCCTCCCTGAGTTGGTGTGTCCAAACATTTGACTGGTACTGTATATATTCATTTTGTGCTGCTTCCTGTTCTAGGGGGGTTTTGCCATGTCACTAGCTCCATTTTGCATGGCAGCTGTGCTAGTGGAAAAGCAACTATATATAAGCGGGGTCAATCCCATGCAGTGGAAAACCACCATTGGAGAGCACACTGACAAGGTTAAATGTAGTAAAACAGACAACTGGTCATGGCTCCTTATTACTGTGCCCTTGGGGATTGCTTGGACAGTGGGTAAATATCATTTAAAGAAACTGTTCTAAGACAAGGAGAATGGTGCTGAGGTCCTTGACCCTTGAGGTAATTTAAACAAAGCATGTCTCCGAAGTTTCATTAAGACACCAGAACCTGTGGGACAGGTGGTATAATATGTCCCCTTTAAGCTCCAGGATCATCTGTGTAAGTCAAGCAATGTTAAAAAATGCAAGTGCAGCTATTGCAAAATCTTGAACACGCCAAACATGCCAGTGTTTTCTTTGGCTCACCTGTCAACATATTTTGGTTTAAGACAAATTAAAAGCCTTCAGCACAAGTAGACTGCTGTACCTACCTCTGAACCACCTTGGTAATGAATTCATCTGTACAGATCAAAGCATCTGACAAGCCTTTATACAACTTACAGGCCACCTGCCTTGAGTCAATCACATCCATCACGACTGAGAGAAAGAGAAGACAATGAAGTAGGGGAAAGAAACCAGGTTAGACGGTAAGGTAACCCAGCTCCTTCAGTAAATCTGCATGCATGTGGAAATCAGATTAAAATGTGTTCTCACCACAAACAAGTGACTCATTCACAGGATGCTGGAAAGAAACACTGAAACTGGAGTCTGTCAGTGGGCACACCTCAAACTGCAGCAGCCCTGGAGTATCTATAGCAAAGAACACAAAATTACAGTACTACAATAATGTTTTCAAACACAGTATCATAGATTTTACAACTAACAACAGTTGTTTCATTAACGATGCAACATGCTACCAAAACAATATGTTTTTTCAACATATATTTTATGTTTTATAAGATGTTTCTAGATCTAAGACAATAACTGGAGAGAAAACTTTGGGAAGGGACACCCACCTTCCTTGATGTAGGTCTTTTTAACGCAGCTGCCGATCAGTGTGTTGTAAGCCGCCTGGTGTCGAATGATGTCCAGAAGAGGGGGCACATGGGCTGGATGTCGGAAGGGAATTTTATAAACTAGTGCTCCCTCCAGAGATCTTCCGTCCTGAACCGGGGCGTCTCCGTTGAGGTAATAACAATGCGGCTGTCCTGGTAATGACTGATGAAGTAATAAAGTAGATTCACACATAAGTATGATAACTTACACCAATGAGAATGATTAAATTGCCACTTACCGTGACTGACAAGTAACAAAATGCACTGTTGACAGGCAATAACTGCTCATGGTTGAAAAGAGAATGAATAGATGATAAGGTCTCATAAGTCTCATTTATTTTAAAGGAGACAAATTCTACCTCTTTTCCACAAATGTTTTTCTCCACTTAACCTCGTCTTTTCGTTCTCAACTTAACATGGGTCCAACACTGTGACTGGAGAGACTCTGACGAGGTGGGACAATCCTTAAATCTCCATACACTATGCTAGATACAGCACAATCTAATAACACATTTTTCTATGTTTTCTTACTTAGACAGACCACAAAAACTGAGCCCTTTAAACAAGATTATTTACCTGCAACAATTAAAAAAAATGACCTCTTACTATTTTTGCAGACACCAATAATGGACTGACACTAATAAGCACTTTTTATTAAAGTCTCTATTAACTGTGTTCAACAGCCACATTTTAGAGATAATCCAGCTCTAACTACAGCCCTTCAGCATGGGCACTTCAGATTTTTCACCAGTGTTGGTTGTGATAACCTTATATTAACTGAAAACTGAACATTTTCATTCATTGTAAAATCCAGGACCTGATCTGTACTGAATTTCCTGGTTTAGTTACATTTTTAATCCCACTCAAATTAATTTATATTGCTGTCACAAAGCAGAATTACAGAATTAAACCAGAGCATAATAAAAAAAAGCAGTGTATAATCAGAGACCAGTATGAATGAGGAATTTTACAATTCTAATAATGAGTGTACAGTAATGTATAATGCCATATTCATAGTCAATTGAATCGTAAGATTAAAAATTACAAAGCAGACTGGAATTTATACAGAGATTAGAACTCACTGCATAGAAACGCATAGACCGGGATGAAGCTGGATGATTAACTCCTTCTTCTTCATTGAGTTGGCTTTTAACAATGAGATCGTAGAGTGAGGACAAAGTTGGGGCTGATTCAAATACAGGGATGCCTAAAAATAAAAAAAGAACAATGGAAATAAAGAAAAGCTACACAATTATGTATAAAAGTCAATGAAGCACTTAAAAAAATAAACAAATAAACCCATACATTTTCCTGTTTACTAAAGTGCACTTTTTACCTGTAACATTCCCAATTTTCTGAATGAAAGACAGTGAGAAAGGCATGGGTTTGTTCATCTTCAGGAAGAAACAAGCTGGCAAGTCTATGCAGTTTGAGTTTGTCACTGGAGAAAATGTTGGAGTCCTGAGGGGAAAAAATACCAAGGAAAACAAGATACATACAACATACAGAGCTTCAAAATATGTAGAATAATCAGAAAATACATGCTATAATTATTTATTTACATAGATATAATCATAAAAATACATTTAGCCTTATAACATCAAATCCTAATTTTCCTCTTACATAAAAGTCAAAAGCACATATTGTTGTGAACAAATGTAATAATGAGCATTGTACCAAATAATTTCCTCTTTTACCCTTTGTTATCCACTGGGTGGGATCCAGTGATGAGAGGAGCGATGGGAAGCTTGTACCCTGATGAAGTTCCTTCCACTGTCACAGACACACTCACTCCCAGTGAACGCGGGACTGCACAGAAACAACAAAAAAATTCAGGAAGGAGATGAAGATGCAGATGACTAGCAAAGTCACTGCTTAGATGAGTTTCAATCCCACAACACTATAAACAAGGGCTCACTTCTCAAAGCAGATTGATTCTTCTTATTATTAGTCTAAATTTTAGTCATTGCCAATTCCACTTGTAAGCGATTCCCCTAATCGCAAGCATGCACTTCCTCCAAGAACATCCACATGACCAACCCAGTTTCTTCTTTTCAAACTGCTGCAAACATAATGCCAAGAATGCAAGCTATCCAGATCTGTCACATCCAAATGTGCTACCTAGGACTTAGAGGGCGTAGGCAGCACCAGGAATCAAACTTAAGATCTCCTGAGGAAGGGGCCTACAGTTGACCGCTGTCCCTGATATGTTCTTAAGAAAAAGACTGTAGCATTTAAAAAAAAAATGGAAAAAATATTCTTAAATTTAATAAAAAGAAAGTTCCTTCCGAATAATCTTGGACCATTTCTTTTTTTTTAATAATGAGGGTTGCCTTTTTTAAATAATGCAAAAAAATGTGCTTTGATCTAATAGCAACGATACATAGCACAAAGTAAACTTCTGTTTAAAGTGATAACTACTGTCCACTATGTTTTCAATGGTACTTTAGATCAGCGGTCCCCAACCTTTTTTGCGCCATGGACCAGTTTCATCTAAGACAATATTTTCACGGACCGGCCTTCATATGCTCAGGCCTACATTTGCTCGATAATCGTTAATGACGTAATCTAATAATAAATCATCCGTAGTGGTCTTATGTCAAATGCAAACATCAACAGACAATAAACAAGCTTTGTTTATAAATTAATAATCAACAACATCTCTGTAAACGAAAATATTTATTTTAGAACGAAAATCCTTTCTAATAAGAAATAATTATAATAAAAAACTAAACTCGATTCAAGTGACAATACTGGTCATTTCTATATAAAAGGGTGAACAAGTCAATCAAATAATAATAATTTCAATTAGTGAGAGCTCTGCCCAGTAAACATTTAGCCGTTGATTCAGCGTTGAAATAACGTAATGACTGCCGTCTAATCAACGTTCTCTTAAGGTTGAAAATGAAAGTTGAAAAGACGTCCAAACACGGACATTGAAAAGACGACTATTAGACGTATGTTGGACGTCCATTGACGTTATTAACTGGTCCCAAAATAAATTACTTGTATGAAACGCATTTTAGACGTCCACTGACTTTATCGATTGGTCACCACTTAACTAACTTGTTAAGATGGATTTTGGACGTCCATTGGCGTTTAAAATATGTCCTTGACAACTTTTGGACCCATTTTTAACGTCCAGGGACGTTCCTTGTTTACTGGGTGAGCTTGTTTCTCTGCAACAAGCTGGTAATGGGAGACAGTGACACCCGAAATGTGTTCCGTACTGCTACGTACAATCTGTTCCGTAGTTTCGTTTTGGTTGCGAATCACCTGTAGGAATAAACCCGTATTTTAAGTAGGAATCCTTATATTGTCTTTTAAAAGCAGATTTCGTTTTCTTGGAAGTCGTAGGCTCTTCTTCTGTCTCCTTATTGGGCCTTTTCCCCTTTCCAAAGAAGCTCGCCAAAGATGTTGGTTTTTCACTCATTTTTGCTAGCTTTTGGGGTAACGGCTGATTACGCATGTATGCGTCTGTGCGGAATGACATTTCAGAGTGCAGAGTCACTTTTCTAAATAAAACATCAACATTTAGACTGATAATCAATTTAAAAAAAAAAAAAGAAAAAGTCAAACGTTCTGTGCGGCCCGGTACCTAATGGCCCACGGCCCGGTATCGGGTCGCAACCCGGTGGTTGGGGACTGCTGCTTTAGATAACAGCCCTACTCTAAACATTTAGTTGTGCTTATAAGAGGTAGATTTCTCACTTGATGAATCTGTGAAATTGAGCTGGGTCCCGGTGCCTTCCTCAAAGATGTCGTACGGAGAGACATAACACTGCAAGGACAGGAGATGACCGCCGCTCCTTGCTGTCAGCAGACCAACACTGCCGTGCAGTATAGTCTCCACAGTGTTGGCATTTGTGGCCAGTCTGGAGCAAATACAGATATATAGTATTTAAAGTACAGTTTACACAGATTTGCCAAATAAAAAACTGTTATTCCAATTAAACAGAAAAATAATATAAAGCATTATTAAAGCAATACTAGGTAAGATTTGCTCATTTTGGCTCCTGGCTTCCCCCTATATTTGCAGAGTGCAATTTGCAGGCTCTGTTCTCCCTATGAAGTATCACAAAGAAAAGCTGCAATTTTGAGGTAAAAATACTTCCTAGCATTCTTTAATGTTTGATGGCAAAAAACCCAATAGTTTAAATTTATTCAAACCTCAGAAATCTCTGCTTTACTTTCCGCAAAGTAGTACAGTATATTATTTATGGCTTGTTACAGAGAGTATACACAGTTGTTTGCAAGTTTCAAAACCCTTGGGGTCAAATGACATTGTCTGAGCGAAAATAAAAGAACACCTATAGACAGAGTTGCTCTGTTTACCTGTTTTCAATGAGAAAACCAACATAATGTCATTTGCCCAGAGGGTCTCAGTCTTTTGTATGCTTTCTCACACATTAGTAATGCTACGAACCTGAACATGTGCATCATCTTTGTTAAATCCAGTTCAAGAGACTGGAGGGCCAAGTACATCTTTGTCTTCTCTTTACTTGATGGAAAAAAACAAAAGTTGAATAAGTTTATTAATCACAGCTGAACTGTGATGAGGTGAAGGCAAGTATAACAGAATAAACATGAGTTCCAAAAGAAACTCACTTGTCTCCAGGAAGCTTGTAGAGGTTGACCAGACCTTTAAGGTGTTTAGAAAATTCCTCAAAATTTTTTTCTCTGCAGAAAAACAAAACAAAACAAAAAAAACCCCCACTTGAAGACAATTTCAAGGTGAACATAAACTGTTGGTGTCAAGGGAGTCCTGTTCCTCATGTACATCAGCACCTTTGTTCAGCATTTTTAGCTACACATGCAGAATTAGGTCAGATTTGCTTACCTTAAGTGTTGTATCAGCTCTGGACAACTCTACAGAAAAGAAGAAACCTTTATGTCCAGCTAAAAGCAAAAATAAATCTCCTATGCTGTATTGACACTTCTGAATTTGTATATGTCAGCATCTCTTACTCACCGCGGGACTTTCTCCATGGTGGGCCACTTTGACATCCAGCAGCTGCCCTGTGTTGTCCAGCTGCACCTCCACATAGAACATGTCGGTGGTGATGTAACACTCAGTTTCAGTAGGGCTGAGGTGAGAGAGTAACCTGCAGGGGCAAAGGAATATGTTGAATTATCTGAAAACACATACAACCCATGTTATTAAACATCTCTACTCACAAATTATTTATATTTACAGCCCACTGAAATGAGAAAGCAACTTGCAACCGATATCACATTTTATTTGTAAAGAGAACAGAAAGTATTTTATTGCTACTTACATTTGAAGAACTGTTACTCTACTTGGTCTTTCATGGATAAACCTTATATTTATGTAATTACATATAAGTAACCTGATGTATAGCAATATGTATCATGAATATAAAACATATCAATGATAATTCTAGATTTCTAAAGGTTAATGAAGTTAATGAAGCACACAAAAATACAGCATCAGACTTACATGTTCTGACGAGCGATGGACTCTAGACGGTCAGTCATTGAGGCCAGTGACGATACTGTCCAAGCATAAAGTAACAAAACAGAGAGAAGAAGAAATCACAAACGTAAAAAGAATGTAATCCATTAGTCCACCCACCTATGTAAATGCTGGAATCATGAACAGAGCCATCATGAATTCTTTGCATCCATGCATCATTAAAAATAATGTCTTTTACATTGTTAAGTAAGATTAATAAATAATTAATTAAAATACAATTCATTAATCAATATTAATTAAGGTGTTGTTCTCTATGTAATGACTATTACGTTTTTCCCATATCTTACCTTTCAGTGCCCTCTGTAGTGTCTCTAAACAATTGAGCACGAGCTGGTGTCCAGCTGAATTCATCACCCCACGCTTTTCCTGGGCACAGGGTAACAGCAACAATTAGAAAAGATCACAGTGTCAGCTCAGTGGCTTCAACACATGCAGCCTGTTAATCCGATCTAACAGCTCAGTCGGAATAGAAAACATTTATGTAACCACCTCAACTAGAATCAGTAGGATTGAAGTAATAATTTACTACGTAGAAGAATTATATCCATGTAAACGTCTGTATCTATTTACATTCCCAGTACAGATTCATTTAACAAGTTGACAAAAATCTCTGCACGTAAAATCAGCCATTGTCTCCCACTACTCCAGCTCTCTCAGTCTTACCATGGCCTGCCGGACAATCTTACAGGTCTCCTGCCATGGCCGAGAGGCATTGTGTTTGGCGTGTAGTCTCTCCAGCAGGGCTGCCACACGACTCTGTTTCTCCGCCTCTGAAAACCACAATACACTAGTCTTAAACATAATAATAATAAATTAAATTAATATTTTAAAAAAATATATATAAAAAAAATAAATGTCCTTTTTTGTTACATTAAAATGTGTTGGGTTACTAACAGTCTATACTATTTGCTGCAAGACTGAGAAACGTCCACCATCCAGAAACATCCAGCCAACAGCGCCCTGTGGGCAGTGACCTTTGTCCACTGATGAAAGACTAAAAGAAGACCAACACAAACTGTGCAGCAACAGATGAGCTTCTGTTTCTGACTTTACATCCAAAAGGTGGACCAAAAAGATGAAACAGAAAGTGTGAAACAGAGTGGACAGTGAGTGGATGAAGTGCTGAAAAATTCCAGCAGCACAGCTGTTTCTGATCCATATCAGGGCAACACACACTAACACACCACCACACTGGTGTCACTGCATGATGATCCACGACCCAAACATATACCTGCTCTGTGGTGGTCACAAGCATTGAGGAATACTATGAAAGAGTTCCAACAAAGTACGTAAACATATAAAACAGATGAACAATAAACTGTAATCAGAGAACGACAAAGTATACCTTATATGACAAATATTACTGTTAAAATTGACTGTGTAGAAATGTAAGAGAGCAATTTATCAACAAAATACAGATGTAGCAGGAACACTGTAGCCAATAACGATTTAAATGGTTGCCCAAAGAAAGAAACAGTAACTTTTTGTAAAGAGGTTCAACTTAAACATAAATAATGTTTTGTTTTGTATTGAAGCCTGAAGGTGGCTTTCTAAACACCAGCTTCTTACTGGAACACTCCATTCCACCTTAAATAGTGCAGCTGTTCAGTTTCCTGTCTAGATTTTCCCCTTGAATTAAGTCTGTTGAGACTATCTATAACTTATTTGTTCTCCCTAACTTATTTTGTTTTTCTATTATTAATGAAAACTATATTTAAGATGCAATACTAATTATACTAATGCTACTGAAGCTAAGTGGCTAACATAACTGTTTCTATCCATATACATGTTCTGTAAATAAAACCTATATATTTAAGGGCCTACCGGTTCCTTCCTCCGGTTTGGGGCGGTCCGCGGGACCCGGGTTAGTGGGGTTTTGCGAGTTTGTTGGATTTTGCGAGTTTGCGGGGTTTTGTTGTTCTGTAGCGGGGCTACAGCCGCTCATAGGCACCGCCGCCATCTTCCCCGCAAAAACTCACTATGGGGCGCGTCCCAACTTCCCTACTCCCCTACTTCCGACAAAGTGCACTCTGTAGGCCACAAAATAGAAGATTCTGCACTCAAAGAGTGTTATATATGTCCAGAATTTCTTCATGTATATTCAGCTACTAGGTGAACGACCCTACATCTATTTGGTGCACAACTCAGCATTATAAACTTAAGTTTAACCAATGGAGTACACTACTTAGGGAGTCATCAAATGAATGTGATGCATCGAGGGCGCCAAAATTACAGGCAGTGGCAGTGTTGGGCCTTGTTCAAATTTTACTCCGTAAGTCATGGAAGGCTTGGAGGGCCCAGTAAGCCCTAAGTTTGACATTTAACTAAGGATTTCTGCTTGTGAATTCGTACTGAGTTGTAAACAAATTGACTGAGAGGGTTTTGATGTGAAATGTTTCATTTTAATTGAAGTCAGCGGTGATAAGGACCAGATAACTCACTCAGTGCTAAAGCAGAGAAATACATTTTGTCATGTTATAATTCATTCATTTTCTCTAACCGTTTATTCAGTTCAGGGTTGTGGTGGATCTGGCTACCCAGAGTCCTTGGACACCAGGTAGGAACACACCCTGGAGATGGCGACAGGCCTTCGCAGGGCAACACACACTCACATATTCACACCTATGGACACATTTGAGTAGCAAATCCACCTACCAACGTGTGCTTTTGGACCGGGGAAGAAACTGGAGCATCCAGAGGAAACTCACGTGGACACAGGAATATGACACCTTTTACACACAGGACTGGAGTTGTGACATTGCCTGTTGCGCCACTGCCACCTGTCATGTTATGACATATAATCCATAGTGAGATCACAGTGTATCTTAAACAATACCTCATTAGGCATCATGCGCATAATCAGTTTTGTTACTGAGGTATTAATGCAAGAGTATGTGATTAGTATTAACATTTTTGTTATATTTCTTGCAATACTCTTCATATCCCAACAGCAATCTGTAAATCAAATGGTCTGATGACATAAATAAACTTTTTTTTTCTATTTAAGCCACAGGACTGTACAAACTATGTCCAATAGTTTAATTCAGACTGGACTTAATGATTTGATTGCATATGTGATTCTCTACTATATCACCCTGGATAGCAACTGCTAAAACACTTTGTCATCCTGCTGCTGTGAGTCTACTTGTAATGACTAAAATGGTCAAACAGATTTGTTGAGTTGAATTAAGTGAGAGATATCGAGACCACTTTAATTATGTCACAAGCACAGACTCTAAATGGATGGTCTGGTTCCAATGTAACATTCGTAGTGTGTTGCTCAGAGTGCTGATCTGTACATCACCAAAAGTGAGTGAAAGGAAGGACAGATATGTGGCTGAATTTGGGATGATATGAATCATATGATATTGAGTGGGTTCAAGGGGTACAACGCTAAGATCCAGGAGCATGGAGCAGGAATCGAACCCACAACCTCCAGGTCCCTGGAGCTGCGTGACTGCAACACTACCTGCTGCACCACCGTGCCGCCCTACAACAAGTTAATAACACAAATAATTTCTTACCCTAGAAGGCATTTCCATTACATATGATCAATTTTTTTTAATACTCTTTCAATGTGAATATGTTTGCATTAGTTGAATGTATTTCCTTTGGGAATTGTAATGCCGCACAACTCATGATGCGATATGTTCTTCTGCAAGTTATGAAAATGGTCTGTTACCACCATGAAAAGGGGGTTTAGTAAAGGACAAGGAAGAATGGAGGTTTACGCAAAGATGTTTATTCAAACAGAAGTAACACTGAACATGACCAGGAGATTATGTTAAAATAGTAAGGCATACCTTGACAGAAAATGAAATGACATGTTGTGATTGTAGTGACACAATTCTAACAGCAGAGGGGAGCAGAGACAGACTTGCTTGGACTCACATACCATGCTTGAGTGGACGCTCCAGAATATGAAGAAGCTTTTTTTTCTTCAGAACACTCATCCCAGAATATTATCATCAGATAACAGATAGCCATATGCTTTTAAAAAGCCAGCGACTTTATTTATTTATTTAATTATTGTGGTTGCTATGACTCAAAACAGCAGTGAGAAAATTAGAGAATGGGAATGAGGCCTAGGCCAACTTTGAGATGAAAATGAAATGGACAGAAAAGGTGTGTTCATGTGTGGTTGTGTCTGTGTGTGTGCGAGTGTGTAAGAAAAAGGAGGGACAAGAGAGATGGAAGAGATGCCCGCTGTAATTGATGTGTCTACTGGGAGCTGGCAGGGGATGGGCTTGGCATGAGTGCCAGCGTATCAGTGGAATAAAGGAAGGAGGGGGCACACACATGGGCACAGAGGCTTGGAGCTGAAGCCGTGCCATCAATCAGGGGGTACTTCACCCCGCCACGGCAGCAGGACCCCCCTATTGGGCCGTGGGGTGGGTTAGAGGGGCCTGTTCTCTAGTGCTAAATAACCCTCTTCTGCCCCACCCGCCCCGTTATACAGTGGGTATGGGGAAAAAAATGCCAGCTTCTGTTTCCAATCCTTTTCATTCTCTGCCATTAAAAACTTCACTGATCCGCCATTTTGGTTCTGAGACTAATGCAAGCTGACGCCACCCATAAGTCTAGAACCGCCATCTTGGCTCCATCTCCACTGCTCAGTTTGATCTCCTCGCCAGTGTGCTTTAGATTCAGTGGGCGGGTAAGTAAAACTCCTTTAAAAAGTGAATTTACTTACAATTGGCCCTCTCATATTGTCCTTCTTATGTTGGACAGATATGATACTTAGCTGTTAGAAGATGTTAGCTTGTTGCTTAGCATGAAGAGCTGGGTTGCAAGATTACCAACATAATTACTTTCAATCATTAAATTAAAATAAATGTACATATTGGTGGATGTGGAAATATGGGAAAATAAATTGCCAAACGTTAGACAGTGATATTATTTAAAGCACGACTTTGTAAGATTTGTTATTTTTGCAATAAGTTGCAGATTGTAATTCGCTGTTACAGCACTGTCCTGAAAATCAAGGGGGAGGTGAAAGAGGGAGATTGGTTTCCTGCCTACCTACAAAAATGACATAGGGCAGTTTCTGCAGTGCTGAGCCTGAAGTAATAATGACAGAGGCTCCTTTCTCTTTATTACAGGTCAGTGAAGCATAAGACATTATTTTGAAGCTATTAAGGTAAAAAAACAACTTAGTGTTAGTTTAAAGCAGGTATAAGGCTAGCAACACACTAAAAAATCATATCTAATGCTACCATCTGGCTCCTTTACCTCTTCTCATGTTTTTCTGGCTGAGATTTAGGTTTAGAGTGAAAGTGGAATAATTTTGACTGTATGTAAAGTGAATTTATTAATATTTTAGAAAGATATGTTCCCTTGCTCTTAGGAGGCTAGTTAGCTGCTTAGCATGAAAGTCCAGCTACTTGAGAGAAGGCAAGAATTGTCTTCTAAAAACAATATAGTTAAATACAGGCTTATCAGCTTGTCAGTTAGTGGATTAGATGTTTTTTTTTTTTTTTTTTTAGCAGGAATGTTAGTCTGTTCAAATTAACTTAGCACAAGTATGAAAAGATATGAATGCCTCCATGAATATTAATATGGTTAGCAAAACTTGCGTTAGCACCTATAAGACTTTAGGCACCATTTTGTTCTGTACTACTACATGACTAGAACTTTTTTTTTTTTTTTTTTTTAATTACTTAATTACTGACGCTATATATTGCATGAATTCATTAAGGAATAGTTATTTTAATAAGGTCAACAGTGAAAATATTTTGTACGTTATTGCTAGCCATTTTTATAATAATATGTTATGTACATAATGATTATGCTTAATGCTACATTAAATATTGTGAGACATGTCTGGCCAGAGATGTATCTGTGTGTCAACACAACTCACCAAGATTCTGGACATTTATAATATCGTTTTCCTAGTTATGGCATCAGCATTCCCATGAAATATTGCAATCACATTCAATGTTGCAACATTAATTTTGTCCTAGCTTCTGTATGAGGCATATCTTAAGTAATGAACAAGTAGCTATGGGTTTCTGAAATAAACAGCATTCTTCATATGATGAATAAAGAATTAAGGAATACTAATTACTGGTTTAAGTCTATTACTGACGTCAGATGTCACCTCTTTAACTTTCTTCATATTAAGCTCACTTTATTCATTTCCCATAATTGTTTTATTAAAGTAGGACTTAAAAATTGTCAAACTTTTTTATTCTGGTAATTTATTAAATCATTGTGCGTCAGTGAGCGAGGATAAATATTAATGAATTCATTCATTCATTCATTCATTCATTCAAATACAGTTGAAAAGAGTTGATGTTTTTCTATTCTCATTGACTAAGCAGTGATTACTGGAAGACTGGGAATTCAAGCCTCCGCATTATCAGTGTTCCTTGTTTAGGAATTCAAGAGATCATAACTGGATACCCCTCTCTCTCCCTTCAATACTCAGCATGATATTCAGTCAGATCTCAGTCTGAAGTTGTACACATTGAACTAAAATACCATGTGCATGATTCTTACAATGTGTATCATTTATAGTTCATGCTCATACAATGTCTACATAATATAGTTTATAGATGTATGTGTTAATTTCTTATGCCTACCTAGTGTGAAAAAATCCGTTTTAACCCTGCCCCTAACCCTAACTGTAATCCTAAATCTAAACTTAAGCCTAAATAACACCAAAACCCTAAGTGTGATTTCTAGCATACACTTAAGCTTAACCCTAAGACCCAAAAGGTAAGAAGCAGCAGAATTTTCTTTAGCCATCCTCCTGTCTAATATTCTCCAACAACAGTTTACATTTATCTTTCTGTAATTTTTTATGAGTACAAAATAGTTGGCCTGGGTTTAGTGAAAGAGTGCCACCAGTGGATGGGAGTTAAGCTAGTACAGGCAAAATAAAGTTGAATGCTAACGAACCATAACAGGAGTGCTCCTTTTTGTTGTTTCGTTGTGCAGTGATGTTGTATTAGCAGCTGTTTCCAAATGGAACTGAAGTGTAATGCAGCCACATACTGTGATTTATGTTGTCAGTTTGAAAGGCATAGAGTAGTTCAGTAGATTCTGGAATATAAGTGTTTTTTCATTGCTTCAGGCACATTTACATAGATGCATGAAATTTCCATAAAAGATTAATTGGTCAAGGCTGGTCAGAGTCCTAAAACCTCAGGGGGAGAAGTTCAAAAAGGGGGCAGTCGGCGACCAGAAGAAGCGCTCAAAACCTGGCTGAGAATGTTTTTTGATTCCTCTGTTTACTGTGGTAGTGGAAAGCAGAGAACTGAGTGATTTAATGCGGACTTTACTGGAATATGGCCCATTGGCCTCAGCCTTCATAATTAAGTGGGGTGACACATATTCAAAATAAAACCCTAAGTGTGGTCAGACTGGCACCAATGTGGTCATAGTTCAGAGAAAAACTCTACTGAATACACGTTTGTATGCATTTTAACTTTATGCTTCTGATGTATGGTGCCAAAAACAAATTAAGTGCTTAATCATTTTATTCGGTATCATCAAGCGTATAGCCAACTGGCATATTCCTGTCCACCACATGACCTACTAATCTGCTATAAAGCTGGAGCAACCAGCTTTAGTTATGTGGCCCTATCAAATTAAAAGCAGAGGTCAGTGACAAATAGATGACCAAAACCCTGTGGCAAAACGTTTTTTTTAATGAGATTAGATGTACATTTACACTGTGTGTACCTTTTCTCTGAGAGTACACTACAGGACTGTGGCAGTTTAGAAAGGGTTGCTGTCGCACAACTCCAGGGTCTCAGGGAGATTGGTGTGTTCTCTTTGTGTCTGCAAGGGTTTCATCTAGGTGCTTGGGATTCTGACCACAATTCAAAAACACTCGAAATGTTCCAGTGTGGTAGGTTGATTGGCGACTCAAAAGTGACTGTAGGTGTGAGTGTGTGAGTGAATGTGTGTGTGTCTGTGTTGCCCTGTGAAGGACTGGCGTCCCCTCCAAGGGTGTATTCCTGCCTTGTGCCCAATGATTCCAGGTAGGCTCTGGACCCACCGTGACCCTGAATTGGATAAGCGGTTCCAGATAATGGATGGATGGATGGATGTTCCAGTGTGTGAATGACTGGGTAACTGTGTGTAACTCTACACAGGTGTGTGTGTGTATAAATGACTGGGTAAATGTATGTAACTGTAAACATGTGTGTGTGAATGATTGGGTGAGTGTGTGTAACTCGACACAGGTGTATGTATGTGTGTGTGTATGTGTGTATAAATGACTGGATAAATGTGTGTAACTGTCCACATGTGTGTGTGAATGACTGGGTGAGTGTGTGAAATTGTTCACAGGTGTGAGTGTGTGAGCTCCGGTATAGGCTCAGAACTCACCAAGACCCTGATCAGGATGAAGCATTTACAAGGGATGAATAAATGAATGACTGAATGATAAATAAAAGATTTTTCAACTTTATTTGAAATGACTAAAAAAAATTGGAACACTACACAACCATGCAAGGATACCAACACCTGTCATTTTCAGCTGTCTACTCTCACAGATCTTAAAAAACAAGAAAAACAATCCCCAGCTGTTTGTGGTCATCCTTCCACTAGCAGAAGAACAACTCAAAGTAGTGGGTCTGAAGGTATGTGGAGCTGTCAAAGAAGCCTTCTCAGAGTAAAGGAAACAGACAGAAAACAAATAAATATGAGAGCATGTATTTAGCAAAAGGCAAAGTGTGAATGTAATAAAAGAGATATCTTTTTAAACTTTCTGTAAAAATAGTTTTATTTTACATGACAGAACAACATTTAAATTGTACATTGGGGCAATTTTGACTTGACATTAAATAATAGGTTGGACATGCTACATTTTATTTTGCTTTTTAAACTGTATTTACCTGTATTACCTGCAGTAAAACATGCTACAACAATGTCAAATTACAGATTTAAATCTGCCTTCTGCGAGATTTCAGCACTGCCCTTTGTCTTCCTTTTCCAAAAACATAGCTAATCTAATTAATATTTGCATCATCATTGGCAATCATATAACGTCCACATATACAGGCCCCATTTTTTGTATTGAAAGTTGAAAGTTGTAGTAAATATTCATTTTGATTGTTTGGGTAAGCACACTGCACTACACCAATAATAGTCCTTGGGTAAGACTCCTATCTCTACAATTGCCTACCTCTGTGAGATGATAAGAATTGTAGGGTTTCACTTAATAAGAGCATCTGCCAAATGTCATAAATGTAACTGTAAAATAATTGAAGCTGCACACATTGTTAATGGAGGAGCATTCCTTTAATAACTAATTCATTTTTGCATCATTATTGGAGGCCATATAAGGAAAGGAATTCAAAATGTATCTATATATTGGCTTATATATTGGCTAATAAATAGCGGAAACATTTTATTTAGGAAAATATTAAATGAAAACAGTTGAAATTCACAAGAGATACTTTGGAGGATTTTGAATGAAAAGCATAAAACGTGAGCCTGTGCTACTCATCAGTCCTTTGTTGTTCCCAGAGTGATTACACATAAAGTGACATTATTTCTGAAGCTGTGGCATGTGAAATGTATGGAATGTTTCAATTTTCCCCAAATTATAAATTATAAGCTGAACTGTAGCCAGACATAACGCAGGTTGGCCAACATCTTTAAGGGAGCAAAGACATGTGGGAAAAAGACTGCAGGTCCAGAAGCTGGGGGCCTTGAGTGTGTGGATTTGTGTGTGTGTGTGTGTGTGTGTGTGCGTGTGTGGGTGTGTGTGTGAGTAGGTTTGGAAAATGGAGGGTGGGGCGGTTGGTGCGGGTGCGTTTGGGGGGTTGGGGGCGGCCCCTGCAGGACTATTTGCGCTGAAGCTCATTTGCACGACGGCACTTAATTGGCTACAACAATTAATTAATGTGTTGGAAAGTTGGCACAAAAAGTTCATTTAAGAGGGTTTTAATAAGCAATTAGGGGAAAACAACCGGGCGAGCGAGCGCACAAGCGGCAGAGGATCACCGTCAGCCAGAAAACTCGCTTCAGGAGGCCGGCTTTTTAACACTGCATCTTTCCACAAGTCGCTTTAGCAAGAAAATGCAAAAGGCCTTTTTGGGTTTTTTTTTTGTAAGCTTTTTGCGACAGTCACTATTTGTTTTTTAACAGAATGTCACATGCAATAGAGAACTTCAGGGACTTATAGGTCTTCATTCATGGCTTAATAATTTGTTTGAAATATAGCAAGGAATTGCTACTTCTAATTTAATGTGATCATCACATGTTGTATTTCAACTCTGCAAATAAAAAAATGTTCCATTACTAATTGCTTTTAAACAAAATGGTTGAAGTATTGAAACCCCCAGTGGAAATATAATCTTTAGAGAATGTTTTTTTTTATGTTGTTTACACCTAAGCAGCGTATATATATATATATATATATATATATATATATATATATATATATATATATATATATATATAATGTGTGTGTGTGTGTGTTTCATATGATTTAATATAGTTGAATAGTTTGACACTATATTTAGTTGGATTTAGACCTGCTGTTAGCATGATGCTAATTATTGGACTTTAAACTTCTGGTTAGCTGCATTAGCCTCGTAGCTCCGGTACAAGACTAGAGACAATAACTTAAGACAGGAACATGTCTTGGGTGATGGATACATTTGGGGAAAAGGGAGGGGAAATTTTGTTAAGTTGTTATTAAGTTACGTAGCAACTGCGCTAAGCAGCTAGCTGAGGTAATGGGTTCCTGGATAGTTTTGTTTCAAATGGCCTTCGAAGTTGCTCTCTCTCTCTCTCTCTCTCTCTCTCTCTCTCTCTCTCTCTCTCTCGCCTTCTGTCTTGCTCTCTCTCCATCACACACATACACACACACACCGTATGAAATATCGCATGACTAATGAGGGAAGCAGGTTGGGATCCTGGGGAAGATGTCCTTGGAAGACGAATGCATTTTCAGCAGAATAATTAACTTAATTAACAAATTCGCATGCATATTCATCAGCCTATTAATGTCTCCTACGCGCTGCTTGATGAGCAGTGGGGTAATAACCGGCTCATTTGCATACAGCGATCGCACCACGCGCAGAGAAAAGGGAAGGAAAAGGCCGTGGAAAAAAGAGAGAGAACACGAGAAAGACATGGAAAACACACGAGAGAGAGAGAGAGAGAGAGAGACTGTCTTCGGGAGAGGAGCGTTGTTATTGTGACTCAGTCCGTGTGTGCATCTCTCTCTCTCTCTCTCTCTCTCTCTCTCTCTCTCTCCAGGGACTCTTTTGGCATTGCTCCACTCACTCCTTTTTTCTTTTTTTTCTTTTTTTTTTACTCTCACTTTACGAACTGCTGCGACTGTCGACACACACACACACACACACACACACCTCATCAGTGGTGTCATACATATGTCCCATATGTAAGAGCCTATATTTAATGTTATGTTCCATATGCCTTGTATATATTTGTACAAACCTGTATGTATTAGTAATATGCCCCATACTGTCACTGTCAGAACAAAACCTCATATCTCCATTTCTACATTTTTTTATTTTTGACAGGTGTTGTAAACATTAGCTGACCTTTACACAATGTGACTTTACACATTCATTATGAATAAATCAACAAAAGGGGTCCAAATATGCTTTTACTAAAATCTGCTTTCGCTTATATTAAATATTTAAAATAATTTCCCCTTATGAACCTTTGCCATTTTGAAATTACAAGGTTTTTGCTGAAGTGCAACAATACAGTTTAGGTAAGTACTCATAGGTAATAAATATCTTTTGCCTGTAATACATACAGAGGTCATGATGACAAGGAAGCAGTTTCCCAATGTTCTAAGTGAGAAAAAAAAAACAAACGAACGAAATGTAAAAAGCTATAAGTCCAAATAAAAATCCTGGCAAGTTTGTGTGAGTACAGGTGCATTCTCTCAGACTCAGACTAAAAAGCTAGAAAAGAATTGCAGGACCACCTGTAAACACCAGGGACATCGGGCAAATAAAAACACTGTTCTAAAATTTGAAAACATGTCTTCTCGTCAGACAAAACAAACACAGAATCATGTATGTAGCACTTCATATTTGGAGAAAGAAGAGATGTGTATAAGAAATTAGGAGCACTGTGAACTGTGCATCTGTGAAGCATGGTGGTGGGAGTATCATATTATGCAGCTGTGTTTGTTTTAATATAATTAGGGTGTTAAACATCATCAAAGGTGACAGAAACTGATATGCCAGGACATATTAGAAGAGATGGTGTACATATGACTACACACACACACATGCACACACACACACATGTACACACACACACATATGCAGAATAATACATATACACTGAACTATCACTGGATTAGGAACACCTACCATGTAACTACACTGATCAGCTCCACTGACCAAACAGGAGCACTTTGTAGTTCTACAATTGCAGACTGTAGTCCACACATTTCTCTGCGTACTTTGTTGTCCCCATTTCACCCTGCTCTTCAATGGACATGATACACCCGCTCCCCCCAGAGGACCACCACAGAGTAGGAATGATACGGGGGTGGATCATTCTCAATGCTGCAGTTACACTGACCCTGGTGCTGGTGCGAGTGGATCAGACACAGCAGTGCTGCTACAGTTCTTAAACCCCCCTCCCACCCCATGTCACTGCTGCACTGAGAATAGTCCACCGCCCAAAAACATCCAGCTGACAGTGTCCTGCGTCCACCGATGAAGGCAAAAACCCATCCAACTTTTAATGTAAGTCAATGTAATTTTTTTCTTTTTTGCCTAGGTGCTTTTGGAGCATTTCTATTGGTCTGTTCATCTAGAAATTACCAATCACAGCGTAATGGACAGTTATGGTGTTTAATTGATTTGGAAAATGAAACATAGGACAACATTTTTCTTGTGCACAACAAGGGAACGCAATTTTGCCAATTTGCAAATTAGCTTCAAACCAAGTCCCAGTGTTTTCCACTGTGCTCCGGGAGCATCCCAGCCAATCACAGCTTAGGATGTCCATCTTTGTGGGTGTTTTATTGACCAACTGAATTAAAGTTTTACTGTAATTTAGAAAACGATATTAATTTGGTCAAAACAACAGAAATATTTAACCATGCCTCATATTGTAGCAAACTATTTTGTATATATTGTGATATATTAAAGATACATTGGTAAATATGCTAAAAAATATTGCTCTGAATTATATCCTTTCTAGTAGTGGTTTGCTTAAATTGTACAGGTCTAATATGTGTGTGTGTGTGTGTGTGTGTGTCTGTGTGTGTGTGTGATTGAGATATAGAGCATTAGCTGGTGTCAGGAGTAAATTAGAGGCCGGAGCGCTGCCTTAATCAGAGCAATAGCACTGTGTTAGAGGAATTAGGTCGACAGCTGCTGACTGCTCCCTCCTCCCTCTCTCTCTCCATCTTTTACTCTCTCTCTCTTTCTCTCTTTCCACTCTCCTACACTTTTCTCAATCTTTTCCTCTCTCCTCTTCCAACTATTCTTCCCTTTCCACTGTCTTCATCCCCCTCTCTTATTTCCTCCCTCTTCTCATTTTTCTATATCTCTGCATCTCTCTCCCTTCTGTCTTTGCCTCCTCACTCTTTTATTCACCCTCAATCTTTCTCTCACCTCTCTTTCATTTGCAGTCCTCACCCTGGGGTCTCTCTCTCTCTCTCTCTCTCTCTCTCTCTCTCTCTCTCTCGCTCATGCTCGCCCATGCCAGACCTGTGCCTTGGCCACCTGTCAACCACCCGGCCCCTTTCCCTCCAATTCTCCTGTGTACACACACACACACACACACACACACACACACAGGTTTTCGTGTGTAGTGGGGTCATGAGTTTGATTTCTATTGATTTGTGGAGACTTATTTGTACAGATGAATGCAGCTAGTCTAAACCTAACCTCAAATCTAGTCCTCAACCTAAACCTTAAAACTTAACCTCAACATGCTTTTTATGGGTTTACATTGTGGGGACCTGCTTGTGGTCCCCACATGGAAGAGAATTCCCTGCAATGTTAGTGTGTGAAGAGTTTTTCACAGACACACACACACACACACACACACACACACACACACACTCCCACACTTCGACCTACAGGCGAATGCTCACACACCCATGCAAATAAAATCACAGGAAAACAGCACAAGTATAAATATGTGTGTTCATATTGATGGCCATATTTCTAGATCTTTTTTTTCTAGATCTCACACTCTGTAAGATCTCTAACATACACACACACACACACACACACACACACACACACACACACACACACACACAGACACCGGCCACCTAAAACATACAACCTGTGATGTCATTTCCTCCCTCTGCCCAGGTTTAGAGACTGTATGGGTTTTTAAAAAGCGAAAAGAAAAGAGAGACAGAAAAGGGAGTGGGTGAGAGACAGAGAGGGAGGGAAAAGAAAGAGAGCTAGAAAAGCAAGAGAGAGGGAGAAAAAGAGAGAGGGAGGGAGGGAGGGAGTGAGGGAAGGAGATGGAGGAGTAAATCTGTTCATTTGGGTTGAGTCCAGATCTCTAATGTGGCCGCTGCTGATTGATGGAGTGTCGGGCGTCTCACTGATCGCCCGAGCAAAGATGAATTGATGAAACTATCTTGCTATCTCTTTCCTTCTCCATTTCTCTCTCCCTCTCACTCTCTGTCTCTCTTTCCTTTTCTCCATCAGCCTCTTCCTCCCCTCTACACATGCCTAACACAGACGTGGCAGTAATCGTTGTCTATAAATAAAGCATGGTGTGGTTTATGGGATCTGAAATATTTTCACTCATAGAAAAGTGGAAAGTTTCAGGCGAGGGTTTGGGTTCTAAAGGTCTGGTCCAAACCTGTTTAGTGTCTATAAACAGATCCAGAGACACTGATGAAGACGTCGTTTGTTTTTGTTTTTTTTGTCTTTCTTTTACATCACAGTAAACAAGCAAATAAACAAATAAAGTGAATTAAACTCAGCTAAACTGAACACAACCAAATTCAACTGAAATGCTGAATTATGTTGAACTGAACCTAACTAGGTTTAACTGTACTGGATTGAGTTTAATGGAATTTAACTGAATTTAAATGAACCAATCTCAGTTGAGTTTAACTGAACCAAACTGAAGTGAATTTAACAGAAGTGATTTGAATTACACTGAAGTAAACTGAATCGTGTTAAACTGATCTGAACTAACCCTAGCCTTTAGTGTAAGTAGATTGTTTTCTTTGTAGTCGTAGTCACACAGCTCCAGGTGACTGTCTCTGAGGAGTGTGGTGTGTTCTCCCTGTGTCTGCTGGGTTTCCTCTGGGTGACTGTCTGTGAAGAATGTGGTGTGTTTTCCCTGTGTCTGCGTGGGTTTCCTCTGGGTGACTGTCTGTGAGGAGTGTGGTGTGTTCTCCCTGTGTCTGTGTGGGTTTCCTCCGGGTGACTGTCTGTGAGGAGTGTGGTGTGTTCTCTCTGTGTCTGCGCGGGTTTCCTCCGGGTGCTCCGGTTTCCTCCCACAGTCCAAAAACACACGTTGGTAGGTGGATTGGAAACTCAAAAATGTCCATAGATCTGAGTGTATGTCGCCCTGCGAAGGGCCGACGCACCCTCCAGCATGTGTTCCCACCATGTGATTCCGGGTAGGCTCCAGACCCACCGCAACCCTGAATTGGATAAGCGCTTACAGACAATGAATGAATGAATGAATGAATGAATGAAGAAAACTGAACTGAGGTAAGTGGACTGACCTGAACTTCACCAAACTAATTTGAATGTAAACAGACCAAACTGATTTGACGTTAACTGAACTGAGCTGACGCGAATTGATCTAAATAGAAATAATTTGAGGTCTATCTCAACTAAAGTGAACTGAACTGAAATGATTTGAGGGAGTGTCGCAGTCACACAGCTCCAGGGTCCTGAGGTTGTGGGTTCGAGCCTAGCTGACTGTCCATGAGGAGTTTGTGGTGTTCTCCCTGTATCTACGTGGGTTTCCTCCAGGTGCGCCTAGTGTTTCTGGGTAGGCTCCGGACCCACCGGGACCTCAAAGTTGATATGCCGTTACAGACGATGAATGAATGAATGAACTAAATTGAATGGAATATTCTGGATTTTGGTGAGGTGTGTGTGTGTATGTGTGTGAGTGTGTTTGTGCTTGTGCATGCTGTACAATGACAACAAAGTAACTGAACTAAATGAATGTGAATTGTACTCCTGTGGCATTTTGTTAAAGAGTGAATCAGGTGTCTACTGAACTTGTGTGTGTGTGTGTGTTCAGGAGGAAGAGTGTTTTATTTGTTGTGTGTGTGTGTGTGTGTGTACGAGAGAGAGAGAGAGAGAGAGAGAGAGAGAAAGAGACAGATAGCGTGTGTATGTGTGTGTGTGCGTGCCTGTGTGTGTGAATGCGCGTGTATGTGAGGCGGGCGTGCGAGGCAGCGTTTGTCTGGGGGTTGAGGCGATGTAGTGATCCGAGCGAAAGCCTCATGTTTGGTGGAGGCTCAGAGGCAGCAGGGAGAGGTGGATTGTGGGTATAATGTGTGTGTGTGTGTGTGTGTTTTTGAAGGGGGGGTGTGGGTGGGGGGGTGACGCCAGATGGCACGACACACTGTGAAGACCGGGGGCTGGCATGGGGGGGGGGGGCTTCTTCTGATTGTGCCAGGAGGCATTGGTGTGTGTGTGTGTGTTTGTGTGTGTGTGTGTGTGGGGGGGCTTCAGTTTTTCTCTGAAAGGTGAAGCTCCACTAACCCCAGCAGTGTGCCATAATAATGTGTGTGTGTGTGTGTCCTTTGCATGGTGATCAAATATTTGTATCTATCTATCTATCTATCTATCTATCTATCTATCTATCTATCTATCTATCTATCTATCTACCTATCTATCTTTAATAAGATATGTATACACACACACACACACACTACATGCTATCTCTGATCTTACATCTAAAATCTAGAACAAGGTGACATCTGTCAGTAGTTTGTTCCCAACCACTGAAAAGTGACTATCAACGTATGCAGAGCAACAGAAGGGCTATGATCTATACAGTCTGTAACTGTAGAGCCACAAAGTTGGAGGTTGTTTTAATGTAATGGCTGGTAGGTGTAAGTTTGTTGTGTCTCGTGTCTCTGGAGTTGTAGCGTAAGATTGTTTGTTAAGAGGGCAGTTAACTCTAATAAAATTAAGGTCCCTGTTTAGAGGCTAATTCAGGCCTCATCTGCTCTCTGTTAACAGCCTGAACCTCTGGAGTCCTGGAGCATTCTTACATGCTGCAAATTTGTCATATCATTATGAATAACTGTTTATAATCCCCCTCGAATTTATCAGAAGCCCCTTACTTCACGTTGCTGGGGTAGAGTCACAGACTTGTGTTGGGGTCCATTTTGCGTCACACCACAGGGTCAGGGAATGTCCGGATTGACGTTAGGTTGCGAATGATGCTCGGTTTAGTGGTGACAGAGTGTGTAACCATGTCAGTGTGACCACTGTGCTGAAGATGATCCACCACATAAATCATATCTGGACCATGGTGGTCCTGAAGAATTGGGTTGAAAGTCTGGGGAAAATGAACTGTACAGCAACAGATTATCTACAGGGGCAGTGGACCTATAAAATTGGTGGTGATATTAATGAAAATACACAAAACTATTTAAAAAATGTTTTTAAATGTCTGTAATTATTAATTTTTCATACACATTTGAAGATCAGCATTAATGAAAGCCTCTCTGTCCACTGGAGAATTTGGAAACACTTGCATGAGGATTCCAGTCCAGTAGGGGGCGATAAAACAGTAGAAAAGGTAAGGTCATTACCCTCAAGAGGAACAATGTGTACTGTGCAAAACAATAGTGTGCATGCAAATTTGTGGTTGTTTATTTCTTGATTCATTCATTCATTCATTCATTCATTCGTTCATTCATTTTCTATAGTCGCTCACACTTGTGGACAATTTCACACACCCGTGAGCAATTTCACACATTCACCCAATCACACACTCCCACCTGTGGACAGTTTCACACATTCACCCACTCACTCATTCACATCAGTGAATAATTTCACACATTCACCCACTCACCTACTCACCCATTCACATCTGTGGACTGTTTCACGCACTCAACCAATCACTCATATACTCATCTAATCACTCACATACACACACACACGCACACACACACACACACACACACGCACACACACACAGACTCATAGCAAACTCTCATGCCCACTTGTTTTTGGACTGTGGGAGAAAACCTGAGCACCTGGAGGACACCCACACAGACACGGTGAGACAGTGAACCCCCATACGGATCGAGCCTTGGACCTCATCCTACCGCTCTACCCAAGGTCCTGTGGTGATTAAAAAAAAATAATAATAAAAAAAAAAAAAATAAGGAAATTTAATAGAGCATTTTAATGTAATTAAAACCTATTAACAGTAGCAAATATTAATGGGGCTTTTATTTTAGCAGCTTTCAACACCAATGTCATGGCTAGCTGACAACATCGCTAACTAGAGATATGCTAGCACTTGTTAATTGTGACAGATGGAAGAAATAGCTACCTTAGATGAATATATCCATGGGTTTCAGCTGACGTTACTGTGTAGAGTAGCCGCCATGTTGAGGGCTTCCTCATTCCACAAACACAAAAAATACAACCTGTGAGGTTTAAATTGTTTTATTGTTTCTTTCAACACTTTTAGTCCTCGTTTAGACTAAAACTAAATATAAGTATAGATCCCTGACCCATTTATCCGGGTCATGTTTTTAATCATGTTTTTCATCTGCATCAGCTATTAGAGAGGAACTCAGTCACAAATTGTGCCATGCTTAGGGTGACCAGATCTAAGATGGTGAAAAAGAGGACACGTCTCCGGGGGGTGATGAGGTCACGCCCCTCGCTGCCGTTGTATGCTTAGCTGAACCAATGTTAGGTCCTTTACACCTTTATTTGCTACACAAAACATGGGCATTTCTTTTTTAATTAATCCGAGAACTTACATTTATGTTTAAGCTGCTCGAGGTGAGGGTAAGTACATGAGCTTTCCCTGATGTAAACAAGGATTACTGACGTGCTGACTGACCAATTAAATGTTTACGGAGAAGGTTATCGACCAAGCTCTACAGTCAGATCGTCCAATCAGAAGATTTTAGGCTACTTCACCTCTGACATTTTTTTAAGTCTAAAAAAGAGGACATGTCTGGGTAAAAGAGGACGTCTGGTCACCCTAGCCATCCTCACTACAAAGTGTACATCACTGATAATCAAACTAATAATACTGCACCCCGGTAGAAATTACACGCTAATTTAACAGGTAAATGCAAACCTTATAACTCATTAAAAATTATTTTTGACTACATGAGTGCAGAAAACATTTTATGACCTACACTGTGCCCTACAGAGTGTATAGAGAGACGCAGCATGTGTGGAAACATCACTCATTGATCATTTCACATTTTCAGACAAGGAGAACAACTTTTTTAAATGTTAAGCCAAATCAGAGAAATAATTTAGGCAGACAGTCATGCTAAAACATTATCCTCCAAAAATCTGTTCCATTCTCAGATTGCATGGACAGCGGGATCAGATTGTTTATCCTGTAAACAAGGGGAAAAGGAATGAGACAAATAAATATGTAGCTTGTGTCTGTAGTCTCCTACATGCTAAAACAAAATGTGAGCGAAATAACACAATTACTGAGTATGAGTATTACTTGTATATGATTAACTCACACAGATTCTGTCACAAGAGCAGAGAAATGCTAACACTAATGCAGTTTTTTCATTAGGTCCTGTGACAAAAATGCTAATATGGCTAAAAGCGGATAACTCTTTTTTTTTTCCTCAACACAACAAGATATTTTGGTCTCCTCTGAGGCGAAGAGGCAGTGGGCTTCTGTGCTTCTGAGTGCTGTGAGACACTCTCCAGTGCAGAAAGAGGAGCTATGTATGAGAAATATATCCACCTTGTACTGTTAACAAACACTGGGTTTTTCAAGCATAAAAACAACACAAACTTGGTGTACAAAAACAGATACAAAAATATATCGACAGCTGTTGGTTGATTGTACATTGCTTTATGAAATTATGTACATACACCTATCAGCCATAAGTTTAAAGCCACCTCCTTTATCCACACTCATTGTCCATTGTATAGCTTATTTTTTAAGTAATTCTACCATCAAATACAGTACTCCGCTGTTGTTGTGCATACGTTGATAGCCCCTTTTAAGCGTGTTTTATAACGGTCAATAACCTAATAGGACCACCAAGGAGCAGGAATTATTTGAATTGTGGAACATACTCAGTGCTGGTGGTGTGTTAGTGTGTGTGTTACACTTGTGGATTACAGTGGATCAAACACAGCAGTTGCTGCTGGAGTATTTTAAAAACTGTGTAAACTCATCGTCCACTCTGTTAGACACACCTACCTTGTTGGTCCACGTTGTAGAGGTAAAGTCAGAGACAGTAGCTTATCTTATACCGCACTGTTTGTATTGGTCATCCTCTCGTCCATCAGTGGACACAGGACACTCTTGGATGTATATTTCTGGTTAGTGAACTGTTCACAGTCTAGCAGTGATACAGTCAGGTTTAAAAATATCCCATAGCATTCCCATAGTTCATCTATGTGGTCAGTGGAGCTGATAAAATAGACAGTGAGAGCAGCAACACAGTAATGGCTTTAAGAACTATACACTCCGTATTTAAATTCGTAAATTCAATGTTAGTTTTATATAATTAATAATGTTTATCTGATTAACCATGGGTTACAGACACCTCATTGTTGGGGTCTGCTTCCTTTTCACAACCCTCTTCATCCTCAGCCACACACACACACACACACATACACACATACACACACCACCACCACCACCACCCTACCGTTCTGCAATTAGACTCAGCTTCACCACAACAACCAGCGCTAGCGGTGAGCGTGCCACTGAACAGATGCTGTGGAATTTAAGATGAAGTCAGCCCTCCCCCTTCCTCCACCCACCTCCATCACCCATCACATCTACACAACCACCCCCCCCCCCAGACCTCCACCACCACAAAAAAAAAAAACCCTCTCAATCCCCCTCCCCAAAACCCCCAGCTGTCCTGGGCACGGGTGTGCCATGTGGCGGCTCGTTTTCCCCCTGGCACTGCCACGCTGCAGTGCCAACCTCCCCCTGCCAGCCGCACGGAAACTATGGAAACGGCCCGCACGCTAAATCATTGTTATCAGAGAAAGGAGAGAGAACTCAAGAACAAATGAGAGAATGCTGCTAATGCAAATGGCCTCCGCTAAGAAACACGCACGGCCACTTTGCTCATAATCATAATTATAATATTTGAAAATTCACATAGAATAATATCTGTCTATTGCATAAATATACATGCATATGCAGAACTTACACCAGTCAGTCTCCTTGAGTCTCACTGTCTATTTTATTGTTGTCATTCTACAGTTACAGATTGTTGTCTGTTTAAAGGTGAGGACCCCCAGAAGACCACCACAGAGCAGATTTGATTCGGTTGGTGGATCATTTTCAATGCAGTTGGTCACAGTTCTCAATCCAGCAGTGACACTGTGGGCTTTAAAAACTCCAACAGCACTGCTGTGTCTGATCCACTCCCAACACACCAGAACATCACACACTTACACACCACCACCACTACCACAATTACACACTCACTCACTCACACACACACACACACACACACACACACACACACACACCTAATGACAATTTCACTCACTCACTCACTCACTCACTCACTCACTCACACACACCTAATGACACTTTCACACAATCACTCATTCACTCATACACACCTAATGACAATTTTCACTCACTCACTCACACACACCTAATGACAATTTCACACACTCACTCACTCACTCACACACCTAATGACACTTTCAAACAATCACTCATTCACTCATACACACCTAATGACAATTTCACACACTCACTCACTCACTCATACACACCTAATGACACTTTCACACAATCACTCACTCACTCATACACACCTAATGACTGTTTTCACACACTCACTCATACACACCTCATGACAACTTCACTCACTCACTCACTCACTCACTCACTCACACCTAATGACAATTTCACACATTGATTCACTCACTCACTCACACATACACACCTAATAACAGTTTCACACAATCACTCACTCACTCACACACACCTAATGACACTTTCACACAATCACTCACTCACTCACACACACCTAATGACACTTTCACACAATCACTCGCCCACTCATACACACCTAATGAAAATTTCAAACAATCACTCACTCATACACACCTAATGACAACTTCACACACTCACTCACTCACTCACTCACTCACTCACTCACTCAGTCACTCACACCTAATGACAATTTCACACACTTACTCACTCACACACACCTAAGAACATTTTCAAACACTCACCCAGTCACTCACTCACACACACCTAAGAACACTTTCACACACTCAACCAGTCACTCACTCACACACACTTAAGAACACTTCCACACACTCACCCAGTCACTCTCACCTGTGGACAATTTCACACAGTCAACTCACCTAACAAAATGTGTGCTTTGCCTGTGGGGGGAACCTGGAGCACCCATAGCAAAGACCTTCACCCACCCACACACACACACACACACACAGGGAGAAAACACCAAACTCCTCACAGATAGTGACCCAAGGCTGGGATAGAAACTTGTAGTGCCACCATGCCTTCCATCTCTGTACATTTATACGCCATATTACAGCCTCAGTGGGGGTAGTTTTGGAGTTCATTAAGCTGCACAGTGACTGAAGTATGAGTCTTCTCAATCTGAATCCATCAATACGACAAATACACCATTAGCAAGCTGCCTTCACTTTGAGAGGCATTAAAGAACACCATAACTCATAACCTGTCATAACATCCTCAGTTTATCACATCTGAAACCTCCAAACTGAGCCCAACCGAGATGAATTTTTCAAATAAACATAATTCTGCCATAACTGCCACATCTTTGTGATATAACACTATTATACAGCAGTTTTCATGTCACATTTCCCCATTTTAAATACTGGAAACACTGCATTAAATCTGCCTCAAATGCTATGAACTGATTAACGGGAAATCCTCAGGGTCTTAAAGCCCTTCAGAGATGGTGTACTGATTTCTGAGGCATAATGGTGTCCCTCCTACACAGCTTCAGAGTCATGGGGCCCTGGGTTTGATCCTCACATCGTTGTTGATGTTGGTAGGTGGATTGGCTGTGTAATTTGTCCACAGGTGTTAGTGACAGGGCGAGAGTGAGCCTATCTTTAGGCTACGTCCGGAATATTTTGAAAGGTGCCATATTGGATCAAGGGCAAGTTTTTCCAATGGGAAGGTGGTCATGCAGCATATTGTAGAAGATCAGAATTGTCTCAGGAAGCGATTGGCACAATCAGATCTGTATTACCTCGTGTGGTTCAAAAGTAAGCAACCAAGAAACTTCCAAATTTTTGTTGTTTGTTACAGATTCATTACAGGCTCGACTAGACCCTAAATGCAAAACTTTTGAACCACACAAGATATTGCAAATCTGATTGCGGCAATTGATTTCTGACAATTCTGGTCTTATTTGATATGCTACATGACCACATTCCCATTGGAAAAATTTGCCCTTGATCCAATATGGTGGCTTTCAAGATGGCGGCCATGTTTCAGATATAGCATAAAAGAGCCAGTGCCACCCTATTTTATATATATATATATATATATATATATATATATATATATATATATATATATATATATATATATATATATATATATATATGTGTGTGTGTGTGTGTGTGTGTAAACCCTATGGCCCTATGGATACATGGACTTATTGGGTAAGATTTTGTTATAATCACGTAACAGCAAAACTATGAAATGATGCTATGTGAGGTTATTTAAAGAAATATGTTTCAATTCCACCTTAAAACAGTTGCTTGTTGTAAGTGCTGCACATCTCCATCAGCAGCATGAGGTCTATGACTTTTATTGTGTTGTTGCAGTGTATAGAAACTACAGATGCATCATTATTTCAGCATCTGTCATTGATGTCTGTGTGTGTGTGTGTGTGTGTGTGTTTGTGTGTGTGTGTGTGTGACGTGCCAAGGAACAGCAGTGCGATTCCTGTTGCCATGGCAATGTCCAGAACACATCGGCGATGAAATCTGCACATAAGAGAGATTTATTTACCACGTCCTGCTCGCTTGTTTTTGGAAAGCAGCTAATTCTCCCTCTTTCTTTTCTGAAGTGGATGTGGACAGAGCGTGGGTCAGCCCTAAAACCCTGGCCACGGCTCGGACAGAGGCTTTACAGTGACCTCAAGATGATTAGGACACTCTGTGGCCTTCATTCAAATTGCAGCTGCCTTATTGGATTACGTGTTCATTAGGTTCCTGATAAAGATTTCATTAGGAGACAGTGTTTTTTTCTCCTTATTCAATTTTTCACAGTCACACACACACACACACACACACACACACACACACACACACACACACACGCACACACATACACACACACACACACGTGTGTTTACATGCACTGTGGGGACATCACATTGACTTTCATTTATTTTGAGGAGATTTACTCCAACTTTAAACATGACTACTACGAGCCCAACACAAAGGTGAACCTTGACCGTACACTAAATTAAACCCATGTATTTAAATAATAATATTATGATCTAAGATGTGGGGCCTCACAAGAAACACAGGTCCCCACAAGTCAGTGTGTAAACAGAATTTGGTCTCCACAATGTGATGTATTTCTGGTACACACACACACAAACACTCACAAACACTCACTCACACACGCACACACACACACATGCACACACCAAAAGATGAGATTTCACAGGCCTAAGAGCTGCGACACGGTTTTTTCCCGAGCCTGGGAGGTGAGATTTGAACATTTCACAGTCCACATGGCGCAGAACAAGTTTACAAGTTCAACTCTCAGTGACTGAACTTTCCCAATTGCAACCAACAAACGGCAAAGACACACACCAACGCAGACAAAGGAGGATGTAGCTTTGTGCAAAAGAATGGTGCTGATCCACATCATCCACTCTCACAGTTAAAGGTGCAATGAGTAGCATTTCAGTGTTGTGATAAGTAACATATTCAAGGTGTAATGATGGATATAGTTTAAAAGTGTTATAAATTCTGTGTATAAGGTGCGATTAGTAAGTTCTAAATGATGCAGTGCACTAGGTAACACTTTAAACATTCAGAATATGTGTGGGAGTGTGGTGTGTTCTCCCTGTGTCTGTGTGGGTTTCCTTCGGGTGACTGTCTGTGAGGAGTGTGGTGTGTTCTCCCTGTGTCTGTGTTGGTTTCCTCCAGGTGACTGTCTGTGAGGAGTGTGGTGTGTTCACCCTGTGTCTGTGTGGGTTTCCTCCGGGTGACTGTCTGTGAGGAGTGTGGTGTGTTCTCCCTGTGTCTGTGTGGGTTTCCTCCGGGTGCTCCGGTTTCCTCCCACGGTCCAAAAACACACGTTGGTAGGTGGATTGATGACTCAAACGTGTCCATATGTGTGAGTGTGTGTGTGTTGCCCTGTGAAGGACTGGCGTCACCTCCAGGGTGTGTTCCTGCCTTGCGCCCAGTGATTCCGGGTAGGCTCTGGACCCACTGTGACCCTGAAATGGATAAGGGTTACAGACAACGAATAAATAAAATACATTTGAAACATTAATAATCAACATTTCTAAACTACTTAATGTATTTTTAATGATCATTTAGATAACATTTTAAATTCATAAAATTGAATTTATAAAATTTATGATAGCATTTTAACGGTGCAATGAGTAACATTTTAAAATTGTATCTGTGGAATTTGTAAAAGCTTGTGGTGCATTTTTAAATTTGCAATAGGTAATGTTTTACACATTTGATAAGTGGCACATATTAAAGGTAGAATAATTGGAATAAAATATATCAAATATCATATATTTTGAGGTTGAGATATGTGAGTTTTTTAAAGTTTTAAAGAGGTGTGATAGTGGGCTACATTTTTAAAGGTGCATACACAACACTGTTAAGTAAATAGCAGTAAATGACCTTTGACACATAGAAGAAGAAAACATTTAAAAAGATTATGCTGCATTTTTAAAGGTGCCATATATAAGTTGTAAGCGGGTCCTGATTGGTGGTTTTAATCTTATGGCTGGTGTGTACTGTTGTGAAAAATAATTTTATTACTGTCCAACTGACAGGTCAATAGTACATATATAAATATGGATTAAAAAAATATTAATAATGCAAAAGCGGAGGCGGAAGCTTGGCTTCTAAGTGGTCAGGCAGTAAAGGGGCACTGAAGGATTTTCTCTGGGATCAAGCAGGATTTGGTCAGATCCTCAGAGTGAGCAGCGGCGCCCAGTGTGAATTTAACCTCCACCTGCTACAGCCCACCTGCACACACACACACACAAACAGTGGCACAAACATAGGCATGCATGAGTGAACACACAGACACACGCCCACACACCTGTGAATGGCTTCCCCTAAGGGTCACACACACACACACACACACACACACACACACACACTATTATCTATTGCAGTGTGAACACACTAGTGTGTTCATGCACAAACTGTTCTAACTTTAATTTGTTTTACGTTCCTCTTTTGTGTCTATTTCCTTTTCTGAGGGCAGGATCCCCAGCTGCTCCACATCCTTTCAGACCCATGGTGTTGAGTGTTTTTTATTCTTTTTTTTTCACAATATAAGGATAGATATAAACAGCTGTGCACGTGTCTAGATCTCACTCAAGGATGAAAGCTTTAGGTGTACCAGGTCTTCTTCTGTGGTCCCATTCCTGTCCTATTTATAAAATGTATTTGGCTTTTGTTAGTTTGCTGCTCATTAATTAATCCATCTAATGCAAGCTGTGTCCAGCGGTTTCTGTGTATGATGCTGATGTTATTGTTTTAAAAGCCACAAAAGCTGTGTGTTAACTGAAAGTAAACTTCAGTAATGTCTCCTGCAACAGGAATATCTCCACCACACTCCAGCAGCTGGACCAGTGTTCAGTAAATTACTACCGTTTCTGGTATTAACACACTGCTAACACCTCAACTTTGACAGCACTAAATATACTTACTGTCTTCTAGATATTGACACCCTCAAACACCTATTTGTAAATGGCAGGTGTACTTAATCATTGCTTATTAAAGATACTATTAGTAACATCGTAAAGATACTATTAGCAAATTTGTAGAATGCCAAATGGTACCAGGTGAATGCCAAGATACACAGAGCTCTTACTCTACCTGGAGCGCATCAGGTTGCCATGAGCTGCTGTGAGATTTCAAAAGCAAACGAACACAACGATTCACAAATATAGACATTTGTACACGCCCCCGCACTGCCGCGCCGGCTAATTGCGGCTCATTGTTGTGAGATGGGCTTTCTGTTGGACATATTGAGAGCCAGGAGCAAGATTTTTTTCACCCTGACTGAAATTCCAGAACAATCTCTCAGGGCAGTGCGTGTGTACAGAGCTCAAATTTACAAATTACCAACACACAGATGGTCAGTGCAGTGCTAATGACCCTTAGACGCATGATTTCCACATGATTCTATAGAAAAGTCCGGTACAGGTGACACATTTCAGGTCAAGCTCTACATCACTACGTTTAGTAACAAGAAAATGCGCTTGTCTAGTTCAAGCTTAATAGACTCTTTTTGTCATATCTTTTACATGGTATGGTTTATTGTTCAAATTAATAAATATATTGCAATGAAATTGTCAGGAATGTGTCTTATATACTTATATTCTGCATAAATAATGTGTTCCTAATGTGTTTTTAGACAAACAACAACAGGATTGAACAGGACTGGATAAATGATCCCATACAAGAAGCCGTTTAAAAAAAATGTAAGCCAAATTTAAAATTGAATTTATATGAGGTGTATAGCTGTGTAAAAATATATTTATTACAATGCAATAACAATATTATGACTAGTCATGTATTATTATTATAGATTACAATACTGCAGTGAATGCAGACATTAATGTTTGCATGTAATACAAGTGTAAATAAAGTGTACTACCTTTACTGAAGCATATACATATATAAAAAATATAATGTAATATTAATTTTCTTCCAGTAAAGTAATGCTTAGGTGAATTGTATAATTTGAATTAAAGTTAAAAAATGATGAATGCAGTTTACAGTCCATTTTGTTGACATTTACCAAGCATGGTAATTTAGGCCCAGATCTGATGGTGTTTTTTTATATATATAACACACAATAGTAATTTCAATATTTTGAATGTAATGATTGTAACAAGATTGTAAATATTTTATTTGGAACTGTTTCAACCATGTCATAAATATTTCAGTTATGTTACATATTACTGAAGATCGGATTTTAAATTCTAGCTCATTATTAAATAGTTTTTCACTTTTGAACAGTATGTAATTTTGTAATAGGAATGGGGAATATTTAATAGTAGTAATGAATTTATTGATTATTGATATATTCTTAATAGGTTGAGAACATAGGTAGTGTAACATCAAACCACGTCATCATATAGCGACACTACACCACTGTGCCATTGCTTTGATTGCTATTTTTTCATTGTTGTATTTGGAAAAATTGATTCTGTGAAATTCCGAGGAAATTCCAATGACATTCCATTGTTTTTCCTCATGGAATGCTGCACTGTGTCCGGCTGCAGCACTGCGGTAACTGGCAGGACGAATGAAACCAAATGCCTCTGGTCTGCGCTGATGAACATCTGTTCATGAATTAACACACACACACACACACACACAGTTGTGTACTTTTGGTGTAATTCAGAATGAGTGGAACTATGTGTGTGTTTTAATTCAAGTGTGTGTGTGTGTGTGTGTGTGTGCATATAGAACCCCATCCCCAGCACCACCTCATGCATTGGCATGAACACCTGCAATTAACAGAGCCGCCTCCTCTCCAGCCTCAAACACAGACATATGTACATCCACCCTCATTGATTCTCCCTCTCTCCCTCTCCCTCTCGATGTCTCTCGCCCTCTCTCTACTCTCCGGTGGGCTCTACAGAGTCTTTATCTCTCTCGGAGTCCAGGCAGTGTGATTTATTTATTCTCTCTTCCTCGGGCTGAGCTGTAATGCAGATACAGCGGAGGAGGAGGAGCAGTGCTGATCTACCTGGTGTGTTTTGGCTGGGCCAGCAAAGATTTGGCGGATATTTGCTGTAGTGTCTGAGAGAGAGAGAGAGAGAGAGAGAGAGAGAGAGAGAGAGAGAGAGAGAGAGAGAGAGAGAGATGACAGGGATGGGGAGGGAGGGAAAAACATGTGGCACACCTTGCAATGATCCGTTATCCAATAACAAGGCGTTTAAAGGCCAAGGACATGGACACAGGCCTCGTATTTGGCTTTGGGTTTGTCAAAGCAAACATAGAAATAGATGGGAGATTTGAGCTATAGAACCCCAAAGAATTGTGTTTAAATATTTTTAAAAGCACAACAAAAAGAAGAGTTTGTGTATTTGACAGTTTATCATTGTCACTTCAACTTACCTTTTGCTGATGAAGAGGGGGTAGATTTTTCAGTAACATGGGCCCTAAACCAAAACCATAACCCTGATTTTCCATTCATCCACCTTAAAACCATCTACCAATACTCATCTGCTTTTATCTACTCCCAATGTTCCCTTCCTCAAGATTTCTTCACTTAGAAATTATGCACAAACTGCATTTCCAGAAACATTGGGACAATAACAAAAATTCAAACAATATGCAATTATGTTCAAATAATTCAAAACCCATATTTAGTAGATAATAGAAATTTAAATCTATACCTATTTCTAATTTGATGCCAGCAAGACCTTCTTTAAAAAAGCCTGGTGAATAGGTCATTTGACAACAGGTCAGTGACATGCTTGGCTTTAAACAGAACATCTCAGAGAGGCTCGGTTTTAGAAGTAAAGATAGGGAAGGGTTCACTACTCTGTAAAAGACTACGCAATCAAATAGTGTAACAGCTCAAGAATAAAGTTTCTCAAATTAAAATAAAGGTGAGAATCATGAAGAGTACATAATATTAAACATTTCAGAAAACCTGGAGAAATCATGCAATATATAAAGCCCATAACCAATAGAATTAGCTGGCTGGGCCCACTGTGAGGAAAACAAATAGGTACATTATTAGTCACTTAAGTCACTTACAAACAGTGTAAACTGTGGTTTTAGAGGCCTATAGGAGAGGCTTAGAGGATATGGGAGAGGGACCATCCTGTTTGTAATAAGCGCACAGTGCAAAAGACAGCATAATGTTATGAGTGGGCATTATTGCACGTCATAGTTGATCCACACATCTGTGAAAGCATCGTTAATGCTGAATGATATATACAGGCTTTGGAGAGATATGCTGTAATTGTGACATTTTTTATTCCAGACAAGGCCAATTAAACTTCTGCATGAATTACAACAGCATGGCTCCTTAGTAAAATACTCCAGGAGCTAAAATACTCCAGACTTATCACCCACTGACACAACTGCTGCATTATGAAATGAATAAACACTAACAGAGACCCCAATCATGAAGCAAGAATGGGAAATCATTTCACTTTTAAAACTACAGCGAATGGTTTCCTCAGTTCTCAAATGGTTACAGATTGTTGTTAAAAGTAGAGGCGATGAACAAAGTTGTAAACATGGAACCGTTTGCTGGCGTCAAATTCAAATTCGTAAAACATTAAATTTTCCCAGTTTCAACATTTCAAAAGTGTCGTCTTTGTAATATTTTCTCTCTTTCCTGCAAACTGGGTTTGTAATATATTTCTGAGTATATACTGTGCAGCAGTCTTAAGACCTTAAGTTTATTCTTTTTCTTTTTATTATTTAAAATAATTTATATTTTCAGTAAGTGTGGTGGTTGTATAAAATTATATACTATTATAATAATAAATGCAAAAATATATTTAGAGTAAAGGGGATTTCTTTCCCTTATAAAGTAATAGATATGTTGTGAGTGAGTGTGAAGAACAGAGTTTATTTCCAGATGTTCTCTTTGATTGTGTGGACAGCACACTTGATTTAACATAATGAAGAATTTATTAAATACCTCAAATAATACTTAACTGTCATGAAGATAGATTTGGAAAGGGTTAAACCAACACATTCACACAGAGGATATCACACTTACTGTAATAATATTATTTGCTTTTTATTCTATTTATTTGAGCAAATACATTTTTAAAACTCAGATAAATATCTTTTTAAATCTCATTTCCTCTGGGGCTTACAAAGTTTGCACAGTGCTGTATACTGAAGCAGAAAGTGAAAGACTGTAGTTTTGTGTCTAAGTGCTAAGCTAGGCTAGTCTTGCTAACTGGCTAGTCGCAGTATTCCCACTATGTCAGTGAGGCTTACCCTTTCCCAGGCTGATTCACTTCACTGTGCTGGTGAGATGGTGAGTGGCTGTAGAGATAGACTGAGAGAGAAGGATTGTGAGAGAGAGAGAGAGAGAGAGAGAGAGAGAGAGAGAGAGAGACAGAGACAGACAGAGAGAGAGAGAGAGAGAGAGAGAGAGAGAGAGAGAGAAGAGAGAGAGAGAGAGAGTGACTGTTTACACATTGTCGTGTTGGACTTTTCTACATCAGCTTCAACAGTAATGAGATGTGTCTGCACCACAGCTGGCGGAGTGAAGGAAAGGGGGGATGAAAGAGAGAGAGAGAGAGATAGAGATAGAGAGAGAGAGAGAGAGTTAGAGGGAGAAAGATGGAGGGTAGAGGGCAGTGATCTGGACGCGATGCCGTCTGACAGGTCCAGCTGGGATTCCGGCCGCCCCAAAAGCCCCAAAAACCGGCAATATGGCGCCCAATTACTGATGCCCATGTGACCAGCGCATGGCATCAGCGCACCCCCCAACCCCCCCACCCTCCGAACACACACACCATCTGTGCCGACCAGCAACAACCCCGCTGCACTCGCATGCACTTGCCACATAAACACACACACTCCACCACTACCACGCCATGTTGCTAAAGAGGAAACACACAAAGGTTTAACCCCTCAAACTCCGACTCCAGCTTCATCATTACTGTCAAAACAGCCAACCGTCCTCAACAAAACTTCAAAAAGAATGTTTACCAACTGAAGACAGAGGGTACATCACTTCAGGGTCCACCTTTTGCCTTTGTTATATCTTCACAAATTTACATCAGACTCACTGACAGTTTTCGAGAAAGCCTCACCAACCATGATGGTTGCCTGCACATTGACAGTGTGTTACACAGTTTATTGGCGCTCCTATAATAATCAGTCAGACACACAGTACTGTTCCATGGCTGTATGAGGACGTGTCAAATATCGCATAATGTGCTGTTATCAACTGGTATTGTGAGTAATGCTAACTGGGAACAGGCTAACAATGAAAACCTAGGGCATAAGTTTTTCTGAATGGTAAAAAATATCAGTAAATTTTATGGTGAAAAACTGTAAGACCATGGCAATAAAAGACTGTAAACTCTAAAAAGGTTGAAAACTGTTTCTTTAACAGTGAATTACTGGAAATACATACATCAGCCATAACATTAATTTTTACATCTTTTTACTGGAAAAAAATCCATTTTGTCACTGTTAAATACATAAACCATTAGGAGTGGTACAAGTGGCCAAGGACTGAGAGGAGCTGCGACTCAAGGGGGAGCTCCCAGCATGCCTAGCAGCTCCATATTTTCTGTGGTTTTCAGACTTTCTTGGTTTTTCCCTTTCTTTGAGGCTTTTTGATTTTGGGTTGCATTGGGTAGGTTATTCTGTGTATCTGTGTGTGTGTTTAGTGTTGTTGTGTGACGAGATGTGTGTTAGTTAGGAAAGTTCACCATCAGCCTGTCTTCCGAGTGCTGGAGTGTGGCAAAAAGATTTATGGATATATCTCTGTCTCTGTTCTGTCATTTGTGACAATATTTACATGTTAATTTTATGACAAACTATGTTTCTTTCTTGTTTTTTGTATATAAATACTATGGGGTTTTTACGATGTATATCTGTTTTTTTTAACAGAAAAGTACTGTAAACCAAGCAGTAAAACATTCTTGAATGTAAAATTCACGTATGGCAAAAAATAATACTGTATTATGAATATATACATTTCAACCGTATATTTTCAATGAAATTCTGGCAAACACAGCTGCCAGTTTTTATCGTACATTGTACGGATTTTTTTTTACAGTGTGGAACACAGCTGGTGTGATGTCATGTCCAGCTCCGACATCTGAATTCCGAGGTAAATGGAATGCAAAACTAGTCCCAGTGGATGGATGGATAGATAGATAGAAAGATAGATGCAAGAAAGTGCAAAAATATAGAACATACTAAAATAAAAGTATGTAAATGTAAATGTTAATACAACCATTAGCATATATCAAAATGATATATAGATCTTAATGTCACTTTACAGGAGAAGGGAAAAAATCTTCTTAACGTACAATGGAAGTGAATATAAAAAGATTTCATTCCAAGGCAATTTTGGAGCATTTCTCCTGTAAATAATGCAGTTAAAAAGTGTACATGAAAAACTGCCCTTGCAATAACAGAATATACACCCTCCCCTCCCCTCCTCCCCCAGGAGAGTGTAAGATACTAATAGCTCGGAGGACAAAGGAGCTCTACTATTAGAGCTGCTCAGTGACAGGAACCTGCCACTGAACTTACTCCTCTTTTCCGTGATAAAGGTGTGTAGTGGGTGACCATCATCATCCATGATGGAGAGCAGGTTGCACACTGTCTTTCTCTCGACCTTGTTCTCCTTCTCAACATATTCCCACAGAGAAAACGAGCAGGCCGTAGACGGGGACAGTTATGGTGTCGTCAAAATTCTTGCATGGTTGTTAAGACTCCCAAGTTTTTAATATACTTTTTTTAAAATTACTTACTTAATTTAATCTACTTCTAAAAATCGAGATCTTGAAGAAAGGTGTATCAGGAGCCATTGCCTCTTATAGCAATAGAATTGCTATAAAATTACTGTATAGCATTGTGCTATTTTGACCTCTTCAGAGGTGCAAGGCATTGTAATGACCTATGAATTCCAGAAGTAGTTACTGAGTAATGTATAATAGTTACTGCATAATAATTCTGCGTAAGAAAAATAACCAAGTAATAACCCTGCCATTTGAGGGGTTCAGGAACAGTCATCAGCTTCATGGGTCACCGCAACATTGGGATAGCAAATGGTCAGCACGTTCGGCCTGGCCACCGGGTGACCGTGAGCCATCTGCAATGCACACACACACACACACACACACACACACACACACACACACACACACACACACTTACTTAAAGGAATGCTAATCAGTATTGTGCATTGCACAGTTACATAGCTGACCACAACAATGGTGAGTGTATTCAGCCGCACTGCTGGAAAACACAGTATTTAATTTGCACACACACACACACACACACACACACACACACGTATACAAGCCATTTTTAACTGCACTTTCACTATAAACTCTTATAAGACTTGTTACAATATTATTAAACTGTTATTATTTAGTAATTATGCAGTAATTACTATTAAAAAAACAACAACAACCACCCTATAGTTTAAGGAGTTAAACACATTTTGCTGGAATGGATAGACTAGAGGCATCGCCTTTTCTTTTTCACTGCAGCAAACAGATGCTGTGGAATTTTGATGGGCTTTGCTCACCCTGTGCCAACCTCCATGACTGGCACTGCCAGGGTGTGGTTGGCATGCCGACCGGGGGACGGTGGTGCAGGAATAAAATCTCAGAGGAAAGGGGAGTCTGCTGCAATGTGTGTGTGTGTGTGTGTGTGTGTGTGTGTGTGTGTGTGTGTCTGTGTCTATGTGTCACGTGTACATCCACACATAAGTTCATCATTTTTAGTCAAGAAGTTTGTGGAATACAGTTATTACACATTTTTTTTCAGTAACTACTTCAAAAATTTTAATGTTGCTATTAAACTGATGATTAATTATTTATTAACTATAAATGAATTTAGGAGCTATGATGAGGTTACTATGTGTAACTCTGCTTTTCCACTGAAAGGAATCACAACAATGTAACAGTAGAGAACATTATTATTGACAATTTTATATATATTTTTACATATTATTGACAAAAAATTGACAATTTTATTGATTACTTATAATTTTGTAATTATTATAGATAATAAAAGTACAAAAATGTAGATGTTATTGTAGTTATTTATTTAAAAATCAATAAGTTTACATTGAAGAAGTAATCATTACTAATATATTTTATAAATGAACCAAATAATTGTGATTAAACTCATCTACACATTGTTGTATCTTTTTTTTTTAAAGCAATGTGATAAACTAAAGTATTAATGACGGATTTAAGACTTGTTATTTACTGCTATGATTTATGAATGTATTTAGTACTACAACAGTTTTGGAAAATAACTGACTTTTGAACTGAATTTGGTTCAAAACATGAGTTAAAAGGGTTAAAGATCAATGATCTGGATCATTACAGTGGCCCAGTCTAAAGTGTTTTAATATTTAAACTAGCCGTCTGAATATTTAACAGGCTTGCTGCTTCACGCTTCGCATGCGAGGAGGGTTGGAAGCTTGTGGAGACCGAACATGCCATCAGCTGCACCTGGGATTATGCCAAAAAAAAAATCTTAATCCAAATTCGCTATTTCAGAAATTAATTTGATTACAGATGGAGACGCAGCCGGCCTTAATCTAATTTGACCGCATGCTGTTGGCAAACTGACCCTCCGCTGTGACCCTGGTGCTTTTATGGTTCCCAGCAGTGTGACCAATCACTTCAAATCCCTTATATACCCCAGAGTGAAATATTATAATCTAATCCTGAGCAAATAATCTGCACAATTCATATCTTCATCTGCTTGCGCTCCGCTGATAGGATTTCCGTAAGCCACTGGCTTTTGATTACATCATTTTTAAATGTGCAATTTGTATTTGTTACTCAATTATGTTAATTTGCCAACTAATCTCACATATAGTTGATTGTATTATTGACATTTATTATTATTATTATTATTATTATCATTATTATTACTATTATTATTAATAATCATAGAGACATTACTGCTTCCAAATATATTACCAATGTTATTCCTTACTTATTACAGTAGACTCACAGAAAATTCCAGAAAAACAATAAGTCATTACAATATATAGGTTTTTTATATTCATATACATAACTCTGTGTGTGTATGTGTGTTTAAATAATAAATACAAGGGAGCAGATGCATATCCACCTCAAATTAAAACTATCTGGACATTAGCCTATGACTTGAGGTCAAAATGATGCAGAGATGAGTTACAGAATACAACACTGAATCTATGGACATTCGCCAAAATGGAGACTGCCTAAATCAAAACCGTACAAACGGTGTGGCCACAGAAATGGTGCTTGTTACATAAACAGGATGCTTTGAGTCTGACGCTTTACCTTTTGGCCTGTGTAACGCATCCAGTGTTTTAAAGGCTTGCGGCGCATCCCGAGAGTTTCGGACGCCTCTCGCGCTCCTGGATGCCTCAGTGTTTCTGTGATTCCGAAGCAGTGGAGCCTCAATCCCGTATGAAGCATGAAGCATAATGAACAGATGCTGCTGAATTAGGAAGGAACCACGGCTCCACCCAGCAGTGAAGGCTTGGCCCTGGTGCCTGGCACGGGGGCCTGTGTGTGGTGGGCACAGCTGGCACCACATGAGCTGGGGCTGCCCCGCTGGACACCGCGCTGCCGTTTAGCCGCCTGGCACGCGCAGGACTCCTGAAGAGGGGGATGCTGCTGGAGCAGGGTCTATAAGGGCCGAGACTTTTGGCACGGAACCCAAAGGAGTGCCTTCCAACCCCCAGGGTCCAACACCAAAACACTCCGCCTTCATCACACACCGCTCCAGAATACACGGCGTCCCGTTTATGGCAGGTTAAGGTCAGGTTAAGGTCAGGTTAAGGTCAGGTTAAGGTCAGCTTTTGTTTCGATTGCAATCCTTATGTTCAGAGAAAGTACCAAAATGATATGGACCTCAGTCACACGTATATTTTTAACATTGCGAAATATAAATATGCAAATATCTTTAAATATGTCAGAAATATAAGTACACCATAACTTATAAATGCTGTATGATGTTGTGTTTTATGAAGAGTACCTCCTCCTGATTCCATGCCAAAATCTTTCTACAGGTTAAGGTCAGTTTAAGGTCAGTTTTTGATGGTATAGGTTTGGTTTCCATTCAAAATGTCCATGCGGTCTTTGTATTTTGAGGAAATTCCAAGGTATGAATCCAAATGACCTATTTTGTTGCTATGTTACAATATATATATATATATATATATATATATATATATATATATATATATATATATATAGTGTCTCTCTAGGACACCACTCTAAAGAAAGTATGATTCAGCTTTTTTTGCAGGTTAAGGTCAAGGTAAAGTCAGTTTAAGTCAACAGTTATCAACAGTTCCCATCCAAAGTATCCGTGCATCTTTCTTGTCCCAAAAAAGGTTCCCAAAAAATTTACAACCATTTTACCAGTGGACATTGAAGACTCACCGATGCACGATAGAAGCCAAAGCTATACCTGCTGTTCTGAACCCACAGGACACCAACTTTAGCGCAGCTTGCACAGCGTTGTGTTTTCTGGGTGTTGGTTTTACAGCAGTGAGTGCCACAGTACAACTAGATCATTTACTTTTTCTGACCTTGTGGACCTTGTTTATTTTCAGAAACTCATGACTCTGGGTGGCTTTCCTTGGAACATTTCTGGGAGGTTCTAACCCCTACACATGGGGTACACCACAAAATACCTGCTATCAGCTTCAACAACTGACCGATTACTTGCTGTGTGATGTATCCATGTGCCAGAAGATGATGGATTTTATTCCATTCACTTGTCAGTGGTTTTAATCTTGTGGTTTATCGATGTCATTTTGAGATGGTTTTTACAACAAGGTGAAATATTGATATAGAACAGAAAAGGTGGCATTATGTAGAAATTCTTACACAATGCCTCAATTTTTTTTTCTTCCCACCCCCTCTCACACACACTCCTCTGGGTCTGGTGCCAAAAGTCTTTGGCCTTCCTGCAGCTCTTCTGCTCACCTCTACAGTGGGGGTCTTTAGAAGAGGAAGTGTCCCCCCACAACCTCTTCTCTCAGCTTCTATTTGGCCTCTTTATCCTGGGGGTCCTGAATGCTTAATATCCTCCATTTCTGGATGAGATTGGGGTATGTGTGTGTGTGTGTGTGTATGTGTGTGTGTGTGTGTGTGTGGGGGGGGTCTCTGGATGGTCAGTCCGCCAGAGCCAGGACCAGCTGGACTCAGCCCTGGATGAAAGGCCCAGGAAGAAGAAGAAGAAGTAGATGACGGTGATTTAGATGTCAGCAGTGGCCAGGGCCAGGAACTGATTTACTCGGTCATCCTGGGATAAGGGTCCAGCTCCAGCACAAATCTGTGTCCAGATGCCCATAATGGCTCCAATTGTTTAGGACAATGGACAGTTGACAAACAGGCTATTTATGTTAATCAGTGTGTATTAAAGGGCGATAATCAGAATCATGAATGCCTGGCTCCAAGCTGGAATTTCGTCTTAGACCACTATATTTATTTCATACTTTTATGTGGTCAGATGTCTGTTATATCTGAAAGTGGTGAAGATGGAAAAAAAAAAACCCTATATAATAATGAATAAGTATTACATTGTAATAATATTCTTATTACCTGTCACACAACTATGGTTTGGCCATTTGTAATAATAATAATAATAATTTGTAATAAGTATAACTTTTATATTTTAATTACAGTCTTATAGCCTGCCACACAATGTCTAAAATTCAATGGGTGTTTAATTTTAAATACATTATTACTACATTATAATTATTTTTTATAAGCAACCTCTAAACTATGATTTGGCTTTTAAAAAGCAATTACTTTTCTAATTCATGCTTGGTGTATGGATATATGGATGTCCATGATATCTTCAGATATTAGGGATAATAAAAACAGGCCCTATGTAATAATCAGTGAGCATTACATTGTAGTAAAAGTCTTAATACCTGCCTCACAACTGTGGTTTGTCTGTTTGGAATTATCGATGAACTTTAAACAAATGTAATCATATTCTGGATGCAGTCCAATGTGTAAGTGCAAGTTTTACATTTTTTTAAATAGCTATTAATAATGATGTCATGATTAATGTGGTTAACACATCACTGATGCACATGTGAACTGAGTTAGTTATTTGTAAGGTTTTTAACAAAATGAGGTAAAAATGATCAACTTGCACACTCAGTCTAATGCCAATTCACACACACACACACACACACACACACACACACACACACACATCTGCCCAGGTGAAATGAATCAAGCCAAATCAATGCAATTCCCAAAAACATACCTAATAAAAAATAAATATAATAAAATAAATAAAAAGTTGTAAATGAAATAATATAAATAGAATATAAATAGATCCAGAATTCACTGACAGTCATTTAATAAAGACGTCGATTCATATTTGATAGAAATTGATAAATGAATAAATGCTATTATCAAATATAGATATATTAATCATAAATAAACATACAAACAGAGACCCCATGCGCCTAAAATAACTCGATAAATAAATAAAATACGCTCTATAAATAAATAAATAAATAAATATATAAATAAATATATAAATAAGCGAACTGATAAATACCTTTACAACTATGATAAAGATGATTAAACAGGTTCACGGTGCACAGCAAAAAATAAATAAAAATAAAACGAAGAAAATGAAAGAGCGTTTCACCTGTGACGTTATTAAACAAACATTCAATTAAACTCACCGGGAAAAGGCAAGTAAAAGACAAATGACTAAAGGAGCGCGTGAGTAAACAGACGGATAAACAAACAAAGCGGTCTTCAGACAATTAAGAAAACGCCGAGAATGTGTCGGTAGGTGACAAGAGAGAACTCAAGCTGAGTGTTTAAAAATGTATGTCCTATTCTATTTATAAACACGTCCTGGGCAGGGTGGTGAACACGTTAAATACAGGCTATTAATCATGTTATAACATATGTATAAACATGTTATAAACAGAGTTATAGAAGATGCTGATTCTCTGAACACTGTGAAGTATCCGCTCGGAAGTAAAGCGTGTTCGCTTCCCGTTTACGAATAAAGTTGTACATAAATCGTTTCCTAAAGTCACGAGCTTGTTTAGCCCCAAGGACCAGTGACCCGCGCGCTTCAGTCACTCAACAACAATAAAGAATGAAGCGCCGAGTACAAGTGTGTGTGTGTAGAGGTGTGTACTGAAGTGGATTAGTGTGTGTACATCGCAATGTTTGTGGTGTGTGTAAATGTGTATATGTGTGTGTGTTGACGGGTGTATTGTTTACGGGTGTGTGTGTGTGTGTGTCTAGTTAAGTGTGTGAGCTGCAGTGTTTCTTGGGGTGTGTGGTAGTAAAGTTGTGTTCGATTTGTATGAGCGGTGAATATGTGCGGGTCGAGGTGTGTATGTATTGGGTCGTGTTTGTGTATTGGAGAATTCCAGTACGTGTTAGAATGTGTAAATTTGTATGTGTTTGTGATACGCATGTGCACGAGTGTGTATAGGTGTATGTTTGTATATTGGAGTCTGTGAGAGGTGGTAGATGCGTACTGTAGTGTGCATAGGTGTGTGTGTGTGTGCGTGTGTGTTGAGGCAGATTTTTGGGGCAGATGGATCCCAGGGCAAATCTCCAAGCCTATTACCCCTACCCCTGGAACGGTGGCAACAGCTATTCCTCTGGATCTCTCGTTCTCTCTCTCTCTCTCTCTCTCTCTCTCTCTCTCTCTCTCTCTCTGTGTGTGTGTGTGTGTGTCTTCTTTTTCCTGACAATCTTTTACTCCAATGCTTTTGTTAAATAAAAAACCCCAAAACTTATATATGACGTCAGGTGAACAGTTAAATTTTCGTTTATATGTAATTTTAATAATTAAAAAACAAAAACTGTATTAAAATGTTATTTTGTAAAATAATAATAATAAAAAAAATTGCTAAAGTGTAGCGTGTAAAAAAATTAACCCGCCGATTTAAACGTGGCCTTGATTTTCTTTTCTTTCTTTTCATTTGTTTTGTTTTGTTTTCTTATGAACGCGATGTACTGTGAAATATAAACAAAAGTTAGATTGTAAAACATTTGAAAATGTTAGCATTTTCTTATGAAAATTCTTGTTTGGTGGACAATTTAAGAACACAATTTAACAACAAGCAGTAACAGTAAATAAACTCGAATTATTATTATTATTATTATTATTATTATTATTATTATTATTATTATTGTTGTTGTTAATAATAATAAATATTTGCCCTTCATTCATTGTTTATTAAAACGAAAATGGCGCTGGTTTTAAGTGGTTTCCATTTCAAAATTCAACGGCCTAGTATTTTATTTTCGTTATCTTTTATTTATTTGATCTTATTTTAAAAGAAATTACGGACAGAATATGACATATACGTTTAAAGAATAGTATTATTCTTAACTATTAATAAACCAGAGCGTTTAGCATTAATTATTCATTATTAACAATTATTTTACGCAGGATGTTTTCTTTTGGATTGAACGTGACTTCTGAAGTTAGAATTTAAATAAAATGAACGAACAGTGCAGTCCAGTTATTTACCACAGTGCAGAGGTAAACAAGCTACAGACATGTACTTACGAAAACCATAATAATAATAATAATAATAATAATAATAATAATAATAAAATAACAACAAAAACAAAGCAATGCCATTTTAGGTTTTTAAATGTAGACTTAGATATTTCAATCAATGTAAAACCCTGCTGCAGAATGACTACCAATATAAACAATATGCTAATTATAACTAATGATGGCTTGTCTGAATTTTAATTTGAATCTTTGATCTTTATGGGAATAACCCAGATTGTTCTATTTAATCTGAAGTAATGAAATCAAACAAATAAATCATGTATAATATGATATTAATATTACTGTAATTCCTGCAGGGATCATCTAGTGGACAGAAGTAGCTTGTCACCCCATTTCACCTGTAAATAAATACACACTATATTTATGTATTATTCTGCATAATATCTTGATACAATATTAGTGAAGAAAAAGCACGAGGCTTGTTTCACATCATGTCAGCTGTGAACACCACGAAATAAACTTTTAAACAAGCAGAAAAAGGGTAAATAAATCAAAAGCCAAAACACCTTTCACACAGTTCTGACGAGTCATGAGCGACTGACTCACTGAAACCGACACGTGAAAGACATGGAAATTACATTAAAAAATAAAAGCTGCAGAAATAAAGGAGACAAAATTTTGACATTAAATTTAATTCACTCTAAATTCATAACCTAACATTTCACGCTGTATTTGTACGCGATAATTAGGTTCTTTCTTTTATACATTGTTATATTAAACTTTTTCGTTCATATTAATAAAGATTTCTAATTAATATCCGTTTCAAATCCAACATCACACCTAAAAATAAATAAATACGAATAAATAACAATAAATTTAATGTAAACAATTCGCTTGTTTGGAATCCTTTTATTATTTTTTTTTCCACATGTTGGTCCATTATATTTCCGTGACGACGATTAACAAAAAAGCAAGGTAAAAGTCAATTTCTTCCTCATTTTTTTTCTTTTTTTTGTAGAAAAGCAGTTTTATTCTGCCACTGACACACGAGCATTATGAGAATTTAAAGTCCCATTCTGGAGGAGAGAAAAAAAAAAACAAAAAACGATTAATTGTTTTAAATTCTTATTTTTTCCCCCTCTGCCTCTGAGAGAGGCTTCAATTGTGAAAAAATGAGTTCAGCTCCTCATAAGGTGGCGCGTGCAGCTCGTGGAAGGGCGGGGCATTTTCAGAGCCAGGGGCCCGCGTTCCTGCTGCGGCCCCATAGGGCGCAGGTGCCCGCTGGTAGGTGAGGGAGTAGTGATGGTGGTGGTGGTGATGGTGGAAGGGCCGCTCAGGGTCCGGAGAGGCCCCGGCGGGGGCGTGGTCCTGGCGGAAGCTGAAGTTCCCGTTGAGGCAGAGTGGAGGGCTGTGGGGGGCGCTCTCATACTCAGGGCTGCCATAGTCCGGCGAGGCAGCGTAGTCATATGGGGGGCAGTAGGAGTGGCCCCGCAAGGCATGGGCAGCAGAGCAGGGCGCCGTTGGCAGCGTGGGCCCCTGGGCCCCCAGCCGGGCGCACTGATACGGATACTGGAACGGCGTCTCTGTGTGGAAAGCTCGAACACCGTCCTGACCACCTGGCTCCGTCAGAAAGTTACGAGCGCTCAGCTGCAGGCAGCCAGCTACCAGGTTAGTGGTGGGCTGAGACAGGCCCTTACACAGAGTCTGCACGTAGGACACCACGTCCGGCCGCTTACCGTTACGGAGGATCTCGGACAGAGCCCAGATATAGTTCTTGGCCAGACGCAGCGTTTCAATCTTGGACAGCTTTTGGGTCTTGGAGTAGCAGGGGACCACCTTGCGCAGGTTGTCAAGAGCAGAGTTCAGGTCATGCATTCGCGTCCTCTCGCGAGCGTTCGCCTTCATCCTACGCAGCTTGGAGCGCTCCAGCCGGGCTGGGGTCATCTTTCGCTTCTTGGGACCCCGCTTTTTGGGCCGGTCCGCTCCATCCTCGTCCTCGTCATTGACGCCATCATCCTCGTCATCGTCCTCGTCGTCCTCGTCCCCCGCAGCAGACCGCCCCGCCTTACCGTCCCCCTCGTCATCCAGGTCCTCGTCCAGGCCCAGATGGCAGGGGTCCTGCTCATCCTTGTCGTTGGTCTTGGAGTCCTCGCTGCCGCTATCGTCCACCCAGCCCGGGAACTTGCGAGCATCCGCCAGCAGCGACGGCTCATTGAAGAGTCGTGTTAGCATGGCGCCCACAGCTCTGGAACGCAAGAGAAGAGCAGGTTCAGAAAACAAATAAATGGTGCCCTCTGATATTGGACAACAGTGGTTCCCACCACCGTATCCGGAGTAGCCTTGCCTTGTATAACAGATGATGTGCACAATCTCTTTGTCTTCATGGAGGTGGTGTTTGCCCTCCTTTAACACACCCACTACAACTTAGGAAGGGGTTGTTATTTTGGGGGGTAATTTGAATCAAGGGAAATATCAGGGACAATAAATATCACAAATATCCTGGACAGGGATAACCTAAGACTATGATTAGGGCCAGGTTTCCCAGTTGAATTAATACAAGGGAAACAACACCTCACCCGAATGTGATATTTGATTGCATCAGTGATCCAAATTCTGCCAGTATATGGATCAAATTCATCAGCAAATCTTTGGTGGGAGTCAACGAGGCTGCTGGCACGGACAGACGACCGCCAGACGGCCTCGCTCCCAAAGTCCCCACACGCGTGGCCCTCCGTGGCCCTTGCCGGCCCCTCCGAGCACCGGCCCTATTACAAGGTCCCGAGGGGCGCTTTGAGCACTGGGTCCCCCCCCGACCCCCCTTCATCTACCCTCCACCCTCTCTTCCCCCCTTCCTGCATCCTGGCGGCATTCCAGCACAGCTAATACCATGGTGGGATAGGAGAAAAAAAAGAAACAAGATAAAAAAGATCCATCTTTTTTTTCGGCCGTTCCTGCAAACAGACAGAGGCGGTGTACAAGTAAACACATCCCACAATGAGGTTTGGCCAGAACTGCAACTTGTCAAGATTAGAGCTAGAGATTAAGATAAAAAGATCAAAAAGATCTGCACTATCCCTGTACTTGTCATCAGATTTGAAACCTCATGCAGGACTATTCTAGGAATCGAGGCATAGCATTCAACAACGTGCTCTCGCAGTTATAAACACAAGCCCGTGTACCGACATTCCTCAGTAGGAATATAAATTCGCAGACTTGCCAACAAACAGCATCAAATCCGGCTCTTGTTTTCATACTTGGCATGCAGTGGGAAGATCCAAACGAGCCGGTAACTTTGACCTTGCTACTGGAAGAACCCCCGTCCCTTAGGTGTGAAGTGAGGCAAAACTGCCCAAAAACCATTCGCAGCCCCCCTGCCGACCCCTTACATCTTCCTGCTCCTTCTTTGAAGGAGTCCCCTTTAGAACAATGAGAGCCGCCTGCCTTGATCGGAGCCGAATCGAATCGGGATGAATGGACTACATGCGTCCCGGAGAGCGCAAAAAAACCCCCCCAAAAAAAACACCACCACGCTGCTCGGGTGGCTCCTCGTCCGCCGCAGACAGGTTAGACGCCTCGCCTTGATTAGATCCCTTGGCAGCGTGCAGATTAATGGGATCGCCTGGGGATGAGGGAGCCTCCCTGTAAACACGACAACGAGAGCGGCTCCGAGATCTGTATCGCTGCTGGAGCGGACGGGAAGAAGTGTCGACAGATCCCCAAACTCACCTTTGTTGGTGGTGCACTTGCTTGGGTGAAGGTACCTCCTCCGTCTACATCGCCTTCGGGGACCAAGAACCCAATAGGATGTTCCGGCAGGAGTAGAGGCGAGGGTCTATGGGGGTGTGTGTGTGTGTATGTGTGAGAGTGTGCGTGTGTGTATGTGTGTGTGCGTGCGTGTGTGTGTGTGTGTGTGATCCGATGTGAGCGCTACTCCTTCCCCGGCAGTGTGGAGAGACGTTGTGGCATGGCTGGCAGGCAGGGTTACATACCCGCTCTGATGCCAGGCCATATGGTGGGCACGTCACTGGCAGGAGCCATCACATGAGAGCGGGTGATTGACACGCAGCCGCATTCGCCGAGATTCTGCCTTCCCCGGGGAAGAGAGGCCCGCCATCTGTCGCCGCCGCACACACACACACACACACACACACACACACACACACACACACACACACACACACAATCACACAAACGGACACACATGAACATCCTCTACACACAGACTCTGAGTGAGAGAGAGAGAGAGAGAGAGAGAGAGAGAGAGAGTGGGGGAGTCTATCTACATGAATAAATAAAACAATTTCCCACTCCTTAGCACAAAGGTTTAGCAGAACAAGCTGGAAAAAAAATACATATCGGAACTGAACACTAAAAAAAGGGAGGTTATCTAGTACAATACTACTCCATTTATTTCCCCCTTCGATGTGAACAACCAGCCTGGGGTGTATGACATCCACACTTAGTAGCTAAATCAAGATCGAACAAGTCAACGCATCCTTGTATTGATCCCTTTTTAGGTATCTAAAAAGAAGACGTGTCCGTGTCATTTTCCCGCCCTTGTTTTTCATTCAGCACGACATCAATTATCAAGCCACCCTCAGGCACTTGATACCCACCCATAGAACAAGCTGGAAAACAAGCTGGAAAATTCATACTGGAACGGAAAAGGGGCCTTATCCAATGCTCCATCCATGTTTTTTTCCCAGTCAGCATGACATCGATTATCCTCCCTCCCTGGAGTGATTGATATCCACCCTTAGGTGAAAACAGAAATGAGCCAAGGCATGAATTAGTGTGCATTCAGGAGCTGGAAAAATACATACTGGAACAGAAAAAAATGATCCTGAATTCCATGTCCATTCCTTTTCATTTCACACGACACTTATTATATAACAGTCCTTGTACGATTGATATCCCCTGGAAAACACATAATTGAGCAGGGCAAAGGGGCCTTGCCCTTTTTTGGAAGCAAAAAAAACTCTGGAACCAGAGGATGAATATATGACCTTGTATCTATTCTTTGTAAATACACCAGCTGGGAAAGTCATACTGGAATTTTAAAAGAGGCGATGTCCAATTTCATGCTCGTTTGTGTCCCATTCAGTAAGACACCATTATCAAACCAGCTTGGCGAGATGGGGACTCCACCCTCAGATGATAAAAGAACGGGGGCAAACTTGCGCATAAGGAAGGACAGAGTCAAGGGGGAAATGGCAAATGAGACACTTAGCAAATGCTAAAGATTGTCCGCGTCTGAGAAACAATAAAGACAGTTCACACAGTTCAGACATCAAGCTCCACTCTGTTCACCTCTGGACAATCCCTATCTAAAACTGTGGGAGGACAGCTCAACACTGTCGGTCTGAAGGAGTCCATGCAGAGAAAAAGACAGAGACACACAAAAGTAGAGAGAGAGAGAGAGAAAAAAAAGGTGAAACTGCACATGTTCCCAGAACTATCCGTTTGGGATTTAAACCAACTTCTGCGACTGAACTTTGGAGGCGTAGATGCAGGTGTAGATTCCTTTGCAGAACTGTGTTTGGGAATTGTGAAAAGAATGCAAGGATTGACGCGGCAAACGCGCCAGACTGGGGTTTGATTTGAGACTTCGCTGTAATATTCTGTTAGATAAATATGAATCATTTGTATATTATTTTTTAAATTGGACATAAATAAATAAATAAATAAATAATGTGTTGTCTCTATTTCTGCACTGAGCACATTCTCATACAAAAGACCATGGAAACAGCACAGAGACCAGTACATAACAGTGTGTGTGTGTGTGTGTGTGTGTGTGTGTGTGTGTGTGTGAGAGAGAGAGAGAGAGAGAGAGAGAGAGAAGGTTTGTGTGTGGTCCAGATATTTATCATGTTCTGGAGACTTGTCTTTCTTATGGGGACATAAATATGTAATATATTCCATAATGCAAACAATTACATTTTAATGTAAATGTGTGTGAGACAGTTAGGTGTGAGGCGAGTGTAAGATTTAAGGCTAGGGTTAGGGTTAGTGTAAAATTAAAGAATGAGATTAGGGTTAGGTTTAGTATGTTGAGGGTTAGTATGACCTTAGCATAAAGTGTGAGGGTTAGGTTTAAGTCCAGGGTTAGACTTAGGGTTAGGGTCAGGTTTAGGCTGGTAGTATTCATATGTAAGGTTTGGACTTTTATGAAATGAATGAGTCTATGTAATGTCCCCTGAAACCATAGAGACAAGACTGTGTGTGTGTGTGTGTGTTGGAAGGGGATCTGTTTGCAGTTGCGCAGAAAGGTGTCTGTGGTCAAGGGCGGGAAATGAGAGAGATTATGAATTGGCATGTTCCAGATCTGAATTCGTGCCAAGTTTGGAACGTGAGTGGGATTTTGTCCTCTCAGGTTTTTTTTTTGTTTTTCTTTTCTCATTTTTCAAAATGAAGCTGTTGTTTTCTTAATGTAAATATATAGGAAAATATATTTATATATTAAAAAATACATTTATAATTTCTTATTCAGTAGAAATTATCTTTCAAATGTGAATACAGCAAGAGATTCCATGTATTTTCTTTTCTTTAAGATAACATTTTGCATTTTTTTCCTCCCAGACTGATCCGTGTAAACAGTCTCTGTTCTGACGGACTCTACCACATTCAAAACTCTGTTTCATCCTGAAACCCTGTTTATAAGTTCATTGTTAAGGTGGGCAGGACAGGTCCAGATGTGATTGTGTTTGTGACATCACAAACAAATAAAAAATCATTCATATGAATATAAACAAGGAATAAAATTGGCCATAGATCTAAGACCTTTTAAAGTCTGCAATGAAGCCAATGGAGGTACTGATATAAAAAATTGGGGGGTTGTGCATTAGATACATAAAGATACATTTGTATGCTTAAAAACCTGTACTGAACAAAGTATAGCTGATTTAAGACTTAATATGGGATCAGTCAGGAAATACAGCCAGTTCTTTAATACATTTACATAGACCATTTAAATACATCATATATACACTATTATTACAATATGAAAACCATATAAATGTTTTTTTTTTAATAATTCTAAACAAACACACTTAAGTTTGCACAATTAATGCTAACACTAGTGTGAAACAGTACTCTAATTGAGTACAATCTGTAATTGAATAGTAATGTAATGGTGGAAGGGTTGAAATTTTAATAAATTGAAACATACTGTGATTGCAAAGTGCAAAATGTCAAAAACAATATAAAGATATTTCTCATTATCGTTTGAACTGTATCCCAGCCCTTTGTGTTCCATACATTTCTATATTTATTATCAGATATAAACATGTTATTCTGCATATTTATTTATTTATTTATTTATTTATTTATTTATTTATTTGTTTGTTTGAAAAGTAAATTGGATTTTTTTGTCTTGAGTCTTGTTTTCCAAATACACAATGGGGTTTAAGATTTGTCTAATCACAAAATGTCTGTTTTTTAAATGTTTTAAATATAAATATATTAAATATATTTCATATCTCGGAGCAGTGCAACACCATGTAATACATCCAGTGGAATATTATTTTTGTTATGCTTAAGACATGCCACATAAAAGTAAATATTATGAAATTAAGAAGATTTTTCTGCAATAATATAAATGTCAATATACGATATATATACAGTTTCATAATGGATAAACAATACAAATTAAATGTGCCAATGTACTTACATTGTAGTGCATAGTAATGAATATGAATGTAACTGCATCTTCTGGAACATTTACATTGTTGAATTAATCATAAAATGTTAACCTGTTATTTTTAAATTCTTTTTGTTTAACTAAAAAAATTACAAATGGAAAGATATTGTTCAAACATCTGTGATATGTTTATAAACATGGATGTATTAATGACATGAACAGATATATTCTAAGCAACATGAGCATCAGTAGAATTACATTATTCAAATAAACATATTGTTATATTTCAATGGAACTGCAATAAATGGATGGTAATAGAAATAGTGCTAATTGAATCTCAATGAAAATATCCACAGTTAAAATATTTATACTGAAGACAGCATGTCCACGTCATTCTATTTCTGAGAACTGAAATTGTATTGTGATCTTTTGCACAGATTTTTTTTTGGGGGTGCTGATCTACATGAGCATGTTCCAGGTTTTATTCTCCAGCAGGATGTCCAGCAGGCTTGTCCTCAAAGCACTGCAGGACTCACTGTGTCCCGGCCAGATGAACAGCTGCCACCAAACACTGCATCTCACTCCTCTTCCTCAGTTTAAATAGGAAACAAACATGATTCTACAGCACCATCTTGTGGAACAGCTTTTGCATTACATTGAAAACCAAAACATTAAGGATGTATTCCTAATGCACAACAACAAACATGAAAAATAAGCTGGGTGTAGGTTGTAAACTCCATGGCAGTATGTGAGACAAGCAATGTCTTATTTTATTATTCTTTTTCTCTTGTGTATTGGTCATTAACTGGTATAGCTCACAAGTGCTGTTTAACAGACAAACAAAAAAAAAATCTTTTAAATGCATTTAATTCTTCATCTGCTTCATATCAGAGACAGATGTGACTCAAACTCACCTCAAATGCCTGAGAGTTGACTCCGGCTGACATGATGTAACTTGTGAACATCTGATATCTGTGGTTCTCCTGAAAATCAGGACCGTATCCTGGTTCGATTAGCAATCTACAGTTTTAACTGTAACCTCAAAAATCCCCAAAAGCAACCTTGACGTCTTGGAGAACTTTGGTAAAAGCAAAGATATAAGCTTTTCTCTTCTTAGGTATGGCTTCAATATGTCTGTCTTTATCTAGGCCTGCTTGAGCCTGCTCACTTAAACCCCAGCCATTATGTGTGGACATAGAAGCCATTAACCTGAATTAATTTTTTCATTGTGTAGGCAAAGGGTGGTAAAATCCATCACTAAGAAAAATGTGCACCTTCATGACACTGAGCAGTCTCAAAACTTGGGTTTCAAGAGCAAGTTTAATGTCATCTAAATCCTGGAAATACACTGATGGTAACTGATTTACAGTACTGCCAATGGCTGTATTAATGGATGCCATATGGACTGGTTAATGCATCCGCTTTATTTCAGGCTTCCATTAATGTTTAATAGTTAAGACATATAGTAGGATTTTTTGCAGTTGGCTAGATAAGCAAGATACCTAGTAGACTTGTATGTAGTGGCCAGTTACCTAGTGATCTGGATATGTCAGAAATGGCTGCCCTTATATAAGTGGACCCACCCTATGGACCATAAAAGTCCTTGAGAGTTGCACTTCATAAAAAACGTATACTTAATATATATATATATATATATATATATATATATATATATAAGCATGTATGGTCAGGCTAAGTATTAAGAAGCACCTGTGCTTTAGAGATTGTAGTGCCCCATTTTCTACCCATTTTCATCTAATGTCCTGTCCTTTATTGAAACCATCAAATTCTGTTCCGCTAAACTTGGTTATAGTGGGTCCCTCTGAGAAAGCAGAAGAGGTGACCTTAGCAACAGAGTAACTCACTGAAACATTTACCTTGTGTGAGAAAGTCAGATGATGACATTGGAAACCATTAGCTGCTTGTGGTAAACGTAGAACTAGAGGAGTGGCAAAACTGGTTTGAGGAGGCAAAGGAACTGACACACAAGACTTGTAAAGAGACTGAGAATATGAATGCTGCTAGTCTGTACTGAGATTATAGTCTGTCCCCAGACCATAATCGTGGTCATCCCACTACCTGCGAAGGTCTGGGTACAAAGAAGCCATAGCTGAGTGAAAAATCAGCACAGATTTTGGGAAACATTCTAATTCTGGATGTATGAGATAAGCCCCCTAGTGGCCAGACTTCTGGCCTGCTGGCACAATTGTATTGAATTAATGTAATCAAATAAAATGTTCTCTCTTGTAATGTCTGAGAGTAACAACAACACTGTTAGTTTGAGAAATGTGTGACTCTATACTGAGCTGCTAATGAGCAATGTGGGTAGAGGTGACAGCCCCCTGCTGTGAAATGCATTCACATAGGTCCACAATGAAGGGGATGTAGCAAATATAGTGAATACCGGTGTATTTAGGTGGCTATAGTGGTTAAATTTACATATCAATTCTTGCAATATTAAGGCAATACCACAAAGTAATTAATTAACAATCAATTTGTAATTAAGTAAACAAAAATATGGAGCTGATAAATGGTGGCTTTAACATGCACTCTTGCACTTTCATCTTGTTTACTTACCCATTTACCAACGTTTACCTTTATATAGTGCTTTCCTTGATGTTCCAAAGTATGCTACATTCTGTGGAATATAGAATGTAACACCTCAGACCCCTTTGGACACGGCACTATTTCAGTTCAGGTCACACAGTCACTCACACACTCACCCAGTCACACACTCACACAGTCACACACTCACACAGTCACTCACACACACACACTCACACAGTCACTCACACACACACACTCACCCAGTCACTCACACACTCAAAACCTGTGGACAGTTTCACACACTCACCCTGTCACTCACACACTCGCACCTGTGGACGGTTTCACACACTCACCCTGCCACTCACACACTCAAAACCTGTGGACAGTTTCACACACTCACCCTGTCACTCACACACTCGCACCTGTGGACGGTTTCACACACTCACCCTGCCACTCACACACTCAAAACCTGTGGACAGTTTCACACACTCACCCAGTCACTCACACACTCGCACCTGTGGACGGTTTCACACACTCACCCTGCCACTCACACAGTCACTCACACACTCACACTCAAACAGTCACACACTCACTCACACCGTCACACACTCACACAGTCACTCACACAGTCACACATTCACACAGTCACTCACACACAAACACTCACCCAGTCACTCACACACTCAAAACCTGTGGACAGTTTTACACACTCACCTTGTCACTCACATACTCACACCCGTGGACAATTCCACACACTCACTCAGTCACTCACACACTCAAAACCTGTGGACAGTTTCACACACTCACCCAGTAACTCACACTCATGGACGGTTTCACACACTCACCCAGTCACTCACACATTCACACCTGTGGACAGTTTCACACACTCACAAAGTCATTCAGACACTCGCACCTGTGGACAGTTTCACACACTCACCCTGTCACTCACACACTCAAAACCTGTGGACAGTTTCACACACTCACCCAGTCACTCACACTTGTGGACAGTTTCACACACTCACACAGTCACTCACACACTCAAAACCTGTGGACAGTTTCACACACTCACCCTGTCACTCACACACTCAAAACCTGTGGACAGTTTCACACACTCACCCTGTCACTCACACACTCAAAACCTGTGGACAGTTTCACACACTCACCCTGTCACTCACACACTCAAAACCTGTGGACAGTTTCACACACTCACCCAGTCATTCACACACTCAAAACCTGTGGACAGTTTCACACACTCACCCAGTCACTCACACACTCAAAACCTGTGGAGAGTTTCACACACTCACCCAGTCACTCACACCTGTGGACAGTTTCACACACTCACACAGTCACTCACACACTCAAAAGCTGTGGACAGTTTCACACACTCACCCAGTCACTCACACCCACGGACGGTTTCACACACTCACCCAGTCATTCACACACTCAAAACCTGTGGACAGTTTCACACACTCACACCTGTGGACAGTTTCACACACTCACCCAGTCACTCACACCCATGGACGGTTTCACACACTCACCCAGTCACTCACACACTCAAAACCTGTGGACAGTTTCACACACTCATCCAGTCACTCTCACACTCAAAACCTGTGGACAGTTTCACACGCTCACCCTGTCACTCGCACACTCAAACCTGTGGACAGTTTCACACACTCACCCTGTCACTCACACACTCAAAACCTGTGGAAAGTTTCACACACTCACCCAGACACTCTCACACTCAAAACCTGTGGACAGTTTCACACACTCACCCAGTCACTCACACCTGTGGACGGTTTCACACACTCACCCAGTCATTCACACACTAAAAACCTGTGGACAGTTTCACACACTCACCCTGTCACTCGCACACTCAAAACCTGTGGACAGTTTCACACACTCACCCTGTCACGCACACCTGTGGACGGTTTCACACACTCACACCTGTGGACAGTTTCACACACTCACCCAGTCACTCACACCCATGGACGGTTTCACACACTCACCCAGTCACTCACACACTCAAAACCTGTGGACAGTTTCACACACTCACCCTGTCACTCGCACACTCAAAACCTGTGGACAGTTTCACACACTCACCCAGTCACTCACACCCATGGACGGTTTCACACACTCACCCAGTCACTCACACACTCAAAACCTGTGGACAGTTTCACACACTCACCCTGTCACTCGCACACTCAAAACCTGTGGACAGTTTCACACACTCACCCTGTCACTCACACACTCACACCTGTGGACAGTTTCACACACTCACCCAGTCACTCACACCCATGGATGGTTTCACACACTCACCCAGTCACTCACACCTGTTAACGGTTTCACACACTCACCCAGTCACTCACACCCATGGACGGTTTCACACACTCACCCAGTCCTTCACACACTCAAAACCTGTGGACAGTTTCACACACTCACCCAGTCACTCACACCTCTGGTCACTTTCAAACACTCACACCTGTGGACAGTTTCACACACTCACCCAGTCACTCACACACTCAAAACCTGTGGACAGTTTCACACACTCACCCAGTCACTCACACCTGTGGACGGTTTCACACACTCACCCAGTCACTCACACCCATGGACGGTTTCACACTCACCCAGTCACTAACACACTCACTCCTGCAGACAGTTTCACACACTCACCAAGTCATTCACACACTCGCACCTGTGGACGGTTTCACACACTCAGCCTGCCACTCACACAGTCACTCACACAATCACTCACACACTCAAAACCTGTGGACAGTTTCAAACACTCACTCTGTCACTCACACACTCAAAACCTGTGGACCATTTCACACACTCACCCAGTCACTCACACACTCACACCTGTGGACGGTTTCACACACTCACACCTGTGGACAGTTTCACACACTCACCCAGTCACTCACACCTGTGGACGGTTTCACACACTCACCCAGTCACTCACACACTCAAAACCTGTGGAGAGTTTCACACACTCACCCTGTCACTCGCACACTCAAAACCTGTGGACAGTTTCACACACTCACCCTGTCACTCACACACTCAAAACATCTGGACAGTTTCACACACTCACCCAGTCACTCACACACTCAAAACCTGTGGACAGTTTCACACACTCACCCAGTCACTCACACCCATGGACGGTTTCACACACTCACCCAGTCACTCACACACTCAAAACCTGTGGACAGTTTCACACACTCACCCTGTCACTCGCACACTCAAAACCTGTGGACAGTTTCACACACTCACCCTGTCACTCACACACTCACACCTGTGGACAGTTTCACACACTCACCCAGTCACTCACACCCATGGACGGTTTCACACACTCACCCAGTCACTCACACCTGTTAACGGTTTCACACACTCACCCAGTCACTCACACCCATGGACGGTTTCACACACTCACCCAGTCCTTCACACACTCAAAACCTGTGGACAGTTTCACACACTCACCCAGTCACTCACACCTCTGGTCACTTTCAAACACTCACACCTGTGGACAGTTTCACACACTCACCCAGTCACTCACACACTCAAAACCTGTGGACAGTTTCACACACTCACCCAGTCACTCACACCTGTGGACGGTTTCACACACTCACCCAGTCACTCACACCCATGGACGGTTTCACACTCACCCAGTCACTAACACACTCACTCCTGCAGACAGTTTCACACACTCACCAAGTCATTCACACACTCGCACCTGTGGACGGTTTCACACACTCAGCCTGCCACTCACACAGTCACTCACACAATCACTCACACACTCAAAACCTGTGGACAGTTTCAAACACTCACTCTGTCACTCACACACTCAAAACCTGTGGACCATTTCACACACTCACCCAGTCACTCACACACTCACAACTGTGGACGGTTTCACACACTCACACCTGTGGACAGTTTCACACACTCACCCAGTCACTCACACCTGTGGACGGTTTCACACACTCACCCAGTCACTCACACACTCAAAACCTGTGGAGAGTTTCACACACTCACCCTGTCACTCGCACACTCAAAACCTGTGGACAGTTTCACACACTCACCCTGTCACTCACACACTCAAAACATCTGGACAGTTTCACACACTCACCCAGTCACTCACACACTCAAAACCTGTGGACAGTTTCACACACTCACCCAGTCACTCACACCCATGGACGGTTTCACACACTCACCAAGTCACTTACATATTCACACCCGTGGAAAATTTCACACACTCGCAGTCACACAAATTTCACACACTCACACAGTCACTCACACACTCACCCAGTCACTCACACACTCAAAAGTTGTGGACAGTTTCACACACTCACCTAGTCACTCACACACTCAAAACCTGTGGACAGTTTCACACACTCACCCAGTCACTCACACCTGTGGACGGTTTCACACACTCACCCAGTCACTCACACCCATGGACAGTTTCACACACTCACCCAGTCACTCACACACTCAAAACCTGTGGACAGTTTCACACACTCACCCTGTCACTCACACACTCAAAACCTGTGGACAGTTTCACACACTCACCCAGTCACTCTCACACTCAAAACTGTGGACAGTTTCACACACTCACCCAGTCACTCTCAACCATGGACGGTTTCACACACTCACCAAGTCACTCACATATTCACACCCGTGGACAATTCCACACACTCACACTCACACAAGTTTCACACACTCACACAGTCACTCACACACTCACACAGTCACTCACACACTCAAAAGCTGTGGACAGTTTCACACACTCACCCTGTCACTCACACACTCAAGACCTGTGGACAGTTTCACACACTCACCCAGTCACTCACATATTCTCACCCGTGGACAATTCCACACACTCACACTCACACAAGTTTCACACACTCACACAGTCACTCACACACTCACACAGTCACTCACACACTCAAAAGCTGTGGACAGTTTCACACACTCACCCTGTCACTCACACACTCAAGACCTGTGGACAGTTTCACACACTCACCCAGTCATTCACACACTCAAAACCTGTGGACAGTTTCACACACTCACCCAGTCACTCACACCTGTGGACGGTTTCACACACTCACACCTGTGGACAGTTTCACACACTCACGCAGTCACTCACACTCATGGACGGTTTCACACACTCACCCAGTCACTCACACACTCACACCTGAGGACAGTTTCACACACTCAGCAAGTCATTCACACACTCGCACCTGTGGACGATTTCACACACTCACCCTGCCACTCACACAATCACTCACACACTCAAAACCTGTGGACAGTTTCACACACTCACCCAGTCACTCACACACTCAAAACCTGTGGACAGTTTCACGCACTCACCCTGTCACTCACACACTCAAAACCTGTGGACGGTTTCACACACTCACCTAGTCACTCGCACACTCAAAACCTGTGAACAGTTTCACACACTCACCCAGTCACTCACACCTCTGAGCACTTTCACACACTCACGCAATCACTCACACACTCACACCTCTGGACACTTTCACACACTCACCCAGTCACTCACACACGCACTGCTCAGGACAGTTTCACACACTTACTCAGTCACTCACACACTCACACCTGTGGACAATTTCACATACTCACCCAGTCACTCACACACTCCCACCTGTGGACTGTTTCACACACTCACCCAGTCACTCACACCTGTGGACCGTTTCACACACTCACCCAGTCACTCACACCCATGGACGGTTTCACACATGCACCCAGTCACTCACACACTCACATCTGTGGACAGTTTCACACACTCACCAAGTCACTTACACACTCACACCTGTGGACAGTTTCACATACTCACCCAGTCGCTCACACACTCACACCTGTGGACAATTTCACAAATTCACCTGGCCACCCATACACACACATCTGTGGGCAGTCTTTTTAATACCGAAATGTGTCATATCTAGACAGAAACAGCACAGCAAAAAAACTCCTCCATCAAGTCTCAAGTTTCCCATGAAAAAAAAAAACAGACGTCAGCAGAAAGGTCTTTCTCACGCTCAGGACAAAGTGTTTTCTCAGGTTAATCTTGTTATCTACTACTTGAATCTTGTCACTTAGGTGTCTATATGAGATGTTCAGTATGAGGCTATAGTTACAAACTGGCACTGTCCCTTAGCAACTTCTTTTAAGGAAGATTCTGAATCAAAGATTTCATGATGATAAGTAGTATCGCAGTGTAGTGTCTCAGTCACACAGCTCCAGGGACCTGGAGGTTGTGGGTTCGATTCCCGCTCCGGGTGACTGTCTGTGAGGAGTTGGTGTGTTGTCCGCGTGGGTTTCCTCCGGGTGCTCCGGTTTCCTCCCACAGTCCAAAAACACACGTTGCAGGTGGATTGGCGACTCGGAAGTGAGTGAATTCCCGCCTTGCGCCCAATGATTCCAGGTAGGCTCTGGACCCCCCGCGACCCTAAATTGGATAAGAGGTTACAGATAATGGATGGATGGTTCAAGCAGCACAGTGAGGAATCACAAATATGAATTGGATGAATTTCATTTTAAGGGGACAGATTCTACATCTGTGACATGCTTTGGTTAAAATAGCACAAGTATATGAAGTCTTACTTAGACTTAGGTGAAGCAAAGCTAAACTGTCTGCACTCTGTATAAAAGTAGCACAAAATCAGAATGACTTGTTTAATCTCATGTTTTCAGACTTTGTATCATAGTTTGTGTGTTGGGAGGCTCCTGATCCCCTAAATAATGTGTAAATGCACTGAACATGTGATTATTTTTTGTTTACTTAAAAATCAACATCAAGCATACATGAATTATTCTTGCCATAATGTGTTGTAGTTTTTTGTGAGAGTGGAAGGTGAAAGGTATAACATTGGTTAATCTTCAGTGAGATCTTGCCAACTCACTGGAAATATATAATGTGGAAAAATATAATGTTTCCTTTCCAAAGCACTTTGAAAGATAACACAAAGAACACCATAAGACAAACAAAAACACAAATACAGAGAGTACAGGACAGCACAGTTAGCAATGGTGAGAGTTGGTAGCCACCAAGCCGCAGCTGCATTAGTCACTATTAGCAGCAGCTAGTAGCAGTGTCAGCAGGGTGCAAGCTGCCAAGAAGTAGCAATGAAAATAGGCTCCCTTGGACAAAATAGCAGCAGCTAGCAGCAGTAATATCAAGCTGTTAGCTGCCAAGCAATAGTAATAAAACTAGCTACCTGTGTTGACCATAGCAGCAGTGATAGTAGGCCGCTAGCCACCAAGCCGCAGCTGCCTTAGTCACAATTAGCAGTGTCTGCAGGGTGCAAGCTGCCAAGAAGTAGCAATAAAAATAGGCTTCCTTGGACAAAATAACAGCAGCTAACAGCAGTAATACAAAGTTATTTATTATACAAAGCTACTGTGTTGACAATAGCAGCAGTGATAGTAGGCCGCTAGCCACCAAGCAGAAGCAATAACAGATTCCCTCAATCAACAATGTTATTGGACAGCTCAGCACACTTGGAGGAGATCCTTGAGAGCCAGTGCTGTCATGTTAGATAACAGAAGGCTGTTTTAGCTATCAATGAGCTGAGTAAAGGGGAAGAAGGAAGACCATTCTACTAACAAATGTGCAAATGCAAATGTAAATGCAAATAAAAAATGCAAATGAAACCTCAAAGAGTGATGCCAGTCATACTCTCTTGGACTGATATGAGATCTTGATTAGTGATTAACATGACCAGGGACATGAACTAACAAAGGGACATGAAGGTTAAGAAGGGGTCATTTGTAGGTTCCCTTTGAGAGACATATTTGTGAGAAGCCAGTTTCGTGTTGGGTCCTCGAGTGATGCGGGGATATTTTATTTAGATGTCAGTATAGACTTTTTTAATGTCAGTATGGATTTAGTACCATTATTGTCTGCCCTAGATCAAAGACAAACCATGTTCCAACAGTCACCTATTATTCTCTTCATTATAAAAAAAATATGTAAAAAAAATGAAGAAGAGTTTCTGAAAACACTGAACTGTTTAAGAAAAGGGTTCTTTCGCACTGCATGGTACCTACTTGACTTGCCTCTACACACATTTTAGTCTATTGTCTCTAATGAGAATTGTGTTCTTTGGAAACCACAACAATGGCAGCAGCAACATTAAGCATTGTTTACTCATTGCATACTTGTGTGTTGTTTGTGAGTTTTTTTGTTACTTGTTGCACAGTACAGCTCTCGTTGGAGTCTTTCGGCTTTTCAAAAGACCATGGCGTAAATGAGCTGCTGTAGTGAGCCGGATAAAAACTAATGTGATCATAACTGTAATTTGGAGATATTACAAATGCTTTGTTTGTGCTGGAGGTCTGCATTCCTTTTTGATTGACAAGTCTTTGTGGTGAAGTCTTCAGGTACCAAATGTGGCTATTGGAATAGCAAAAAAACCAAAACAAAACAGCTTGAGTAAGTAACATGCAGTGGAAAAGTGCCATAAGGTCTTAACCAAAAACAATAAATAAATAAATACAAATTTGAGGATTCTTAGGACACTGAGGTCTTAAAAAGACATTAAGGACATTCTAAAGATAAAAAAAATATATATGAGGAAGATATTCCGAAGACACTGAGCTCTTCAAAAATATTATGAGGACATTCTTCAGACATGTTGGTCTTGAGACAACTAGGAAGACTAGGAAACAAGAACGGTGGATAAAAACAGGATAAGATTGATTTTGAGTGTCAGTCACCATCAGCTTAATGTGGCACATGGACAGCAGCCTCTCTCTCTCTCTTTTAAACACACATACACACACACACACACACACTCTCTCTCGCTCTCTCTCTCTCTCTCTCTCTCTCTCTCTCTCTCTCTCTCTCACTCACCCCACCCTCTCTCCCTCCCACTCTCCCTCCATCCTCTGATCCCTCCTCTCACAGTGTGTTCTCTCCACTCTAAGAGAAGCAGCTCCTCTGGATTACTCCACAAGCCCGCGGCTACGAAGAGGAAAAACGAGAAGACGTGACTAAGTGGCAGCCAGAGAGAAAAAGAGAAAGAAAGAGAGAGAGAGAGAGAGAGAGAGAGAGAGAGAGAGAGAGAGAGAGAGATAGAGAGAGTTAAGAGAGAGAAGGGAAAGGAGAGCCACCCCTAACTGGAGTGTAAGGGCTCTTGCATCTGGAACAGTATTCGGCCTGTTTTTCAGTTCTGTTTCTTTTTTTTAACCAGAAGAAATGGAGGGAGAGATGAAAGAGAGGAGGAAGATCCAGTTCTCCGTCCCCTCGGCTGTGCCCACCCAACTGGACCCCAGACAAGTGGAGATGGTAAGAGGCTGCGAAACACGAGATGGAGATTTTGAACTTGTCGCTTTCTCTGAAGAGACAACTTTGTTAAAAGAATTGAAGTTTAGGGTTTTGAAGGGTTCTCTAATAAAGGCAGTGGTTCTGTTTAGAACCAGGGTTCCAATAAAGAAACCTTTTGCATGCTAAAATAATTCATTGGATAAGACTTGTGGAGAATGAGTTGTATATGAGTTGTATGTATATGATGATGTGGGCTGTATGGAACAATTTTCGATAAAAGTGCTATATATATATATATATATATATATATATATATATATATATATATATAACCATAAACATCTGTCTGATGGTCAACCATTTCACCATGCAAATAGTTCTAGGTAGAACACATAATTATAAAAAGGACCACTTCCTACACCAAAGAGCCCTTGGTGTGGCAGGGTCTTAATTAAAAATATGTAGAGATGCTGATTTTGAAATTGTGATGTCTTAAGAAATTAAATAAAAAAGTCAAATAAAAAGAGTCAAATTTATATACATTTAAATGGCAATATTAAATATTCAAAAATTGTAAAAATTGAATTGGTGGCATTGAGGTTGTGGGTTCGATTCCCACTCCGGGTGACTGTCTGTGAGGAGTTGGTGTGTTCTCCCCGTGTCCGCATGGGTTTCCTCTGGGTGCTCCGGTTTCCTCCCACAGTCCAAAAAAACACACATTGGTAGGTGGATTGGCGACTCAAAAGTGTCCGTGTGTGTGAATGTGTGTGTGTGTGTGTGTTGCCCTGTGAAGGTCTGGCGCCCCCTCCAGGGTGCATTCCCGCCTCGCGCCCAATGATTCCAGGTAGGCTCTGGACCCACTGCGACCCTGAACTGGATAAGGGTTACAGATAATGAATGAATGAATGAATATTAGTTTATATGTTTTCATAAAATGGAAATATTTCTTCTTAAACTTTTTAGTCTCCTCCTTCTTTTTTAATAATTTTACCGTAAAATTACACCACAAAATTTTTGTGATGCTCCACTGAGCTGAAATAGGGAGAACAGAGCCTTTACCATTGCTACTCCAGGCTCGACATCACAGAAACTGCACTATGTAACTTCTGGAATTCTATGTGATTAAATGAAATGAAACTGCAGTACATTTTAAAACCAGAGAAGGGGAATTGAGTTAATGACTCAGACTCAGGTTTCCATGTTGAAATATTCATGATGTATAACTTGTGAAATTTCTGTCTGAGGGAAAACAAATAAAAAGCTAAACAAACAAACAAAAAACAGAACTGATTAATTAGAATGGCCAGTCATATACACCTCTTCTGGTGAAAATGAAGTCTGTCGGATGTTGTGTGTGTTATACGCTAGAGAAGATGCATCATGCGTAAGTTATCAAACAAAAGCAGAATTTCCAGAAAGTGAGGAATCTACAGCTGCACGTTATTTTCAATAAGAAGCTTGACAAAGATATGACTTTTCCCCAGAAAACCATATCCACTGAGGTGAATGTGCAGATTCATATAAAATTCAGATGCTTTCAGCCTGTGTACCTTGTTGCAAGCAAAGCCAGGTGAAGTCAATATGGGAGCAGCAAGTGTGTCTATTTTGTAGTTCCCCCCATTTTGCATGAAAGACTTGTGTCATTGTTTTCTGACTCTCCGCCCACTTTCCCATCTGGCTGGCGATCATGGCATAAGAAAAGTAGCTTGAGCAGAAAGTGTTCAACGTTAATTTCCACTCTGAAACCAAAATGTTGGCACAGCGGTGCAGCCACTAATACCACAGCTGCATGGCTCCAGTGGGGTTGTGAGTTAAATTCCACCCTGGGGTAACTCTTTGTGAGGATTTTGGTGGGTTCTCCCCAAGTTTGTGTGGGTTTCCTCCAGTTTCCTCCAACAGTCCAGAAACAAATGTTGGTAGGTCGACTGGCTAAGGCTCCGGAATTTCTCAATCAAGTTGATGGAAGTGTTTGCTAATAGCTGTTGTTAAATGGTATGACATGCAATGGCTATGAATCAATAAGACTAGTTTGCCCTTTAGTGTCTTCTAGTGGCACGGGGGGTGAGGTGGTCACTGTCGTTTCAGGGCACTGGAATATCAAGCAGACGCATTATGTTTTCGCTTGTGTCTGAAAGCCTCGGATCTCACTTTATCTGAGCCATGGTGTTTTTTGTCACTTGTGGTCAGGGTGTCTGGACTGGGTAAAGATTTGCCTGACAACTGATTATGTAATGATGAGTCAAACAACTCAAATGCTATATGATAGCAGTATGTAGTTAATGGTAGACCACATATTACACTGTGTAGCTGCGATAGAGTGTTTGTTCTACTGACCACAGCGGTCGTAATGACAGTTTTCCAACCTTTAGTACTGACTAAAGGTGGAACACATCAGATGTTGATTATTATTATTATTATTTTTTTTTTTGCTCCTGAAATATGAATGCTCAACGAACTCATGAATTCTAGCTATACCTGTTCCTTAACACAGAGTGATGGTAACCATATCTTTATTAGAAATAATGGTTAATAAACACAGAAAGTGATGCTATCACCATGGCAACCATTTGACTGCTGCATGTCACTGTTGGTCAAATACCATCACCAGTACTGCTATCATCGCCTACAAGCAAATGCAGCATTACAGTGAGAATAGATTTGTTTGTTGACAGTGGGCTGACTACATGATTCAGTTGCCCTCTAGTGCCTTCTAGTGGCACAGGCCAAAGTGGCAACGATTATTAATACCATGCGGTATGTTCTGTCAAGTGTCCGAGAGTTTTGGACCTCATTTTATTTGACCCGTGGTGGATTGTGTCACTTGTGGTCAGGGTGTCTGGGTGGTGCATCAGTCTGCCCAACAACAGATTATGTAACGATGTGTGGAGCCACTCTGGGAAGACAGTGTAAGACAGTGAGAAAGTAGTTCAGCGACAGTAAGCAGGTGCCATGTCACGGTTTGACCCAATTAGACTGGAGATGAAGGGAAGAGAGAAAAGGAGATGGAGAGATGGTGTAGAAGGTTTTAGATACACACACACACACACACACACACACACACACACACACACACACACACACACATATATACCCCCACACATTTTTGGCCACTCTCCATCCAAAGGACACAAAGTTAAAAGAAAATAAGGTCAGTTCTCCCTCACGGGGGTGTATCTGTATGTGTGTGTGTGTATGTGTGTGTGTTTATCTTGTCTCCCATGAACCATGAAAACATGAACATTTTGACACTGTGAGGACATTTGACTGCTCTGTGTGGTTGTGGAGGTCAATAAAATATTTTACTTGTCCAGGACAAGTACAAGACTATGACTAGATGCGGCTGAGTCAAGACAGACCCCCCCCCCCCCAAAAAAAAAAAAAAACATAATTTCTGTGTGTCAAATGAGTGGAGCTTACCACATGACTAAAGGAATCTGGATCTTCTAATTATTGCTGTTGCTTTTGTGCTGCTGATTGATTGATCCATAGGTCGTTGAAAAGCGCTGACCTGCTGACGTGTCCTCCAGTGCTAAAGTTGCACATAATATTGATATCGCCCACTAGCAGCTTGTTTTGCTTGTAAATAATACATCAGACAGTGCGATAAACAAGTCACAACACGGCAATAACTTCTTTTATCACAAAAGTGATCAATGACATTTTTTTCACTGTTTAAAAAGAACACATTTACAAGCTTTGTTTGAAAGAGAGGGCTACAATCAGATTCATAGCCTTAAATTCATTACAATTTATGCTAATGACATTTTTAATTATTTAATATTTTTAACATTTATTTTATAAAATCTTCAGCCATGGTTTTATTTCTAGTATATTTTTAATTTTATATTTTATTAATTATAATTTTTTCATTCTTGCCTTATCAGCATTTTTCAGTCCCTTATTATGTATGAAAGAACAAATATGTATGGATAATTACATTTTAGAATATGAATCAATGATAATAAAAACATGATATGATAATGTTTCTACTGGACGTTCATAAACAAGGACTGATCCAAATTAAAACCAGCAAAATGAATGATTCTTGTTATAGTTCATTTGGAACTTTCTTAAGAGCAAATTACAAAAAAAAATTACTTATAATTGAATTGACATGGGCGGCACGGTGGCGCAGCAGGTAGTGTCGCAGTCACACAGCTCCAGGGGCCTGGAGGTTGTGGGTTTGATTCCCGCTCCGGGTGACTGTCTGTGAGGAGTTGGTGTGTTCTCCCCGTGTCCGCGTGGGTTTCCTCCGGGTGCTCCAATTTCCTCCCACAGTCCAAAAACACCCGTTGCAGGTGGATTGGTGACTCGAAAGTGTCCGTAGGTGTGAGTGTGTGAGTGAATGTGTGTGTGTCTGTGTTGCCCTGTGAAGGACTGGAGTCTCCTCCAGGGTGTATTCTCGCCTTGCGCCCAATGATTCCAGGTAGGCTCTGGACCCCCTGCGACCCTACAATTGGAGGAGTAAAAATAATAATAATATAATTGAAGAGTAAAAAACTGTGACTAAATTTAGCAAAGATGAAACAGAACAACATTGAACACCATTAGCTTCTGGTAGCTACATTCTTGAGTATGTATATTCCTGAGTACATAGGAACTTTTGCTAATGTCCTTATTTACAGTATTTTCTAAACAAAATGTGATTTTATTTTCCTTGCACAGCAATTTTTATAAAACAATAAAAATAAATAAATAAATAATCCATTCAAACGCACATTGGCTAGTAGTAGGGGCAGTGAGCAAATATGCACCAGTGTGAACTAGCAACCCTTCGATCCCAATTCTGCTCCTCTAGGCTTTAAGCCACAGCTGCCCTGGTGAAAAGAAATCTTTGAACCACAAATTGCCTCTATCCATGAATAAAGTATTACATGTATTTTAAGAGGTGTACATCATTTCACTTGGTTAATTCTCTTTGCCTCCTTCCTAAGATATATTTGACACCTTGGCTTAGGGGTCTCAAACTACTGTTTATTCCATTGCTAATGAGAAACACTTGGATGTTGTCCTTTTATTTTATCCATTATTTGCTCACTCTCCACCTCTCTCCATAAGATGCTAATTCGTTAGCGACGGTGTGTCACCATTCAATTTCCACATGAAAAGGCCCCCTGTTGGGTTGGCAGGGATGAAGTGGGGTCTCCTGAAGGAGGAAAGCTGTCTGATTGGTGGGAGGACTCTCTTTTTGTTTGGAGTGGATGTTGGCTGAATGCTAATGGCTTTGTAAAGCTGCTAAGTGACCCTGGCCGCTTTATGGGAACATCGTGTGTGTGCGTGTGTGTGTATTTAGGCTGATGCTTAACATTTCCATAGAAATGAACCCTGGTTGCATAAAGAGAACAGGTTGAAGGAGGTATTTATAGAGGAGAGGGTACTTGTGTTTGTACGTTTCAAGTATATACAAAGCTAAAGTGGGTCGGTCGTGAATGGAGGACCACCTAGCATGCTATGTGTTTTGAGCATAATCAAGATATTTACTTGCCGAACAGGAAGGGTATGATCTCACTAATGTTTATGTGGTAAAACCCTCACATCAATTTTCCATTAAAGTGTGTTAAGTCGTCTCTGAATTGTAGAAAATATAACTGAATCAGTGACTTGGGGCTTAGTATGAGGTGCTCTTTTGCTCAGTGAATAATATTTGAGACCAAGAGAGCTGTTCTATTTTGCTGGCCACACACTCTATCACCTACAGGGCTGGACATTGTTGAACGAATGTTGTGCTCCTGTACACACACACACACACACACACACACACACACACACACAGCATCAACCTATGAAAATAATTCATTCATTCATTCATTCATTCATTCATTATCTGTAACCGCTTATCCAGTTCAGGTGGCCCTGCAGTGTTGAGAACGACCCCCCCCCCTCTCTCACACACACACACACAATATCTTTTCTGTGGTGGTCTTGGCCATTAATGTAAAGGGTGAAAGAGGGCTAGCAAAGTGTCCAAAACAACAAATGGATACATACGGTCAGAGGAGCCTATAAATTGTGTGAAAAAAGAGTGTAAAAATAATGTCATTTAATATTATGGGTGACTGAATGAATGTATAATTATATTTCATGGGTTTTCTGGCCTTGTTTTACACTTCTGCTGCTTTTTAGAAACTGTTCACCAATTGCAATCTGTCTCATACACACACACACACACACACACACACACACACACACACACACACACATTTTCTGCCTGTCTCATCATCTGCAAAGGTGATGAGTCAGTAAGGTGATCCAGTGTTGCTGTTTCTCCTCTTCAGCATTAGAGGATTACTGCTACTGCCGGACTCACTCTGTGAAGGCTATGATTTAAACACTGTACTCTCCCTGGCCACACTGTTTGAAACCCTGCCTCTGTAGCCTTTCTAATGTGCAGTTGTGTTCACATATATACCATTCATCCAGAATGTCATATTGTTACATCATGTAAGACCCTTACAGAAATGATATAATGTGTATTTCCCAAGGGCCCTTGTTGGTTTGCCTGAGTGGGGCAGTGAACTCCAGTCCCACATGGAGGACAGTGCTGTTTCATGCTACACTATAGAACGATTGATTCCTTTTACAGGCCAAGTTTAGTTTCAGTGTAAGAGTGAGGCACGCTATGGATTTTATTCACACATTTGACAGATACACACATTCCAGATGTGGATTGATGTAGTGTTGGGAGAATTGTGTTGTGGTTACACAAGCAGGGAATCAAACCCTTAGAGCAGTGTCACCCGTACAATACACTGCACTATACTAAACAACAGCATTTTCACTACATAGTACAAATCAAGCTTCAAGTCGTATTAACTCTCTTCTGGGAAGACTATACATTATATGTTGGAATGTTTCTGTGATTGATTTGATTGCATTCTGACATTTAAACATTAGTGAAACTAGGCAGTGATGTTGGATGAATGAACCCAACCTCAACTCATCCCAAAAATGGAATTAGTTCCAGTGTAAAATCCAGTGTCTGAAAAATACGGGCGTAATTACCAGTACATCCCCAGCAGGAATGTTTTGTTTTTCATTATTATAATGTGTCAGGAACAGGGGTGTGGACCAAGAGATGAAAGTATGAGCAGAGACACATTGCATATTGCAAATACTAAAGACATACACTACCCAGGAAAAAATAAAACACAAGCAAAAAGTAAAACACTCAGGACAAAATAAAACACCTTAGGTTTTTTCCTTAAGTATAAACCTTAAGTGATTATTTTCCCTTAGCCAAGGGAATTACTTAAGTGTGTTGCATAAAACCCCTCAGACGTTTCACTTAATTAAGGGAGAACGATAAGGGATTTACTGCAGTGACTTAGGTCTTGTTGCAGTAAAGGTCTAAAGTTGCAAATTCAATCCAACTACAGCTGCAGGGAAAAAATGTGGCAAGATATAAAGGCTGTTGGAGTTTTTTTAACGTGGCAGTCAAAATATATTAATAGTCTTATTAAGGTTTTAAGTATTATTTGAAGTGGCCATTTATTTAATGTGGAAGTCTAAATAAAATATTTTATACATTAAATTAAAATGTAAAATACATTGTTTTAAGATGGATTTTTAAGGTGGATCTTTAATGGTTTTAGGGTTTATTTGAAGTGGCCATTTATTTGAGGTGAATGTCTCAATAAAATGGACATTTTTATTAAGGTGGCAGTCTAATATTGGCAGTTTTTATAAGCTGGCTGTATTTGAAAATAGTATTGGATTAATTGTTTTACAGGGCGGCACGGTGGCGCAGCAGGTAGTGTTGCAGTCACACAGCTCCAGGGGCCTGGAGGTTGTGGGTTCGATTCCCGCTCCGGGTGACTGTCTGTGAGGAGTTGGTGTGTTGTCCGCGTGGGTTTCCTCTGGGCGCTCCGGTTTCCTCCCACAGTCCAAAAACACACGTTGCAGGTGGATTGGCGACTTGAAAGTGTCTGTAGGTGTGAGTGAATGTATGTGTGTCTGTGTTGCCCTGTGAAGGACTAGAGTCCCCACTGTATTCCCGCCTTGTGCCCGATGATTCCAGGTAGGCTCTGGACCCCCTGCAACCCTAAATTGGATAAGCGGTTACAGATGATGGATGGATGATTGTTTTACAAATTTAAAATCATAGCTATTAAAGAGTATATAAGCTAATGTTGCAACGATGTTAGCAATATGTGACAAGCCAAATTCAAAGTTCCATGAACTTTCCCTCTCTAGTTATCATTATTATTGATGGATGATAAATTATATAATGGATGCTCTTTAATAACTGTTCATCATTCAGATGTTCTAGAGGATTTTCTTAAAAAAACTTTCCTAGGTGCAAGATCATGTTAAAAAAACAGATATGTTCTTCATCTTCTGAGTGTTAAAGTGAGGTTTTGCAGGGTGTGGTTTTTAAGGGATTACTGAAGGGACATTCAATACTTCAGGGGTTATGACGATTTCCTTTAAGAAAGTCCCTAGGTGCCACACAGAAACAGTAACACAATAACAGAGTAAGTAAACTTAACAAAGGGGACAGAGGAGACAGAAGACAAATAAATACAGGACATAAGGGTGTGCAAGACAAACTCCAGATTAACCAGATACAAGAAAACACACACAAAAAACCTCCAAGGCAGAGAATAGGCTAAGCAAGAACTATTCTAAACAGGAAAGAAACAGAACTAAAGACAAGACACGGGGCCAAACTGAAAGGCAGACAACAAGTATATCAGAACATGGACTATAAAAAGACATACCAGACAAGAAACACCTGGAACAGAATTAAGATATGTGACAAAGTGCAGGATGATCACATGACAAGAAGAACACAAGCAGGAACCGAAACAAAACAAGACACAGGGAATAAAACTGAGTAAATGCTACATAATGAGGACTCCCTTGATAACATTACAGAAATGACTAAGCCTAAAACATCCTGAAGGTGTTGCTGTGTCCACAATATGATTCAGTCTTATTATGTCAGGTATATGCTATATCATAACTGGCCCAAGAGGAGCGCCATCTACCTGTCAAATTTAATGTGGATTGCACTGAGGAAGGTATCATTGACATTCATTCCAGGAATTATGTTACTCTAAATATGGTGCATTTTGCACGAAATTCAAATCTTGGAAGTGTTGTTACGGAGTGGAGAGTCAGTAATGTGTACATATGCTTGTATTGATTCTAATAAAGTGGCCAGCAAGTACAGGGTCACTGTATTGAATTGTTCTTTAAATGATTTTAGCATAAAGGTCATTATTTAATAGGACGTACTGAAGGTGATACCCTTAGCATGGTATATTTATAACACCTCCATTAGTTACATAAGCCCAGCTTCTTCGTTTTATTACACGTCCTTCATTATGAACTCTGCTTAACTGGGTCAGTTATTTAATCTGCATCTCCAATCCACTCAGCTAATCATAGTCCAGTCTATAAAGACCCTGTCTACCACTCAATTCGATTGGACCACACTTTACCTCCTCATTCTCACTGCGATTAAAATATGATCCCTTTGTGAATCCATATCATAGTCATAGTGTAGTTTTGACAAGAGGAGTGCCATGTATTTGCCATATTTGAAGTGGTTATGTGCTAGGGAAGTAAAATGGCTGTAATTAAATGCAGTCTTTTAATACAGAGGATTGCTGTGAATGGTGCATTCTGGGAGACCCAAGAGCCACCAAACAATTAAAATGTTGGATGTGACAGTAATTAGCTGCTATCTATAAGTATACTGGGAAAGTATATTTTACTTAACTTACCTGCTCAGTGTTGGTCTTTGCTAGTTTCACCAGCCAGCACTTCTTTTCAAATTTAACAGCTCACCACCCTTATAAGAGTCCACATTGGCTAATAAATGGAGGGTAATCCTTCACACCCACAAAGACCATCCCAGACCAGAAAGATCCCACCAGCTATGGTTTATTTTCCAACTGCAACTAGTGGCACTTCTTTTCACTGAATGGTACCTACTTTACTGGACTCTACTCAGCTCTGTTTGCTTTTTGGTACCCGGTCCCTAATTGGTTTTCAACTAGCACTGCTCCACCTGAAACGTAACCTGTGATATCACAATACACTGTCTCTAATGGGAACAGGCTTTGTAAACCACAACAACAGACCATTAACATTTCTCATTGTGTATATGCATATTGTTGTTGTTTGGGACTGAACACAACTCAGTGCGAATCAGTTTTTTTCTTCCTTGTTACACCATCTCACTGGATTTTTTAATCTGCCACCAATCCAAGGAGCGTTCGAACCTCCTCAGAAGACCACTGTGTAATTTAAGAAGCTGACATTGTGAGTCAAATAAAATCAAATGTCTTCATTTCTTCATGATTTATTGGCCCCTCTGGCCAGTCTGCTCTCTGCAAAGTTTACACAGCACGCTTTAGTCTCTACTCAGCTCACTTAGAGCTACAAGTAAGTGTAAGTGTAGAGTCGTGTTGAGTACAGCACTTGAAAGGTTCACATAAGCTAGCATCACACGAAGGGGTGCTAGGAAATGCAGGGCCATCCTACACACCCAGATACTCCAACCCACAGCTTCTTTTTAAACGGAAGCTAATAGAAGGTTATTCAACATATTTATATATATATTATATAAATGTATTTCAGTTGAGTGCCACAGTGCACAGTGTAAACAACCTGCAAGCAGCATACAGTATTAGAACTGTAAATTTACAACGCTATAGCAGAGAAACTGGTGTCAGTTTAAAAATGAAATTCCACAGGTATCTGGAGATGTTTTTTTTTCATAGTGCAGCTATGGCTCCTTATGTCCATCCTGGTGGGATCTTAACCGAGGTGTGAATTGGAAAATGTGGCTAATAATAGCCACAAGTGAGCTTGTGTGTGAGAGGCAGTGTGGGAATGAGCGTAGGCTCATAGTGAGGTTATATATAGAGTGGTGTTTTTCACACTCTGTACAAAGACAGGGTAAAAAAAACAATCTTGATAAAGAAACTCTCCATTCTCACTCAGTAATCCACTGTATAAATGGAATTGTTTTTCCAAGAAGGACAAATATAGACAGAATCCCAACCTGCTCTACATTCAGATCTCCAGCTGTCTGTCTTCTGTTGGGGTGTATTTTCAGGCTGGGGGAGATGTGATATAATCTAATGTACACTGTGTATTTCAATGTACATTTCAGTTTTTGACTGAAAAGTCACGAGGTCAAAATGGAAGTGGTGCAATTGCATAAATCCGAAGACTGAGCACTCATGTCCGTCTGCTACCCTCTCAGAGTCCAAGCTTTGCCAAGAATCTCCAATGACCCAAATAAAATATGGGCAACATGAGTCCTCTGTCCAGAAACTGATCCATGACAAATGGAAAGATTTTATTTACAGATGCTCAAGCATCTGCCCAGACTTATTCCAGAGTTATTTTTAACCGTTCCCAAATCTGAAGGAAGATCTCGGTGGAAAGTGATTTTGTGATAATAGCAATAAATGACCATTTTTCGAGTAAAGACTAAATCATTTTATTTTAGAAAATCCATCCATCCATCCATTATCTGTAAGAGCTTATCCAATTCAGGGTCACGGTGGGTCCAGAGCCTACCTGGAATCATTGGGCGCAAGGCGGGAATACACCCTGGAGGGGGCGCCAGTCCTTCACAGGGCAACACCCACACATTCACTCACACACTCACACCTACAGTTACTTTTGAGTGGCCAATCCACCTACCAACGTGTGTTTTTGGACTGTGGGAGGAAGGTTTTAGAAAATTTTAAAACTATTTATTAGATCTAACATCTATATAGACGTTCAGTTGTATTATGTAGAAAAAAAGTATATAAAATTTTTCATAGTTTTTTTTATAAGTGTACAAATAACCTGTACACATGAAACATAGCTGATGTTGTCACAATACACCGTCTCTAACGGGAACAGCGGTGTTTGTAAACCACAACAACAGCAGCCATAACATTAAGCCTTTCTCATTGTGTATTTGCCTGTTGTAGTTGTTTGGGACTGAACACAACTCTTCCTTTTTTCTTCCTTGTTGCACTGTCTAGTGTCAGATTATAAAACAACATTCTAACTTGATTTGCTTGTTGCCACCATCAACCTACGACTCCTAAGGCTTACCCAGGACTAACAGCTGTTCATGGATTTTGGAAAGCTGGTCATATCAAATCCAAAACCTCAGCTAATATGTGTCATTTGCTGAAGAGATTTCATGGATCTCATCTATTTTGGAATCTGAGGCCTGGTTTACGATGATAATTGTTGTCTACACAAGACTCTATTCCTATTCCCACAATCCCTTTGCCAGGTTAAATACTGTCAAAAGGAGCAAAATCACCAAACAGAATTTAACTAGGACTGAAAATGCAACAGGGATTAAGCCAAAGAGACAAAACTGAGCTTGATTAGGGGACAAGAGCAACACAGCAGCCTGTCTAATCCCTCTATCTCTGCTCTGTTTCGCCCTGACACAGGAAGTCATTACAGATTTATGTAACCCAGTGTGCCGCAAACTGTGCACTCTTCAAAATGCGTCATTCTGCTTTTCCATATTTCCTGCCTGCATTGTTACCTTGCTGACTATGATTGATGGACACATTGATTGGATTCTGCCCACACACTGCTGGTCTGGATTATGGTCTTGTGCTTATGGATAAGTGATGACGATCTGTAAGCCTGATTTGGCGACTGGGGTTTAATTCATGCCCAGGAATATTTCAATGCTCCATACAGTGACATAAACACTACATAACCTAAATCAAGCTGGAGAAATCCAGATCATTTTTATGGACTTTAGTTCTGCGATTGCTTTCAGTTTTACGTAATGTAACTTTCTGTCCACTTTACTAGAAACACCTTGTTCTTTCACCCAATTTATGAGGTCCCTTAGCTGAGTATGAGGTGTGCAAAGAGATTTTAAAGTGTATTTAATTCCCTCTATTCCTCTATCAGAACACAGAACCACTATCCTGCTATTATCTTGGTTGTGTATAATTTTTAGCCAAGAGCTTATTTGTTGTCACTAGCTACATAGCTGCATTGACATATGGGCTACAATCTGTAACTGTGCAGCTGCAAGCTGGACCTACAAAAAAATAATAAAATGGCCCACAGTAGACAGATTAAACACTTTAAAAGTATTAAAGTGATTGGCCACTAAAAGCTGAATAAACATATTGTATGTGTATTAGAATGCCCTGCAAATTTCTGGAACTGTATTGAAGTGACAGAACATTGTTCTTCCATAGGATATTCCTTCAGTTGGTGTTTTTGTAACGATAGTGTTCAGACATTGAACTGATTTGCTGTAGTTCTTACATTTAGAGTGTCGGGAGGTCCCAAAAATGGGCAACCAGGGCCTAATATGTGGTATAAAGGGCTGGGGAGAGTTGAAGAGAGGGAAGAAGAAAGAGACACAGAGAGGGTTGTGTGCAAATGCTTGCACACCCTGATTATTGGTTTTAATCACAAAATTAAATAAAACAAAAATACCCCACTGTTTATTTTTATTTCAAGAGGAGGATGCAGGCTTTTGTGGATTTTATTTTTTCATAAAAAGAGATGGTTATCACAAGACAATGGCTTATTAGATAATTTTTTTACCATGTAATACATTTACTGCTGCAATAAAAGATTATTTCTGTTTTGAAATTAGATTCGAAGGCGGAGACCAACCCCAGCCACCCTGTTCCGCCTGACCGACCACCCGTCTCCAGAGGAAGAGAATCCGAGCCATCAGGTCAGACCATCCGTGCAGCCACAGAGTTATGTAATACCTCAGGGTAAAATCTAAGTTCAGATTCTGACATATCAAAATGCTATATTGAAGATTAGGGTGTGCTTTTGGAATATATCTCAATAGGGAGATGCTCATATCTGAATTCTGGGTAACTGGCAATATTTAGATTTTTCCAAAATGTGCATAAAATTACAGTAGCATATAAATACTAATTTGTATTTGATTAAAAGAATTAATGTGAAGGAGTGTCCTCTATGTTAAAGGATACAATATATAATATATAATAATGTACAATATATAAATGAAATGTTGTGGATACCAGCTCATCCAATGTATTAATAGAAAGCATGTTCCACTTTGCTGTAGTAACAGCTTCTATTCTTCTGAGAAGGCTTTACACTAGGTACTGGAGCACTGTTGTGATGATTTAACAGCAGTGAGCCAAAACAGCAGAGGTTGGATATAAGTGAGGAGTGGTGTTTGTGATCCAGAATCATACAACACTAAACAACTCAAGTTACTAATGAGTTTCTGTGGTAATTTAAAGAGTGAAAAAACTTACAGACAAGTTAAGCTTCATCAATGTTTAAAATACAGTAATTTTATCCCCTCAAACATACTATTCCACTTAAAAGAGGTGGAACTTCTAAATGTAAACAAACCAGAGAAGAGCATCCCCCCACAATCTGAGATGTTCCCTTTAAGATCCATTACAGTTCCATGACCCCACCAGACAGACTGTGTACTATTTGAAGTGTCCACAACGGGTGCACATAAAGCAGCTGCATTCACTAGTGTTTTGGACATATAGTTTATTTAGCGTTGTTATTACTTTAAAAAATACTTATTATCATAACAGCAAGGGGCTGAATGTGTAAATATGATTTTTTTTCAGTTGGCCATTTGTGAAAATGGAGGTTTGAAGTCAAAATCTGTAAACACAGCTGTCTACCAGCCCCCATCCTTCAAAGGTAAGGATCTCTGCTAAAATGTCTTCAATATTAAACACATAGAATTAATGTCATTAAATAGTGTGTGACTTTTTTGATATACATATGTTGAACATTTATAAAGTGCTTTCAGAAATCCATAGCACTTTATATTCTTTGGAACATTAGGAACCCACCACAAACACCAATGTATAGCATAAACGATGCAGCCAATAAGTACTTGTGCCATGTGCAAATCCAACACTAGCTCCAGCAGCAGCTTGGAGCTCTCCCCCATAAATACTGGGCAGGCAAATACTTGCTTATCTTCAACTGAGCTTTATAAAATATGTCATATTTTGCACTTCATAATCCACCACATGTCCTGTGAAGGACTGGTGCCCCCTCCAGGGTGTGTTCCTGCCTTGCACCCAATGATTCCGGGTAGGCTCCGGACCCACCGTGACCCTGAACTGGATAAAGGGTTACAGATAATGAATGAGCGAAAGAGTGCACCACATGTGCCACATATTTTTAATGTGATGGCAGGTAGATGAGATTAGCACCCATGTTAACACTCTTCAGCCAGAATGTAGCTCGATGTTGTCAAGCTGAAATATTAAAAAGATGTCATTTAGAAGGCAGCACACGTTGCTTAGATATGTGTAGATATTTGTCAGTGTTAATGATGTCAGTGTGGTTCAACGGTATCTGACGCTCACAAAATAGATTTTAATGTCACTAGTTGTTGTTTTAATAATAAAAACACATTACACAATACATTACATTCCTCTTGTAGTAGAGGAATCTATGGCTTCTGTATGTCTATGTCTATGTGTGTGTGTATGTGTGTGTGTGTGTGTGTGTGTGTGTCTCAGTATGTGTGTAGGGGGATTAGGAGGGTACAGCCAGCTGTGTAGTTGAAGTGTGACTTCATGCGACTCTGGATGATCTAGGATTAGTGCAGAGCACACACAGCTGACAGCTGGTTCTAACAACCCAGACATGCATCGCTTGCACACACACACACACACACACACACACATACTAAGTGAGAGGTGGTATACTTGTATGAATGTCAGTGCAATGGTTTTCTTTAATGTATATTTTACTATAGTAAATAATACACCATAAGGTCACTAGAACAAACTGCAAACGCAGCATGCTTAATCTCCATTAAAAATGCAACAGAACATCCTGGAGCCTCTGTACATGATCCTAAGGTCACTAAGCCCTATGCCAAGTGCTGGTTACTGGGGTTTATTGCCCCAGCACTGACCTCCCAAGCAATCAGAGATTGCAAAATTATTCTGCACTTGGTGTGGCCCACATGCAGTTTGCCATGGCCATTAAGGTGGGCCAGCTCTATTTGGAGCTTTGCGGCCAATATGTGGGTGACAATTGGTTCACATCTGGTTTGACAGCACCAGCTGTGGGCCAGCAGTGCCGCATCTCTGCCAGAGGTGGCTCACATCTGCATGCTATTTGATGTGGAAATGCGTTTTCTGGAGTTTTAGGGGCTGAATGCCATCAAACCTTACAGCCATGTTCTCACAAGTCTAAAGCTTTCTCACAGAGGCAGAAGCTGTTACTGCAGTGAAGAAGAACATAGTACATAATTCCCTTAATATCAGATGAAATGATTGGTGATGACGGATTGGGACGCAACACTTGGTTTCTGGCTGATATCTGCATTGAGATATAAGTCATATGACTTATGTTTCTCAGTTGATGAATAGATGAAGTACTGAATCGCAAAATCTGCTGTGATGAATCACGGTTAATTGCACTGTCTCTTCTTAAGAATGAAGATTTAACAATGTATATTTAAATGCAATACAAAAGAATGAATATATAATCAACACAATGGAATTATAATTATATTAGTAGCGTACGTCAAAACAATACAATAAAAGTGCTGCCATTTTCAGAGGAAGATAAGTATGTAGTGTGATATGCATGACACACTAGCTGGAGGAAACCATCCTTATTTACTTTATCCTAATATCTCAGTGTAGTTTTGGTGATTTTTGAATTGGAATCTCTTAATTTGCTGAGGTAAAATTTCAGGGGGAGGACACCATTAATGGAAAAAAATGAACATTGCAGAGGTAGCAGACAAATAAGGGGCTGTGTGTGTGTGTGTGTGTGTGAGCAAGAGAGAGAGAGAGGGATAGGAAGAGCTGGAAAGGTGAGCTTGACGCTGTGTTTACATCACTAGATAAATCCACTAATATATCACTAGGCTCTGTATAAAGAGTGAATTATGATATTGTGGCTAAATTTAGTAAAATTATTATTCATTCATTCATTCATTCATTCATTATCTGTAACCGCTTATCCAGTTCAGGGTCGCGGTGTGTCCAGAGCCTACCTGGAATCATTGGGCGCAAGGCGGGAATACACCCTTGAGGGGGCGCCAGTCCTTCACAGGGCAACACAGATACACACACACATTCACTCACACACTCACACCTACGGACACTTTTGAGTCGCCAGTCCACCTACCAACGTGTGTTTTTGGACTGTGGGAGGAAACCGGAGCACCCGGAGGAAACCCACGCGGACACGGGGAGAACACACCAACTCCTCACAGACAGTCACCCGGAGCGGGAATCGAATGCCCACAACCTCCAGGTCCCTGGAGCTGTGTGACTGCGACCGTGCCGCCCGTAAAATTATTAATCAGCATTAATAAAAAACAATACGTTAAATTTGTAGGTTAACACGTTAATTTTGACAGAATTAATCTGAATATATGTATTGGCTCATATTCAGCTCCTCAGACAGTGGTGTCTATGTATTTTCTTGATCATCTGAGTCATTCTTCAAGGTGACTTTCACCAGTGTCCAGTCTCGAGGTAATAAATGAATGGGGGAAAAAAGAGGAGAGGAAGGTAAAGCTGATCTGATAGAGTGCGTTAGTGTATCAGAGGCTGAGAGCAGCTCCACTGAGAGCTGATGAAAGAAAGTGATGATAGATTTGGTATGAGACTGTAATTAATAAGGAACCAAAGTAGCTCAGCGTTTTTCTACTGACCTTTCCTCTACTGGCTTTTTTTGTATTGCTGACTCTCTCTTTCTCTCTCTCACTCTCTTTCTCTCAAAAAACTGCAAACCAAACTGCAAAAACACTGGGACAGTAGAAAATATAATCACATACAGATCAACCATAATATTACAATGCCCTCCATTTCATCAGCTCCACTGACCCTATAGTTCTACAATTACAGACTGTAGTCCCCATTTCACCCTGTTCTTCAATGGTCAGGACCCTCAATTTTAGTATGACTAAGCAGGTATGACTTTCTTTGACTTTATCTCTTCAGTGTGGACCAATGAGGTAGACGTGTATAACAGTGAGTGGACACAATGTTTACAAATGTTTGATTCACTGCTGTGTCTGATTCACTTATACCAGTGTGAGACACACTAACACACTGTCACTGCAGTGATGGGAATGTGTGTTGCACTGATATGAGTGGATCAGACACAGCAGTTGCTGCTCAAGTTTTTAAATACTGTGTCCCTTCACTATCCACTCTGTTAGACACACCTAGCATGTTGGTTCACTTTGTAGATGTAAAGTCTGAGCTCATCTGTTGCTGCACATTTTGTGTTGGGCGCCTTCTAGTATTTCATCAATGGACAACGGACACACTTCCAAAACAGCAGTGTCACTGCAGCACTGAGAATGTTTCACCACCCAAATCATACCTCTGTGGGGGTCCTGCGGGTGTACAAGCTTTAAATGTTAGTTCAAAGGTGAATTACATTGATTAATTTTACCCCTACCCCTTTGTTTTCAAGTGTTATCTAGCTAGCCCCTGTGTTACAAGATGTAGTGGTTGAAATATTTTCCCTAGGAAATGGGACAACTCATCAAGAGTCTGATACATCATCAGAACACAAAAAAGTGCTGCTGAATTTTTCCCTAGTTAAATTGCGTTCAACAATCCTATATTATCACGCACTCCTAACTCTTCTGTGATGTAAAGCTGAAAACAGCTGTTTATTTGGTGGCTTTTCATTTGAAATTTCTAGTTCCACATTAAATTTTGCAGTAGCTGCAGGTGCTAGAATATTTTTGTTTCCAAGGTGGAACTGGAAATTCAGAGGCATCGTCATACTACTAGATATGTTTTATATGTTTTAAGCTTCATAATGCATTAATGCTACATTAAAACAAGATGATACAATTTTTTGCATAATTTTTAAAGAAACCGTACTGACATTTGTGGCTTTGCCAGTGATTCACAAGGCATTCACAGTCCGATTTTGGAAGTATGCCCCTAAAAAGTCTCAATTTCAAGGGGTATATAGCCCTACCACTTGGCCCTACCACTTTTTACAAACAAGACTTGAGACACCCTACCCCTAGGCAGAGGGGTAGGGCTAAGGGGTGAAATGGGATTCACTCTAAGTCTTTGTTAATACTTTTTAAGACAGTGTGAATGAGGAGAGCAGTATCATATAGCTCATATCAAGGGGCAGTATTAATGAGGTCTGGAATACATCTTCTGCACCCATTCATGAATTATAAAAAGCAACCTGAATTGGATGGATTATATTTAGTCGTAATACATACTGAGAACAGATCGGTCTGCTTGCTTTCCCCCAAACTCGTCCTTAATGATGTTTGCTGCCACTGTGGATGAGAGATGAGGAATGAGTTCTCCTTAATAATTAACCACAGCTCGTTCCTCATTTCACACTGTGTATTTTTCCGGGTCTCAGTGGAACTATTTGAAAGAGTAGTTCTTGTCTATTTTCAGTCAGCCATATTATTAAAGCCTTCTCCTTGTTTCTACACGTTGTTAATTTCGTCAGCTCTACTGACCATTTAGTTGCACTTTGTATTTCTATGGTTAGAGACTGGAGTCTGTCTGTTTACTCTGCATAAGCTGTAAGCCCCCTTTCATCCTAATCTTTAATGGGATTGTGAAAATATCACCACAGAGCAGGTATGATTTGGTGGATCATTCTCAGCACTGCAGTGGTACTGACGTGGTCGTGGTGTGTTAGTGTGCGTTGCGCTGGTAAGAGTGGATCAGACACAGCAGGGCTGCTGGAGTTTTCAAACCCCTCAGTATCATTGCTTGACGGTGAACAAGCCACCAATAACAAATATAAAATGTTAACAGTGTCCTGTGGCCAACATCTTGTGTCCACTGATGAATGATTAGAGGACAACCAACAAAAAATGCTGTGTTTGAAATGGCTTCCTATTCACTATTCCCTATGTTACTCACTATACAATGCACTGTTGTGTATGGAACTGACTTCAGGGAATAGTGAAAGATTTCAGACACTACCTCAAGCAGGTTTTTACTGAACAGCCCAGGGGATTATGGGTTTCCAATATCCACTAATGTGGGATTGTTTGAGCGCACTAAAAAATTATCCACAATGTTTTCTCACACTAATACAGAATGGCAGAACCCCAAAATAGTGCACTATATACTGAATAGGGCACAGTTTCAGACACAGAGAGACTGTGGAACAACAGGTGAGCTACTGCCCTTGATTTTACATCTGCAAAGTTGACCAACAACAAGGTATGTGTGTCTAATTACAGTGAATGGGCACAATGTTTCAAAATTTCAGCAGCAACTGCAGTGTCTGATCCACTCGTACCAGCACAACATACGCTGAGCTATGTCCAAACAGGTAAACACACTTCAGCAGATGTAGAAAAGCTCTTAAGGAACACCACTAGACTGAGACGCAATCGGTTCCATTAACATTACTAGTCCCTTTCTGTCTCTCTGCTGCAAACACACACATGGCTACATGCCCCTGAGAGTGGACCATCGTCCAGACACTGGTCAGTAACCTGCTCCTGTTTCTGTTTGTTCTTCAGCAGTTCAAAAGTTGGTGGAAGCTCACATGCAGTCGTCAGAAAAAGGCAACGACAGCCACTCCTCAGAGTCATCTGACAATGAAGAGACTGATAGAGGTGATCTGTCTCTCTTTCTATTCATCTATCAGTCCTTCAGTTCACCCATCCAAGCACAATCAACCAATCAAATAATATTGTCATTTACAAGTCTAGTCAATCCACCAACATTCATCCACCAACTAAGCACCTACCAGTTCATTCATCTGTAGTTCCATCCATCCATTCATCGATACATCCACCCATTCATTCATACATCTAACCATTCCACCATCCATCCATGCACCATCAACCCTTCACAACCACATCAAGCCATTGATCCAAACATCCATGCATTCATCCATTCAAACATCCATAAATCTGTTAACCCTTCATCAGCTATACACCATTCATTCATTCATTCATTCATTCATTCATCTGTACATTCTTCAATCCATCAATCCACCAATCCATCCATCCATGAAACACCAACCTGTAATTTCATCAACACATCTGTTCATCCATCCACCATCTACCAATCCACTGATTTATCTATGCTTCCATTCAATCATCAATCCATCCATCCATTCATTTATGCACACTTTCATCCATCCATCAGATGGGTTACTTGGCTCAGAGAAATATCTCTCACATAAAAATTTAGATTAAAAAAATCTGTGGAATTCTTCATTCGTTTACTAAGAATGTCCAGAGAGTAAAGTTTTTAACAGAGTTTATATTGGATACTAAAAACATATTTGAACTGTTTCCAAAGACCAAAGAGACGACCCGAGATCTGACCAATCAGTGCATCATTCAGGCAGTGAGGTCTGCGATGAGGTCACAGGCTCCACCCAACAGCAGGACATTCCAGGAGAAGAGGCTGAGGAGAGGGAGGAGTCAAAAGAAGCAGGAGACAAAACTACAAAAAAAACTGGTCAAGAAAAGAGTAAGTAGAAAATAAATAATGTTTAAAATGTGAGTTATTTTTATTAGCAGATAATTTGCCTGATATCTGTATACTCGAGCTGAAATCTGTAGCAAAGTCAGATTTAGGGTAATTAAAGGCTTTCTGACATTTTAAACCCATGTGTCCTTTGCTAGGTCTGGGTCTGCCAGATGACGTCAGGTGTGAACAAACGGGACAGCACTCGGTTCCTGAAATCTCACATGAGGTCCCTGGCTCCACCCGACTGCACGAGGTTCTAGGAGAAGAAGACAAGGACACGAATGAATCAAAAGGAGGAATGGACATAAGTCCAGAGAACACAGATCATGCAGAGTGTAAGGAGAAAGGGGAAGACTGATACATGCAAATGGTGTTGAAGAATCAGATGGTGACTTATATCATGTACAAATGAAACTTAAGTGAGTTATAAGAATTTTAAGAGATGTATTTTTAAATGATGACATTTATTAGAGAGAGAGAGAGAGAGAGAGAGAGAGAGAGAGAGAGAGAGAGAGAGAGAGCAGGGCCAGGACAGGGTCACAGTGAAGGTCAGTTTATGAACAAGTGAGGAATGAAGCTATTAACACAGCCCTACTGACAGAACAAAGATGACCACAGACAATTTAATGCTCGTCCAGAATTAATTCTTCACAATTCTGTGTAAGCCAAACTCTCACTAGCATATAATCGCACTGGAGGAAATTTCCTCTCATTTTAACAATTAATTGCTTCTGTGTCTTAAGTGCCTTGATCACAACTGATGGATCAATTTCCTCTGTACATTTCCATCAAATCCCTCGCTGATAAGGAGCATGACTTGTCACAGGACAGAGTACCAAAGTGTTTCATAAGTACCCCATGAAATTAGCATCTGCGTTCTTTTTTAAGGTGCAGCTTAATCAGAAATCAGTGTGGTGTCAATGTGGTGAGGAGCTGCTTATTCAATAGGAATGAGCTGTTGATTGGGTGTGCAAAAAACAAAGCAGCTGAGAGCTGAGAGAAATTTGTGTTACAACAAAAACAGACCCATAAGAAACTGGCACATACTAACAAGCAAGCAATTCCATTTGTTTATTAGCTTCTACACACTTCATATTTATAATTCAAAACAAATCCTGTTGATGTTAATGCATGAATCTTTCATGAGTTGTCCATTCCAATGTCTATATCCTTCTGCAAAATAGTAGTTATATGAAGTCTGAAACTACTAGAACCTCCACATAATGTGAACATAAGGTGAAAGTTTTTCTAGAACCAGTTACCTGAGCCAAGCATCATTTAGGAACTCAATTTTTTTTAGCAATACCACATTTGCTAGCCACTGTTGACATTTTAAGATACTCCTTTGTTTCTTTGTTTTTCTTTTCCCTGTCTGACGTTGTCTTGTTTTCATGAAATCAACTTTCCATTCAGTGCCAGCATTATAACTAAAGTTTCATGTCTTAAAGTTAAATGACAGAAATGTCAATAACCTGAATGAGGGATCACTTTTAATACAATTGTTTCAATCTAAATTTTTTGTACATTTGATCTAGTCATAGCTTTCAATAAGTAATCTTATTCTCATATTATTAAGATGATTTAACACAAGTGGACAGTGTGCTAAATGCAGGGCAAATTTTTCAAACAGTGCCAAATGGTTTGAGAGGAAATCAGTGGTCCACAGTTCCTTACAACCAGCCTGATCTCAGTATGAATTTGTCCATTTCTCTACAAGACCTTTCCCAAATTTTATACAGTGTGTACTGCATATAGCTTGCCATTTGTTGATGTAGAGGTTACGTTGTTTTTATAAGTGTCCAGCATGAAATATCACACTTAACCCTGTCGTTAACCCTAAACCTATGCTCTTGAAGGTCAGAAGTCTCAGGATTATCTGCCCCTAGAGCAAAAATGACTTTCCCCTACAGTTCCCAACACTGTCATGGAATAACATACGTTGTGGGGATTTACTGAAACAGCACCACCAGTGGACGGGAGCTCAGAGAAGTCTACATAGATATGTTATCAGTTTCTGCGGGTCTACTTTTGGTCATACGTGTACTAATTGTCCGAGATCTTGTTGTGAATAATATGAATGTCATGTGGTAGAATGTAGACTACAATAACAGATCCTCCTGACATAACCAAACCTAAATATTTGAAGGGACATGAAAACATCCTATGCATAGTCCACAACATGTAGCATATCAAAACGGATTCTCAGAGGGCTGTGACACTGATGTTTTTACTTTACTTTATAATTACTTATTAATTTACTAAAATTCAGTTGGAACTCACTGTAAAACTGTCCTTGAATTATTTTTGTCTGTAAGAATATTACAACTGCATTGCTGCAGTTTGATTCCCATAAGCTAGGGTAAAATTAATCAGATTTAAGTAACAATTGTGCTATGTTAGCTTTTATCTTACATATAGACTAGAAAAAGTTTGAGGATTAAAGCTGAGAGTTAAATAAAGCAATCAGAGTAATATGCATACATTTAAATGTATATATATATATATATATTGTACTGTGATTTTTTTAAATAAAAAATCCATCAAATTGGTTTGTTGTTCGGAATCTGATACTCATTCAAAAGGGCCATTTTGTGCCTCTTTTTTTCGTGGCTCTTTTCGGATAAGTAGCTGGCCGAGTTGGTCCCCGGGGATCTAAAAGCAGGTCTGCACATTCGTTAGGTCTGCTCCAAATAGAACTGCCCTCATTTGTCTCATACCAAACTTCTGTCAGCTGAGTCTGGCCTCTGGGGGATTTGGGCGAGGGCTTGTGTAGATCTAAGGCTTGGTGCTGGAACATCCACAAGCTCTCCTTCTTATTTTTGCCTCTATTTCTTATCTAGAGGTTTAGTGGAAAAAATTTGTCTCAGAATGATAGGATTATGCTGCATGGTTGAGCACTGAGGTTGTTCTTTTTTGCGGCAGAGAAATCCAGGCTTTTTTAGATATAGATACATTCCAGTGCTGCTCTTATTCCTCTGAACTAATTAAACATTATTAGAGTTCCATGTAACTGGTCAAACTGTCCACAATGGGTGCACCTTAAAGGTAATGTTCACTATTTTATAAATGTATGAATTTAAACGCATACTGAAAATGCTACAAAACTAAACGGAGTTACAAATGAGTTTCTCTGGTAATCAGTAATCAGTTCAATCTGTGAAGATTTAAGCCTCGAACTGTTGGCTTCTTACTCAAACATAACCTTCCATCAGATGTAGTGCTTTTGAATTAACCACATTATTATATAGTGCAATTAGCGGCACGGTGGCGCAGCAGGTAGTGTCGCAGTCACACAGCTCCAGGGGCCTGGAGGTTGTGGGTTCGATTCCCACTCCGGGTGACTGTCTGTGAGGAGTTGGTGTGTTCTCCCCGTGTCCGCATGGGTTTCCTCCCACAGTCTAAAAACACACGTTGCAGGTGGATTGGTGACTCGAAAGTGTCCGTGAATGTGAATGTGTGTGTGTCTGTGTTACCCTGTGAAGGACTGGCGTCCCCTCCAGGGTGTATTCCCGCCTTGCGCCCGATGATTCCAGGTAGGCTCTGGACCCCCCGCGACCCTAAATTGGATAAGCGGTTACAGATAATGGATGGATTATATAGTGCAATTTTATAGGGAACTGAATACAGGCAGGTAGTGAGTTGCTGTACTCTAGTGGTCATTGGTGGTATTGCTCCATGAAGTGAGAAAACAAACAAACAAGAACACTAGCTGACTTTAACTGGGATGGACTAGTGACCTGTCCAAAATCTGTAGCTTCCTTGCGCTCAATGACTCTGTGTAGGCTGTGGACACAACACAACCCTGGTTAGGATGAAGCTTATCATAATCAGGCAGCCTTTTTCAAGTACATACTATGTAGTTACCCTACTTAGACATCATTACAGTTGCAATTTTGGTGGCTCAGCTAACTTTATTTGAAGACTACCAATAAAGGGCCTTCATAACGCATCCAGATTAATTTCTTGCAGCTAGGCTTCTAAATATAAATTATTTTATATCATAGTAGCAAAGAAACAGAGGTGAACGTTTCTATGTCTGAAGTGTAACAAACAGCCGAAGCCCACAGCACCCCCTGCTGATTTAAAATGATTTAAAATGACCTGCCAAAATAAAAGTCTGTTGTTTGCCTTTTCAGTGCAAATTTTTTATTTACAAACAGACAATGCCAAAAACGATATTACACCTTATCTTAAATGAGACACAGCGAGAACAAATACAATCAGAATTTATATAATAACAGCTTCAATGAATTAATAATAAAAAGAGAAAAATAAAATACTTACCCTGCTTTTTGATAGAATGTAGAGGCAGAAAATGTTATGTGGTGCTGTAGCAGGATTTCCCACCACTAGATGGCAGTGTTATTGCAATGTCCAGTTTTTCTTGGCGTAAAAAACATAATCAGTGAGAGGAATGAAGCCTTATAAAGAACTTATAGAGTCATATGCAAAACTTTTTAAAAATGGTTCGTTACAGCACCTTTTTCTGAGGTTTGGTACAATGTCCAGCTTGTGCTAACAGAAGAACCCCCTCTTGTGTTATAGAAACATATACTACACATTCTCAGCCTAAATAACCATTTAACTATTAAAATGCTTCTGTACAAAACTCAAGGTTCTCTCCTTTAAAAAGTGACTCAACACATTTTTTCTGAACAATCTGAAAAAAAGCCCTGTGAAGGAATGGCGCCCCCTCCAGGGTGTATTCCTGCCTTGCGCCCAATGATTCCAGGTAGGCTCTGGACCCACCGCGACCCTGAACTGGATAAGCGGTTACAGATAATGAATGAATGAATGAATAAATGAATCTGAACAAAACCTCACTCTTGATCTTAAGGGTTTGCATCAGTGACACAAGTGAAACTAGAGTTTGTAATATGCAGATAATTAAAAGGTTTTTATACAGTGTATTAGTGGTAGTCTTCTCAAAATGTGTCTTGATTAGATTTGATAATAACCCACTGTGTATTGTGTAAAAAAATACATGTGAAATTTACTGTACAGTTAGTTAGGTGTATTGCTGGTTTTGGCATGTCTTTAAATGTCCATTCATTCATTCATTCATTCATTATCTGTAACCGCTTATCCAATTCAGGGTCGCGGTGGGTCCAGAGCCTACCTGGAATCATTGGGTGCAAGGCGGGAATACACCCTGTAGGGGGCGCCAGTCCTTCACAGGGCAACACAGACACACACACATTCACACCTACGGACACTTTGGAGTCACCAATCCACCTACCAGCGTGTGTTTTTGGACTGTGGGAGGAAACTGGAGCACCCAGAGGAAACCCATGCAGACACAGGGAGAACACACCACACTCCTCAGAGACAGTCACCCGGAGGAAACCCATGCAGACACAGGAAGAACACACCACACTCCTCACAGACAGTCACCCGGAGGAAACCCACGCAGACACAGGGAGAACACACCACACTCCTCACAGACAGTCACCCGGAGGAAACCCATGCAGACACGGGGAGAACACACCACACTCCTCACAGACAGTCACCCGGAGCGGGAATCGAACCAACAACCTTCAGGTCCGTGGAGCTGTGTGACTGCGACACTACCTGCTGCGCCACAATTAAAATATTGAATTAACACTAATACAAATAGTAATAAAAAAACACAAACGCAAGGGTACTAATAACCTAGTTAAATACTTTTTTTTCTTAATATTTATGGATGTTGTATGCTTTTCAGTTACAGCTAATGTGGTTCCAGATCTGGCAGCTTCTTTATTAATTTCATAACTGGAGTGTGGCTGTTGGTGGAGCCAGCAGAGGTCGCTCTCCCAGTGTTCTGTGCGGATCCCTTTGCACCAGTGCAGCGACCAGGACATTACTAAAGAGATGACACGTTATCCTGATCTCCGTCACCAAAAAAAAAAAAAAAAAGGCTCAGTCATTGTCTCCAGTCTCTTCCACTGGTTAGATGTTGGTCCTACAAATAAATAACCTCCAGAGACAGTGATAGGTCCAGGATGGATTAAACATAAGGGCAACCCACTTGAAATTACAAACCTTTAAATTAAAACAACCCACTATGGGCACATAGGGGCCCCATATAGAGTTACACAGCCACTCATTTGTTTGATGGAGGCCTCCAATAGCCAGTTTACCAACTCAACCAGTGGCCCATGTCCAACTTAATCCAGGCTAACCCATGTTCAGTCAGTGTGGGCCCCTCATATTAACACAAAGCATGTGTAAATTATTCTGCTGCTATGTTCTGAACAAGAAGTATTTTGTTTGCTGTGGTTGAAGGACGTCCTGCGAGCCATGCTTTCCAGTAATCCCACCCTGATATACCCTACATAACAAAAGAAAAAGGCAGACAGATTTGATTACGTGCACACTTATGCAATGTGTTTCAATTCAAAGATGAAACATAAACCACACAAGCTCATAGCAAGGTCTACAAATCTCTTCAGACATCAAACAATACAATAAGGTACAAAAGGCTGCAATACCTGATACTATCAGTCACAACACGCATGCAAGCATGAAAAAAGCCATTGCCCGCCAATACATAACTCAAAAACCAAAAAGGTTACATAGGGGTATGTGATACTGGATGTGATCAGCTTAGAACAGCAATGCTTATACCTTGTTGGAGCAGCATCAGAACAAAAAGAGACAGTAGGAAGGGACCCTTGACTCTTTGACCAGGTTATCAGTGTGCACAGTAAATTCACCAGTGTTAAATCAATGCTATTAGTGTTAAATTACCACTGTTAGTATAGTAATTTAACACTCTCAGTGTTACGTTAACACTAATAGTGTTGATTTAACACTGGAGAATTTGCTGTGTGTGTAACCCCACAGAACATTGAAGCATTTGGCACACATGCGGCAGCCTTTTCAGCAGGTCTAAAATGTGCATCCACCTTATTAGACGCACCTGTCATCTGATTTAGACCTGTGGGTAATGTCCTTTGTTTCAAACAACAGTGTGTATATATGACATAAAAGATCTATTTTGTTTGATGCAAAACATCATGTTTTCTACATAATAAAAGACAGTCTTTTCCTCAGAGTCTAGAAATGTAAACCTTAGATATAAATCATTATGAGGATTATATATGTGGAGGTCATTCATAATTTGTTGTGTAGTTGTTTGAAAATATGAATGAGAAACACTGATTCACATTTTCATAAGGAATCTGATAAAAAAAAAAAGTTATTCATGAATCGACACGGGGTGCCGTATAGGGGCGTAAAATGGTGTGATTTGTACAGTAATGTACTGAAATCAGTGGGGAGTGAAAGGGTGGTTTCCAACCCTCCTCCAAATGTAGAGCAGTTTCTGCAGTGCTGAGCCCACATTAACAATGACAGAAGCCTCATTGTTCATATTACATTTCAGTGAAACATCACATTGATTTTAAATGTCCAAGGTAAAAATATGTGATGTAGTGTTCCTTTAAGTAATAGTTTAATTAGCTACTAAATGAGCTGGTGTAATATTCTCAGAAGTGTTTGTTGTGCATAAAAATCAATGCAGTAGTAAATTGAACACTTCATTTAAAACTGCTGTAATAAGGACACGTTACTTACAAAGAGTAGATGAGTATTAGACAATGTTCTTAGAAATGCATAGCGCTGAAATAAATAGATTTCAAAGCTGTATGTAATTTTCTCAAGGATAGGATACATTCTTCAGCCCAAGTCTTGCCAAAGGTAATGTTCTTAAAGGAGCTCAAGTGTCCATCCGGATCTCATGCAATTTGAACACTGTTGATGGTACAATGTGTAGCTCACTGCTCTCAAGTTCCAGCTGAACAATTACAGTCACATAAAGGTATATGAAGGCCTTTAGAGATCATATAATACAATGAGCCACAATACCAGCCAATCACAACACAAATACCAACTATCTCACCCTCATAAACACAGACATGAAAAAAGCCCATCCTACTTTCACACCATGAAAACCTCAAAAGAGAAACAGACAAAGTCTTACAGGAGAATTATCAGCTGGGTGTGTCTTTCTGTTATGTTCTTCTTGGAAGAGAGAAACTGCTAAGTTCTGGGTGAAGAGACTGAACAGAACAGATTTAAACTCCTCCAACAGTCAGAGTTATAAAGACATCAGTAGAATGAATGGAGGAACTGATAGCTGTGACAAAGCTGTAAGGTCAGGTGTCTTGATCACTTACACGGATTCTAAACTCATTGTCCATATGAGCAGCTCCATTCACTATATAGGTACAATTTGTAATTCTACAATATCACACACCATGTCAGTGTCACGGAAGGGCAGGGACAGATCCATTACCCAAATAATACCTGCACTGTGTTGGTCCTGACCTTTGAAGAACATTGTGAAATGGGGCTAGAAATGTATGCAGAGGAAGAGATTGACTACTCTCTGTAATAGTAGAAGTTCAAAGTAATACACTGTCAGAAAAACTGTGAAAGATTATCAATATTTACCTCTCTTTCTGTATTAGAGAATGTAATGTACCTTTAGGGAACACAAGCAGTCTCTAAAACCACTGTTGTACTGTTAAAGGCACATTTACACTGTTTGTAACTTTAGTGACCAATAATGTACCCCGACAGCACCTTGTTGACTGAGACTCTATGGAAAGTGAATGTAGAAACAAGGAGGTTGTTTTAATATATTGGGTAATCACATGCTAATTACACATCAGTACATCAAAGAGTATGCTTATATACTGTGACATTCATATGATTTTTTTTAATGTTGTAATGTTGCATTGAATTACACCATCTACATCCAGAGATCCAATTTGATAATGACATGTTCATCAAATTCTATCATTTTTGAGAAATGTTTTTCAGGGTGTTTGAACATCTGTCAGCTGATGGTCTGGGCAAAGCTTGTGATTGTGGGAGGGAAAAAATATGGACTTAATAACAATGATAAACAAAAACAGAATCGAAAAAATAAATAGAACAAAAAGGAGGAACCAATGATGAGAAGCAAACAAAGCCCAAGCCAGACAAAGAATATTGAAGACACAAAGCACTGAGAAACACCTGAGGCAATGTCAAAAAGGATGGGGTTACAAAGTTAACGGGCGGAGCAATGGAAGAAAAGAAGATGAGTTTGGGCATGAAGGTGTAAACAGAGAGTTTGGCTGTTTAAATAAATGTGTATTGTTAATAACCTATTCATCATATTTTTGTGTTTATTGCTTATGTGTATTTTTATGTAAATATGAACTCATTTATTCTTACAAAAAAAAATAATGTAATTGTAATGAAGATCAGAGATTCAGAAAAATTTGTTAAAGCAATGCGGAAAATACATTTGATTAATTATGTCTACTAGACCACACTAGACTCCATACACTTCAAATGTCACTAGGAAAAAAATCCAGAGGCTGGAAAATGATATTACATACTTATTACTGGTTATTAATATGTTTAAGGTGTATATGATCTCATTGTTAATTATTTATAAACAGGTATTAGCCCATTTCCAGGCCCTTTTACATGGGCAATTGTACTGTAAATTGGTACCCTCTGAAATCAAGTTGACTCAATCGACATTTTGCTCACAGTTACCACCAGTGTCCGAACTGTTGTCCACTACAGTCCAGGTAAAGTGCATTTGCTCTTTTGTAATGAACTCAGTGTTCCTGCTGTAGCATCTGGTGCATTATCTTTGTCTTGAGGCCCTCTCTCTGATAACTTGACTGGAAAATGCACGGCTAATGGCCGGTGATGGCTTCTTTTGTGTGCCTGAATGAAGGAAAGCTAGTGGTCAGATGGGACAGATAGTGGGTCAGGAAAGGCCTGGAGTGGCCCCGACTTGGAAGTAAAAAGGCCCGGCTCGATGCCATCAGTGCCCGAGGTCAGGTAGGCCTGAGTGCTCTGAGGTGAACTGCCCTTCACACACAAGTCCCATATCTCTATCTGCGGAGATAAGGCTGAGAGACAGGGAGCCTGCAGCTGCCCTTGGGTGGACACACAGGCTAATTGGGCTAACTCCAGTAATTGGGCTGACCCCACTTAGAAGCACAGGTATAAATACAGCATATCAGTGAACAGACTGCAGAGAGAGAGAGAGAGAGAGAAAGAGAGAGAGAGAGAGAGAGAGAGAGAGAGAGAGAGAGAGAGAGAGCAATGGAAGGAGAAAATGGAGGAGAGAAGGCAGTGGATGCCATGGAGACCTGCTACCAAGGCTTTGACCCAGCAGCTTACCTCCAGTACAACTATACTCCTCCAAGAGCCGATTTCAGTCGAAACGACAGCATCGTACCCTGGAAGCTCAGGTGCCTCCACAAAGCTTTCTCTGAGGGTGAGCCACTTTCCACACTTCTGTTACCTCCCACTGTCCTGGACAGATTTAACAGTTTGCAGCCAAAGAGTGTCCTCATAGGTGAGACTTCACTTATGCAAGCACGTGGGGTCACCAAAGACTTAAGATCTGCAAAGGTTTCCATCTTACAGTACGTTTTAAATGGTCTGCCATGGAGTTAGCTAAAATGTAAGAGTACAATTCAAATGAATTTACCTGCAGAGGACATCACTTGTCCGGTATACATGCACATTCATTTGTGTGGGCTGCACACAATCAGAAAAAAAAATTGACAAAATGAGCTGTTCTGATTTTGTGCTGCTTCTTATGTTAGGGGCTGAGACTTTAGAACTGTCGCCCTGCCCTTGTCAGAGTCTCTTCAATGACAGAAATACTAGCCTTGATTAAAGGGATTGAAAATATGAACGGAGAACAAAGAGAACCGAGTGAAAACGGTTAAAATCCAGAGCTCACTCCTCACTGTTGGGTTCTCACGGTGAACTGAGCTGTGGCTCATTGTCATTTAAAGGAACAGGGGCTGAAACCGTTCGCTCTGAATCGGGGCTGTCTAGACGAGCAAGAAAGCTGGTTAACACACATTAAGCTGTGAAAAAAGAATGTGTAATTTTTATGAGCTGTATTTGATCTGTAGTTGTATTTTGTTCTGCAATTTTTAGGAGCTGTATATTTTCTGGAGTTTTAACGTGCTGTAATTTTAAAAAGCTGTATTTATAATGTGCTGTAAATATGGGCTGTAGCTGTTCTGTAATTGTAATATGCACTGCAAATTTTATGAGCTGAAGTACTGTAGTTGTATTATGTGCTGTAGTTTTAAACTGTGCTGTAATTGTTATGAATTGTAGTTGCTAATGAGTGTAATGTTGTGTGGAAAGAAGCTTTTCTGCTGCCTGAGGGAAGGAGCTGAAACAGTGTGACCAGTGTGTGACAAGGCAACTATTTGGAAGCTGACACCAGTGTATATATTAACCTTCTACAGAAAAAAGGTAGCAGCTGAAAGAGCAACTAAAGTGAAAATTTATAGATAATCCAGCACCTTTCAGGAGGTACGGAGGTTTTTTTTTCATGAATAAGTTGAATTTATTAAGCTACAAATAAATACATTTATTTTTCACTTTTAGAAAATCAACAATATATGAAATGATTAGGTGTGCCTTACTTTCTTTTGAGCACCTTTTAAACTCAAGAGCAATTCAAAGTGCTTTACAGAGTCAAAATAAACATTAAAAAGCAGTTAAATTATGCGTAAAAGTGAAAAAAAAAAAATATATATATATATAATATATTTTATATATAAAACTATTAAGATTGTGCAATAAAAGAAAACACATGGTTAATAACGTTTGCCTATAACTGTTATTTCTTCTATTTGATTAAACTGTTATAAATGATAGGGCAGCATGGTGGCGCAGCAGGTAGTGTCGCAGTCACACAGCTCCAGGGACCTGGAGGTTGTGGGTTCGATTTCCGCTCCGGGTGACTGTCTGTGAGGAGTTGGTGTGTTCTCCTCGTGTCTGTGTGGGTTTCCTCCGGGTGCTCCGGTTTCCTCCCACAGTCCAAAAACACACATTGCAGGTAGATTGGCGACTCAAACGTGACCGTAGGTGTGAGTGAATGTGTGACTGTGTGTTGCCCTGTGAAGGACTGGCGTCCCCTCCAGGGTGTCTTGTGCCCAATGATTCCAGGTAGGCTCTGGACCCACCGCAACCCTGAACTGGATAAGCGGTTACAGATAATGAATGAATGTTATAAATGATCATGTCTAGTTTACATTAGCATTTTATTTTCACTCTGAGGAGTTGGGATTTGGGTCTTTGTGACTTTATTGGTCAAAACAACCATGTCAAATATTTACTCTGTGTCCTGTCCAGATGGTATAAAAGGGGAGGTTCTGGTGGACGTGGGTTCTGGTCCGACACTGTACCAGGTGATGAGCGGCTGTGAACACTTTGAACGGGTCATTCTCTCTGACTTTCTGGAGATCAACCGCAAGGAGTTGCGCAGCTGGCTGCAGGATGCCAAGAGCAGCCTCGACTGGACACCGTACCTGAAGTTTGTTTGCCAGCTGGAGGGACGTAGGTGTGAATGCTTTTTCATTTAATTTCTGTTTAAAAACAAATTACGAAGTGAAACGGTCACTGAATGAAGAGCAAAGTAGTCCCTAAATGAAGCAGTTAATTCTCCATAGGGTGGGTCTTCCACATAGGGGTGATCCTTGTTTGAAATTGTTCAAGTACAGAATCTCTGAAGCTTCCAGGCCAATATAAACCATGATAAATATATAATCATAATTTACTTTACAAACCTGCAATATATGGTCCTTTAAAGTATCTTATTCTGCTTGTCTCAAGTCCCTCAGCCTGGTCTAAAAAAGCAGAGAGGCTTCGCTCTGTTGTGACTGACGTGCTGCCCATTAATGTTCACCAACCCTGCCCCTTGCCAGCCGGATCTCTGCCCAGTTCCGGTGCTGATTGCCTGGTGTCGTCCTTCTGTCTGGAGAGTGTGAGTCCTGATCTCGCCTCCTTTACCCGGGCACTTGGTCACCTGTCCAGCCTCCTGAAGGCAGGGGGTCACCTGCTACTGATCGGGGCACTTGACGAGAGCTTTTACCTTGGAGCTCTGGACCTACGTATCCCTGTGGTGCCACTCAGTGAAGCAGAAGTCTGTAACAGCCTCAGATCTAGCGGTTTCCAACTACTGCAACTCAGTGTCTACCACCTGCCACCGGACATGAGGGTGGGAGTGGATGACGTCAGTAGTGTGTTTTTCGCCAAGGCCAGAAAACCATAGTCATGACGACAGTTATTTTTTATGCTTTTTAATACCACAGCTATTTTTGACAGTACAGTGTGACTGGTTGTAGAGTATTTTACATATTTCATCGTGTCTGCTGCTGGTAAATAACAGTAATGTCTGCTTTGTTCTGTGCTGCTGGAACTACTTCTTTTGGTGGAAGAGATTGCTAGAATTCAGAATTACAGTTTTTAAGGCCTCTTTGCTTTACTTCTTTCTTTCATTTGCCACACCTTTCTATAAATGAGATAAAAAATTCAAACTGTAGCAAAGTATTGGTTTAAAGCTATATCTGTGAGATCCTAATTTAAATAGAAATGTAAAAATATTTATGTATTCTGTGTCAATTTCTCTTGAAATATAACACTAAAAAGATTTGGATGTTTGTTAGAATTTAAGGTCTAAAATGCATTAATGTAACAATTAAGTTTAGCAATTTTTATGTTTACCATCTTTCACTAGACAAGGCGCTAGAACTATTTTTTCATGTGGAAGGATTTAACAGTATTAAAAACATAACACTGAATGGCTTTTTTGTTTACTTGTCTCTTTATTTAGAACACCAACTGCTGTGATAATCCACTGCATGCAAATCAGCCATATTTCTATTTAACTAAACACACAACCTTTTACATTTGGCATTACAGAAACATTATGCTACTCCAATGAAAGACCTTGGGCCATACACCTAACATTACATCAGCCTACGTTTGTAACACAGTTAAAACTGTAAGTTAGTTTAATTAAGAATCTCTGCCAAATCCATACAAAATAAAAAAAAGGTAGACATAGGTGGCTATAGATCAGTGGCGGATGCTGGTCTTTCAAGGAGGGGAAGCTCAATTTTGGCCTACATCATAAAATGTGTCGGTTTATTTATACGTAAATTCTACCCTCCGTTCCTTTTCAAGAAATTGATCTTTGACCCTGTCGTACCAACAAGGCGTCTTTTCCAGGGACTTGACTAGTGTCCTCTCAATGGCCAGCAGAGCTAGGCTGCTTAAACGGCCTTGGCTCATGTGAAGTGCTCCCACGCATCTTTACACCAAAGGATCGCTGATTCGCTCATTTCGCTGTCAATCAAAAAGGGATTCAACCTCTGACAGATCATCCAATCATCATGCAGAAGCTGAGCATCCGGGCCAGCCAAGGCCAGCCCACTGCCCCATAGACCCCCAGAGACGCTGAGCGTCCAATGGGCGGGACAAAGCCCAGCATTTATCCAATGGCTCGTCTCGTTTCGCTGCACTTCGCTGCTTTACTATTGAACTCTGTGGACGCTCAGCGTCTACACCGTTTAAAGGACAGTGAAACTGCGGGAAAGCCGCGTCTTTCCCAGTGATAAGAAGCTGATTCTGAACAAAAGTTGAGCGCGTTGTAGTGCATATTTATTCAATGACATGTACACACAACAGTATATATTTGATCACTTTTTTTTTATATTTTAGGGGAAGCTGAGCTTCCCTTGCAGTCTTAGAGCAATTGCCACTGCTATAGATGCAGTTTACTCAACAATCAGATGTCTTTTGAACAGCACACAGTAAAAAATGTTTTAAAACTTTTTGCAGTGCACAAAAATGGTCATTTCTACTTTTAATTTCTCACCTTAAAAGTTTCAGATTAAATGATTTGAATCTGGAAAGTACTGACATATTTAATTATTTTAATACGGTTAATTTAATTTATTAAGTTTTCATAAGGAGATATAAAAGCTAACATAATTATATCTATGAAGCAGGCAAAACTGAGACACGTGGTATTAGCACTGAGAAGAGAAAAAAAAACTTCCAAAGAGATGCAAATGTTCTTCTTCAAAGTAAGTTAATATACAGAGATTTTATTCATTGTCATTTTGGAACACCTCTTCATGTAACGTCTTTAAAATATATAGGACATCTTGTGTGTAAACACAAATAACACACACACAAAACTAATAAAGACAAGCAAACAAACAAACAAGAAAAAATGAATCAGCTAATGCACTAATTCTTTGTGGATGAGATTGATTGTTATTCAGAAGTAAGAGGTGGGAGGTTTAGTAGTAGTAGTAGTGGTAGTAGTAGTAGTAGTTGTCGTGTTGCTGCTGTGAATATGTTAATGATACCTGAAAATGTAATATTAGTATAATAAGTGACCATGGCAGTCATGTAACTTTCTGTCATAAATAGGTCAAAAACACAGTATAAAACATCATCTTTTCACACGAGCAGCGTCATTCAAACTCCAGTAAATGTTGCTGTGCCCCACTAAAACCGCAGCGCAATATATATATATATATCAATATATATATATATATATATCTGCACAATATACTAGGTAATGAGAACTCACAGTGACACATCTAGGTCCCTAGATATCAGTTGTTTCATAATGATTTTGACCTGACAACAATAATGTCTAATAATATAAATGACTAATGTTACACAATAAATATAACAAAATGAACTCTTGACTACCAATGAAAATGTAATAACTTTAATAAGAGTAGGCTTTTACTTAACATCCTTACTTTGTTGTAGTTGATGAGGTTCTACCAGTGGTAGTAGTAGTGGTGCTACCACCTGAAAATATAGCATTTGAAACCTCAAAATAATCAATAAACTATATAGCATATATATATTAACACTCACCAGATAAATCCAGCATTCATTCATTCATTGTCTTTAAGCGTTTGTTTGGTTCAGGGTCGCAGTGGGTCCGGAGCCTACCCGGAATCACTAGGCACAAGCATGAACACACCCCGGAGGGGGCAGCAGTCCTTTGCAGGGTCACACACACTCACACCTGTGGACACATTTGCATTGCCAATTCACCTACCAACGTGTAGCACTCGGAGGACACTCACGCAGACATGAGGAGAGCACACCAAACTCCTCCTGGAGTGGGGCTCGAACCCACAACCCTGGAGCTGCGCGACCTGCAGCACCACTTTGCCACTCCATACATCCAACAATGGATAATTCTTTTTAGTGGGATTGATATGTACAAGTAGCATTTAAGGGATGATGACAAATGTTTAAATTAATAACAATTCCTGATTTTTAAATATTGTTTCTGCTCAGAACAATATAGAATCTCAAGGATGTTATAATTTTTGTTTATGTAATCTCATTTTTAATAAAGGTAGCAATCTTAAAATTGAAAAAAAAAAAATATTGTGGCCACATTTCTGGGTTTTGGCTGGAGCTCTTTACTTACGTGCAGGGCTTTTTGTTGTAGTGGTTGAAGTTGTATTTGAGTTGACACCTGAATATAAAAAGTACCACATGATAACAGAGCAGTATTGGTGCTCAGGGTCTGAACAGAAATCATGAATAAAAATGGAAAATAAAGTGAACGGAAGCTGAAATATATGTATGTTTCCAAATCTGTCCTTAAGAATTTGTTCTTGGTGTTCTTGTCCTACTTGCAGGACTTTTTGTTGTAGTGATGAGGGTGGTACTTGTGTGAACAGTGGTTGTTGTTTTGGCATTAACGCCTGAAAAAGAATATTGGAGGCAGTCTTGAATGTAATCAGTAGTGCTTTCTGATACTGTCTGTAACAGAGCTGACCCCTGAACTTAAATTAGTAGATGTATACTTAACTATTTCAATATCGGTTGTTCTTTCCTACCTTGAGCACTTCTGGCTGTAGTGGAGGAAACTGGAGTTGTATGATCAGAGACTGTGATGTTCACATCTGAAAGTAAATTATTTCTGATTCAAGTTCCTACCACAGTCCTTGTTGTATATTTGATTGATTTTTCAGCACTGACCCCTGAAAATCTTGATTAGTTAATGACTAAAGGTATTTGAGTTATAAGTGTTTATAAATATTGATTATGCGGTAGTTGTCAATTTCAGGTAATAATAGCTTTACACTGGAGATTTATTTCGTACCTTCAGCACTCCTTGTTGTAGTGGAGGAAGCATGAGTTGTACATTCAGTGTGTGTGATGTTCACATCTGAAAATATATTATTATAAGTTGATTGAATCATGAAAAATAGATGGAATTACTGATGGATCAATACATTCGGATTCCAGAGTTTGAATAATTAAACCATAAGCATTTTAACAGTTACATTAAATACAACAACAGTCTTTTTTTCCAAATAAGAAAATTTGCAGCAAAATTTTATATCTGAGATTTGCAGCTGGAGTTCTTGTCCCACCTGCTGCAGTTGTTGTTGTAGTAATGTGGGTGATACACGTTTAACCAGTGGTTGATGTTTCAGCACCAACCCCTGAAAATAAAATATTGGATTGTGATATAATTCTGAATCAATATCAAGTGATCAATACTGAAATATAATATATATTTATCAGTAGTGTGTACCTGTAGAACATTTTTTCTGTGGTGATTTGGGTGGTACTTGGGTGGGACGAGTGGTTTTTTCAGTGCTGACTCCTGAAAATGAAATATTGGAGGCAGTTTTGACCGTCTGTTACTTTAGAATGCAAATTATATTTATATTTTATAGTTTTATCAGTAATTTTCACTTCATTTTAGATAAATAAAGGAGTTCTTTGGAGTGCTGTGCCTGAGATTGTGCTCTAGTCACTAAATATATCTTGGAGCCATTTTGTAGTGGGATTTGAAAACCTGGTGCAGAACTTTCAGTGCACTCAAAGAATCCCACTAATCACAGCAATAAAGAGCGTGCAACTGATATACGCTGGTGGATAGTGGATACCCAATGTACACTGTGCTGTTTGGTAGAAACCCACATGAGGAAGTGTCCGGAATGTTCACTAACCTCCTGAATTAGTTCCCTATAATAGTGCATTACATATGGATTAGTGTAGGGAATAGTAAGTAGGGAGCCATTTCAAACGGAGCTCAATTCAGATTCTGGACGTTTAGCTACTGGAATTAATAAAGTTTTAAATAATGCATAACTCACTCATTCATTATCTGTAACCGCTTATCCAGTTCAGGGTTGCAGTGGGTCCAGAGCCTACCTGGAATCATTGGGCGCAAGGCAGGAATACACCCTGGAGGGGGCACCAGTCCTTCACAGGGCAACACAGACACACAGATACACATTCAACCACACTTTTGAGTCGCCAATCCACCTACCAACGTGTGTTTTTGGACTGTGGGAGGAAACCCACGCGGACACGGGGAGAACACACCAACTCCTCACAGACAGTCACCCGGAGCGGGAATCGAACCCACAACCTCCAGGAGCTGTGTGACTGTACACCGTGCTGCCCTAATGCATAACTACAAAAGATAAATATTCATATTCCAAGTCTGAGATTTTTAACTGAAGTTCCTGTCCAACCTGTACCTGTTGTTGCAGTAGTGACATGCATAGTACTTGTTAGGTGAGTGGTTGATGTTTCAGAACCAACACCTGAACAAAAAATTAGAGCCAGTCTTGATTGTGATGTAATTCAGAAAGTGACAATGATAAAAAATAATAAAAAAATCAATATTACAAAGTCATTTCCTTCTGGAGTTAAATCAGTAGTGTGTCTGATGCAGTGGTGGATGGTCTACCTGGAGGAGCAGTGGTGGGTCTAACTACTACAATATCTGGACTTATCAGGAACAAGCTTTTATAAATACATCCCTAAAGACTGCTAACTCATTCTGAATATACCTGTAGCTGGCGTTCTTGTCGTACCTGAATCAATTGTTGTTGTAGTGATGTGGGTGGTACTTGTAGGATGAGTGGTTGATGTTTCAGCATCAACCACTGGAAATAAAATATTGGAGGATTTTGATATAATTCAGAATACTGAAATACAGTTTCCTACTGGAGCTTTATAAATAGTGTATCCTGTGTTCTTGTCCTACCTTCAGAACTTTGTGTTGTAGTAACGTGTGTGGTACTCGTGTGTCTAGTGGTTGTTTTGGAGCTGACCACTGAAAATTGGAGAAAGTATTGGAGGCAGTCTGGATTATAAGATTGATAAGAGTGTTAAAATGTCATGTAATTTCAATACAGAAATGTAATTTCAGTACTACCTGCAGGACTTTTTTTGTAGTGATCTGGGTGGTACTTGTGTGATCAGTGATCATGTTTTAGCATTAACTCCTGAAAATAAAATATTGGAGTCAGTCTTGTTTGTCAGGTGATTCAGGATGTCAAAATATCAGTGTCAATATCTACGCTGAAATACCATGTCCTACTGAAGATTTATCAGTACTGCTTTCAGGAAACAGTGGTGGTGTTGGTGGGGGGGGTCTACCTAGAGGTGCAGGGGTGGGTATAACTACTTTAATAAGGAATGCACCCTGAAAGTGTATTACGTAAAGAGGAAGTGATATAGATAGATAGATAGATAGATAGATAGATCTTTATTGTCACATACAAAATTATACAAGTACAACATTGCAGCGAAATTAGCTTCCGTCTGTACACTCACATAAACAGGGGTTAGGTGAGTGCAACAGACGCGACCGCAGCAGGTTACCCGCGCCATCGTATAGTTAGAAGAAACAGCTAGATTAACACTGGGGAAGTGGTGGTAAAAAAATGAAGGCCTAAGAAGCACAGTGTGTGATCTTGAAAAAAACAACACCTTTAGCACACAAAGCAGTACACAAAAATAGTTTCAGTGACGTAGACAAAAAGCAGTAGGAGGCATGTTCAACCGGGAAAGGGGGGGGGACCAGGTTCAGTTCGTGAAAATGTCCAGATGTAGTAGCGGTCACGTGTCCTTGAGCCCCAGCTCAGACAGGGGAGGTGCAGCAGATCTCCATGACGACCGTTCCTTCTGGAGGAGTTGAGACTATCAGCAGCCAAGGCCACTGATAGCAGGGGCAGCCAAAACAGATAAAGTTCAGCTTGTTAGAATCAGAGATGTGAGCTGAATTTTTTGCTATAGTCCCTCTGATTCAAAGTTCCAATTTTTCACTGGTCTTCCAGACGTTCAATCTTGGCGTTCAAAGCCGTTAGTAGCTCCTTGATGGAATCCAAGCTTCTACTCACAGTCCCAGTCTGTGCGCCAACGGCTCTGCCCATCCCATCAATAATGTTGGTCAGTTTCTTTGGGCTGTTTACAACTGACTCAATTCTTCTAATTTTCCGATAAACCAGGGCACCACCCAATCCAATCAGCAGAAATCCCACGATCATAAATCCAAATAGGTATACATCTTCGATGTCCTCAATGGAGAGAGGCGCCAGACACACCACGCGCCATTTCTCCCATCCATCCATGGCATATCCAGCCAGCGTCGTTCCATCAGGACAGGAGGGCTCTCCCGTGCCCAAACTTCTCCTTGAGAAGATGGTGTCAATAGCGTTGAGAGACCAGCTGATCAATTCCATTTCTAAATTGTAATTCGAAGAGCGGCGTTAGAGAGACCCTGGGTAGATAAGACAAGACCAGAGAAGCGAGCAGGAGAGATAAGGAGCGGAGAGGGAGAAAATGCGACCGCCTCCCACGAGAGCAAGAGAGAAGACTGTGCAGATATATTACATTTGCACAGAAATGTTGGAGAATTCAGGAGCCATAGTCATCTGAGATGGACTGAAAGACAGTGGAAATGTGTTTTGTGCTCAGAAGTCAGATGAGTCCAAGTTTCTGCTTGTTTTGGAGAAAAAATGACATTGAGACGTCTAAATGTCCAAAACAAAAAAGACCGTTAAGGCTGTTACCAATGCAAAAAAAAAACAAAAAACCCAAAAAACTGCATCTATAATGGCATGGGGATGCAGCATTGCCCACAGCATTGGTGATCTGCAGATATGTGAAGGTACCTTTGATGCAGAGGTTTATATCTGTATTTTGGAGAGACATATGCTGCCATCAAGGAGATGTCTTTTCCCAGTAACTCCTGTTTGTTTCAGCAGGACAATGTCAGAATGCATTGTGCACAAGTTCAACAGCGTGGCTTTGTGAACTTAGACTGTGTGTGCTTGAGTGGCCTGTCTTATTGAAAATGTATAGTGCATCATGAAGAGGAGAATCAGACAATGATGACCACGGAATGTTGAGCAGCTCAAGTCTTGTATAGCTCTGTACCTCTGTAGTGGTGGTCTTGTTAATATATTGTATACATGCAATACATCCCAAAAAAAAATAAATAAAAAATCAGAAAAAAAATGAAATACACCAATTTTATGCAGTATTTCTATTTAATAGGGAATGTTCTTCAACTAGTAGTTCTTCTGGATTAAGACATAGTGAGGATTAGTATTAGTAGCAGTAGTAACAGAAGTTGACCTTGCTGGAAGGTGCTGAAACCTGAAAATAAAATATTAGAAGGCAAACATTACCAGACGTATTTTATTGCACATAGATCAATAGGTTAAAACACATAATACAAGATAATCTTTCCAAAGGAGTAATGTTATTATGCATTATTATTATTATTATTATTATTTTATGTGAACCAGATTATGCTCTATTAATCTGACACATCCAGGCAGATAGGTGTCAGTATAATAGGCATTTTATAACAGGATTTAAAAAAAAACAATAAACAAACAATGATTTAAAAAAATCTGGATGTTTGGACCTGACAGCAATAAATTGTGATAAGAAAACCTAATTTAATATGATGTACACAAAAAATACATGGATACACATATGAATTTATAATAATGTTAATAAATGTGTGCTGTTTCTTACCACTATTACTTTGTTGTAGTATTTGAGACTCTGCTTGTTGTAATAGTAGGAGTAGTAGTAGTAGCCTTGCTAGTAGTCGTGCTGCCAACTGAAAATACAGCATTAGGAGCTTACATTATGACACTAAATTGTAAAGCATTGGTTGAAAGGTCGTTGGGCAATGTGAAAAGATGGATCAGATCATTGGAATTCTAAACTTTTCATTTATTCATTCATTGCATGTATGTGCTTATCTAGTTCAGAGTCGCAGTGGGTCCGGTGCCTACCCAGAATCACTGGGCGCAAAGTGGGAACACACACTGGAAGAGGCACTAGTCCTTCACAGGGCAATACACACTCACACACTCTCACCTATGGACACTTTTGAGTTTCCAATCCACCTAGCAATGTGTGTTTTTGGACCTTGGGAGAAACCAGAGCACCCAGAGGAAACCCATGTGGACACAGGGAGAACACACCAAACTCCTCAAAGACAGTCCCCTGGGATTGGAGCCCACAACCTCAGGATCCAGGAGCTGTGTGACTGCGACACTACCTGCTGCACCACCGTGCTGCCGAATTCTAAACTTAATCATCAGCAAATAATATGATAGAGTGTATTAATACTCATACAATAACTCCAACCATGGTTAGTTATTTCCTGCTAAGTATCAAAATGAATGATTATATCTGGAATTTTCTTAATGCTGATAACAAATTCCCTGTTATCAGCAAAAATTGTGACTTGCGTTGTACTTATAATGGTATTGTCTGTCTCTTTTATGTTTTTTATGTTCAAATTCTGTATTGTATTGTATTCAGGAAAAGTGAGGTACAAAATGCAGTGAATGTACAAAGGAACATTCAACTCTGCTAAGGATCCATTCTGTTTTAATCCTTGCAGAATGTGAATAGGCCTTGTCTTTCTCAGAAAAAGACCTGTTTTTATCATTGAGCATTAACGGTGCCTGAACAGATGTGAAAGTCACTTGTGCCATGTGCAATAATGCCCCCTTAGCATCATGGATACTGGCTTTTGAACTGTGCACTTATTGCAAGCCAGATGTTCCTTCTCCTCCAATAAGAATTTCAAAGTTTCATTTGTTTGATCAAAGGACACTTTTCCACTCCAGTCCAAGAACACAATGAACCAGAGGAGACAGCTGTGTTTCCAGATCATGTTTATATATAGTTTCTTCTTTGCATTTGTGATTTTTAACTTGTATTTGTGAATACAACTGTTTACAGACATAGAGTTTGAGCTCATGCTGTGATTTCTACTAAAAATGAATCCAATGATTAATTGAATTTAAAAAAAATCATTATGTTATCACCTACAAGGATATGATCTTACCGGAAGTAAAACTTACTACTTATAAACTTAATTTTTTTTTTCAAACCATGTTAGAGTTAATACTAGTTATAGTGGTGGAACCAATAGTTGTGCCATTGGCGTTTAAACCTATTAAATATATAATGTTAGTTTGTTTCAGCAACTTAAAGGAAAACATTAAATTCTTTCCTACCTGCAGTACTTAGAGTTATAGTGTTGGTATTTGGAGTAGGAGCAATACTTATGGTGGTTACACCTGAAAATACATTATCAAACATAGAAGAATCATGGACAGGATACTTAATGTTCCAAATGGATCAGCCAATCAAGATTGGGTTCTATGAGAATAGCAACTGGAATTAACCCAACTTAGAATTACAGAAAACACTATTAAGTCTTTAAAATATTAAAACGAATTAAAGCCTTTACTGGAAATATTCAACACTGCAGTAATATTTCATGTCTGAATCTTGATGCTGGAGTTCTTTACCGACCTGCAGTACTTTTTGTTATTGTGGAGGGGGTGGTATTTTTGGAGCAGTGGTAGGTGTTACGTAGCTGACATCTGAAATTAAAAGCAACATTTTTATACAGGTTTATGTTATTTGTCATGCAAGTTTGTTATGTACAACTGACATTTCATTTTTTCTACTGGTGTTTCAGTAATTATCCTAGATACAGAGGGAGAGGGCCTATTTGGTGGAGCAGGTGTTGGTCTAACTACTAATATTCTGATCTATTAAACTAACCTTATGTCTTTGTTCTAAGTGTTTGTAAATGTTAATAAAATGTTAGGTTGTAGTTATGTAAAGGACTGTTATGTTGTATACCATCACATTATGAAATTTAATATCTATTCCAATAGTATTCTTACTAGTGGAGTTTCCTGGAGTCATGGTGGTGGTGATGGTAATGGACCCTGAAGGAGTCTTGGTGGTTGTTACCAAGTTCACAACTGAATATAAATGGGAAAAAAGGGAACATTGCATTCTTGCACTGGAAGTTAGGATTTACAATTCATAGTTTCAGTATTTATCTTCTACCTGCAGCACTAATTATTGCAGTAACATGTCACTGCAGTAACATTTCATGCCTAAAGTTTTAAACTGGTGTTGTTTTCTCACCTACAGCACTTTTTGTTGTTGTGGTGTGGGTGGTACTAGTGGGAACAGTGGTTGATGTTATGGAGCTGACACCTGAAAATAAACTCAATTATCAGCTACTTGCAAAAATTATTATTATTTTGGAGTGTTAAAAGTAGTGCTTCAGGATACAGCAGTACTACTAAACTGCTCTGTTCAAACTGAACTAATCTTATATCTTGTTTTATGTGTTTGTAAATGTTAATTCAATGTGATGTTGTATTGGCATAAAGGACTCTTATGTTGTATTCTATCACATTATAAATTTAAAATATCCATTCCAGTAGAAATGCATAGTTTGAAAAGTCTTACGAGTGGAGCTTCCTGAAGTAGTGGTAGTGGTGGTGGAATGTGTAGGAGTGGTAGTTGTTGTTACAGAGTGGACACCTGAACATAAACCGGAATAAGTGAACACGAGTGGATTGTTGCATTTATTTCAGGTAGATACTGTCTATTTACTTGAATTTTTATACCAATCGACTACAGAAAATCTTAAAGTTTACAAAAAATGAAAAATATTAAAGATCACTAAATATAAATAATAAATAAAACCTGCAAGAACATGCCTTTAATGCAAGTTAGCTTAAACAATTCATAAACTGTATTCACTCATAAACGTGTTTCTCTCTTACCTGCAACACTTGTTGTAGTTGTGGAAGCTGGAGTTGTAGGAGCAGTGCCTGTGATGTTAAAACCTGAAAATACATTATTACAAGCAGAAGGAATCATGGGAAATGTCCATGATGATTCACCAAGTTTAGACTATCACAATATTTAAATGAAAACTTTTAAATATATAATATATACATAATATATATTATTATTTATATGGTAATGATTAATATTGCAGCAGTATTTTATATCAAATTCAAGCACCTTTTGTAGTCGTGCTGTGGGAGGTACTTGTGTGAACAGTGGTTGATGTTACGGTGCTGACACCTGAAAACAAAAAATTGGAGGCATACTTGATTGAAAGTTTTACGGGATCACTGGATTGTTTATTGAATGTAGGTAGTAAAAACTGAACATTGAATCTGAAATATACTACTGTTAATGATCTGAATAATACTTAAAACTGAAGCTGTAGGAGCAGTGTTTGAGGTGTTGAAACCTGAAAATGCATTATTATAATTAGGAATTATAGAAAAGATGTTAGTGATGGATCACGAGGTTTAAACTTTTGATGTTTAGCCATTCAAATCACACCAACTAAGTATATTACTTTATATATATTACTATATTATTTTTAAATTACATTAGTGACAAAAATCTTTTAGTGAAATGATAAACACTGAAGTAAAATGTCATGTCTGATACCTGTAGCACTTCTTGTTGTAATAGAGGGGGTGGTGCTAACGTTAACAGTGGTGGATGTTAAGGAGCTGACATCTGAAAATAATGTATTAGAGGCATACATTATTAAAATGTACTCAGAATGTGAAAAAGATCTACAGTTTTAATACTGACATATCCCTTCCTATTACAGTTTATGATTTCTGCTTCTTGATACAGTGGTGGCCTTCCTTCCTGGAGAAGCAGTGGTGGGTCTAATTACCACAATTATCTAGTCAAACTTAACTGATCTTATGTCTTTGTTCTAAGTGTCTGTAAATGTTGATTCAAGGTTATGTTGTACAGACATAAAGGACTGTTATGTTGTATTCTTATGAGTGGTGCTTCCTGGAGTAGTGGTTGTGGTGATGTAACCTATAGGAGTGGTAGTTGTTTTGAATGAGTTGACACCTGAAAATAAAATAGAAAGAGAATATCTGAACACTAGATTGTTGTACATAATTGCAACAGTTATGGTTGTACATTTAAGCTCAATTTAACTTAATACATGTTAGAGAGTATTAAATGTCATCACCTATAAAGAACATGCCTTTACTGGAACTTTACTGGAAGTTAGGATATACAATCCATAATTTCAGTATTTGTATCGATGCTGAAACATACATACTTACTGTAGTTTAATGAAGTACTTCTTGATAAAGTGGTGGACCACCTAGTGGAATAAGCCATAAGTTACTGAAAGTTCAAGTACAAAAATTCTTCTTTTTTTGTTCTTTTTTCTACCTACAGCACTTCTTGCTGAAGTGCTGGAAGCTGGAGTTGTAGGAGCAGAAGTTGATAATTTGCAGCTAATACGTGATAGTAAGAAATAATGGAAGCTTCATTTATTTTAATTAGCTTAAGTCTGCTCCTGCCATTTCCATAACAGTATTGTGAAAACGTTAATTAAAATATGCATGTAAAAGGAACTCTGAATGAGATATATGGTATCATTCATCCTCAAGCTTATTCCACAACAATGAAGAACCTCACAGAACTGGCTTGTACTTGACACACTCCAACACTCACATAGATACTTACACAGTCACTTACTTTTAAAATGTCATCAATTTAAAGGAAAGGTAGAATTGTTTTCCTACCAGAAGGGCTTCCTACAGTAGTGGTGGAGGTCATTCTTGAAAGAAGAGTAGGTGTCGTAATGTTGTTGCCATTACCTATCAAATATATACTGAAAAACATTTCTATGATTTTGGTAAATTTCTCCATTAACCCCAAAGCATATGTATTTAAGGTTAAGTGTTAAGTTTAAGGTAATATTTCAAATCTGAAGTTCCCTACCAATCATGTTATTATTGTTATTGTTGTAATGTTGGATGGTACATTTGAAGGAATAATAGCTGCCTTTATGGTGTTGACACCTGGAAATAAAATATGAGGAGCATTTTTAATGGAAGATTTTGATATACTTGTACATTAGATTTTTTAGATAGTAAATACACTGTCTTTATTTGCATTTTGTATTATGGTTACTATCTGGTTACTATCACCACCATTTTAAAGGAATCAGAGCTAGTCTTCAATTAATTATTTTAATTTACACTACACTACACTTATTGTATTGGGTTACATTTCAGTACTGAGTAAGAAATTTTAGCAAATACTACGCAGTACAATTTTCCATTTTCAGACCAATGTTTGAGATGATGCAGCTCTCCGTGTAGTGAAGAAATGTGTGGACAGACAAATGCAGAAAGACTTCCCATATATCAGCAGAATATGCAGCAGGATCTGAAAACCCATTGCAGGAAACCGTTTTACTGGGGCTCAAAAGTGTGAGACCATTAGTAAAACTGCTTACTTCTTCTACAGAAGGTTGGAGAACGGACATTGCAGAGTAGGATTAAAAAAAAAACAACAACAAAAATGCTTATTGTATACAGGACAATCCAGAAGATGAAAACCAAATAAAACTCCAGGTCAAAGGCCAAACACATCAAAACACAGTACTCAATGAGTTAATTCAAAATCGAGGTCAAAGAACATTAAACAGTTTGAGATAAAAAGACACAACAAACAAAGAATGCTTCGTATGCTTCAGAAATTCAGTGACAATACTTTGTGAAGTAGTAGTGCCAACGCGCTGTTTATATACAATTCAATTTCCAAAAGTTGAGACTTTGTGCAAAATATAAATAAATACAAAATGCAATGATGTGCAAATCTTTTAAACCCTATTTAATTTAAAATAGTACATGTTGAAATTGAGAAATATAATTGTTATTTAAAAGTGTTTCTGAGTCCTTGCTATGATCTGCCTCTCTGAGATGCTCATTTTAAATCCAATAATATCACTGACTTATTGCCAATTAACTTTTTTATAGCATTAAGTCTTTTGTTCCTCTAAATGTTTTTGGGATGTGTTGCTGGCATCAAATAAAAAATGTACATATAATGTACAAAAAAACATATTTGGAAATTCTGAAACACAGGTGCAATATATTAAAACTCAAGTTTCCAGAAGCAACATTGTTTTTCCTGATTGGCAGTAGAACAAAACATCAAGGACACGTGAATCACATTAGCATTCTGGGAGTTGGAGTCTGAGCCATGTGCAGCAATAATCTCAGTGAGCCTTACATTCACTCCTGTATTCTTTAAAAAGTTGCACAAATTCTTAGAGCAAATTTTATTTGCATGTTTAGAAACAAAAATGTTAACATGAATTTCTGAACATCAAATATTTGATATTGTGAGCTGCATCAACTTCACAAGTATGTGTAAGAAACCTGAAGATGAGAAGATCGAATTCATCTGAGAACATCAGATGCAATGGAAGAAATCAGACTCAAAGCAATAAGATTTTAAGGCACTAAATCCAGGCCTTGACTAAGAGATTAAACAGTTCCCAATAAATTTCCCTGTTGTATGTGACTTGTGTTTTGTATGCTTCAACATTTGTATGCCTATGACTTTAAGAAGGCCCCAATATTTTACAAACACAAGCACAAATATGTCAAAATGGTTCTTTGGGCACAGTATACATGCACTGTGATCAATGCATAAATCAAAACTGAGTATGTTAAACAACTTAAAGTGTCCTTACCTGTTCTCTATAGAAAACTCAGAGAGCGCTGCTAGAAGCACTTCAAGTTATTATCATATTCCCTCACCAGCCCCTCAGCATTTATGCAAGTACAAATAGATAGAGGACAGCTACGAAGAACCGGTTTTCTTTTCTTTTTTCTGTTATGAATGAGTAGCTCAGGTACAGGCTACATTATGTTTGAAGTCCAGGGCAACAGTCTATTTTATAAATGTTAAGACAAATGTATAGTAAAATAAAAATCATTGCTCCAATTCATACATTGTGAATTGATGGCCATTCAATTACATTAAAAGGAAATCAACTGTTGAATGCTGGCGAGCCTATGTATTATAGCTCTTTTCATTCTGCAGAAATGTGAAACTGAAATATGAACATCTTGTTGCTTCAAGCTAAGAGTGTACCACCCTTTGGTTGTTTTCTCATTCTTTGTTTTCATTGTCCATGCTTGTTTGTAAGATATGACAAAATAAGTGAAATTTATCCTCAATATTAATTAAGGAAATCCTTAGTATAATTCATTTTTGCCAAAGCTAACACTACACTACAAAAATATCTAGTGGCGCTTTTGCTGATCCTTGATCCTTGTCCAAGTGTAGGCGTAACCTATATATCTTGGTGAAACTGTCCAATTTGTGTGCTGCCCTAATTTACAACAAAAAGGGCAGCAAAGGTCCTAAACCTACAGATGAGTAACAACATAAACAAGACAGTTTTGCAATGTCAAGTGAAACATAAGTGAAGAGTCTTCCAAAATGTTGTACTTCATAAAGCATATAACATTAAAATACTTATAAATATGTATGTAAAATGCTGAGCAGGTCAACTTAAACATCTCTAGATCAAGAGAGGGCGGCACGGTGGCGCAGCAGGTAGTGTCGCAGTCACACAGCTCCAGGGGCCTGGAGGTTGTGGGTTCGTTTCCCACTCCGGGTGACTGTCTGTGAGGAGTTGGTGTGTTCTCCCCGTGTCCGCGTGGGTTTCCTCCGCGTGGGGTGCTCCGGTTTCCTCCCACAGTCCAAAAACACACGTTGCAGGTGGATTGGCGACTCGAAAGTGTCCGTAGGTAGGTGTGTGTGAGTGAATGTGTGTGTGTCTGTGTTGCCCTGTGAAGGACTGGCGTCCCCTCCAGGGTGTATTCCCGCCTTGCGCCTGATGATTCCAGTTAGGCTCTGGACCCCCCGCGACCCTAAATTGGATAAGCGGTTACAGATAATGGATGGATAGATCAAGAGAGCAAGATTTAACATGACATCACTTGAGCATGGATAGCAGGATGTTAGTTTGCAAGACTGATGAACTGGTCAGAATTTCAGTAGAAACGGTGACTAAAATGACATCTGCATTTAAATATAAGGTTACAAGATATCAGTGAACATTGTGTGCTTTTGACTAGAATGTCCAGCAATCAGTGAGCATGATGGATGTTTATTAGTTTAATACATAGGCAAATACAGAGTGAAAATATCAGTGAAGTATGTAATCGGAGCGCATCACCAAGATAATTTCAACTTCAACTACAGACAGAGGATTTTTGTAGTATGCACATTTGAGAGAAATGATAGACACTGATCTCAGAGATGTCCTTCTTCACCAACTCCAAAACTTGGCATGTCCAAATGCTTAACTTATACGATGACAGGATTCCAAGGTGCCACCATTCATTGGGGAACTATTGTTGCCCTGATTAGTGTCTGCCCCCTTTAAAATTATTGTCAGGATAAAACCAAGACAAATATATTTTGATTGTTCACTTTTATTCTGTTGAATCATTTCTTCTAGAGTGGGTGTCCCCATGGAACAAGGAACTACTGAAAAAAATATATTTATAAATATACACACACTGCAAAACTAATATATCACAAAGACTATAACAACGAAAAAATATGAACTTTATTGTAATATTGCTATATAGTAAAGAAAGATCTACCAGTTCTACCAGTAGTTCTTCTGGATTAAGATGTATGGTGTATAGTAGTAGTGGAAGTAGTAGTTGAAGATAAGGGACTGAAACCTGAAAATGAATAATGAGAATCACAAGTGACCATGACAGAAATGTATGAAGCTTTAAAACATGGTGTACTTAAACATCTTTACAAATGAGCAATGAGTTATTGTTCAATTATTTGCCAGAAATCAACATTTAATGAGTTGCAACACAGAGAAGGCTCCTGGGATATATATTTCTTACTTTTTCCTGTGGTAGATGGGGCTCTGCTTGATGTAGTAGTAGTTGTGCTTCCAACTGAAAATACAGTATTAGATTCTTAAGTTATGGTCATCAGTTTTAATTCTGGGTTAAACATCAGTTGGGGGTAAAATGAAAATGGGATGGGATGAGTTGGATATTTTTCCTAGAATTTAAAGTGATGTAATATATTAACACTTGTCTGATACTGTATTTGTGCTTAGGATGTTGAGACCTGAAAGTGAATTATGAATAACAGTGGAAAACTATGTGAATAAATCATGAAATACATACATTATTTTGTTCTCCATGTTGGTCTATAAATGTTTTTCAATTCCATAGATCTTTCAATGCAATACATGGCAACAATATCTAATCAGAGTTTCTGTTTTACCAGTAGAGCATTGTGTTGTGGTGCTTGTGGTGGTGGTACTTCTAGGAGTGGTAGTCGTGGTTTTTGAGGTCACACCTGAACATAAAGTAGTAGGTACATGAATGAACACTGGATTGTGGTAGCAGATGACTGACATAATATCAAATCCCTTAATGTTTACAAATTCTAAAAATGTACACTACGTGTTATTTATCACTGAATGCCATCACATACAAAAATATACTTTCTAAGTGTTTATACATTATTACAGATTTATGTGGAATTTGCAGTTAGCCTCCAACCTCAGGATAACGGAGATGAGGCTAACAGGGGCGCACCTCTGGGGGATCCATGGTTGGAGAAATCCCTCATGAGTGCCCATCAGACCCCCTAAACCCTCTACAGCTCCAGCATGTGCCCTGCGAGCAGCACAAGCTCCTGCCTCCATGGACGTCATCGCAGGTCCCCCTGCTTCCGAGGACGTCTCTGCAGGATCCCATGTTCTTGAGGACGCCATTGCAGGACGGCTTACTGCTGCTGCTCCAGTGTGCGCAGCACCTCCAATCGCTCCTGTCCCTGTGAAGGCGGCGAACCCAGCCCCTCCTGTCCCTGTGAAGGCGGCAAACCCAGCCGCTCCTGTCCCTGTGAAGGCGGCGAACCCAGCCGCTCCTGTCCCTGTGAAGGTGGCGAACCCAGCCGCTCCTGTCCCTGAGAAGGCGGCGAACCCAGCCGCTCCTGTCCCTGAGAAGCCGGCTTCCACGGCCGCTCTGGTTCCCGTGTTGGTGGCTTCCACGGACGCTTCTGTCCCCGTGTTGGCGGCAAACACCGCCGCCTGTGATGGCGGCTCCCCCGGCCGCTTCTGCACCCGTGACTGTGGCCTCGGCCGCTTCTGCACCTGTGACTGTGGCCCCGGCCGCTTCTACACCCGTGACTGTGGCCCCGGCCGCTTCTGCACATGACTGTGGCCCGGGCCGCTTCTGCACATGTGACTGTGGCCCCGGCCGCTTCTGCACCCGTGACTGTGGTGTTGTCAGTCTCTGGTCCAGTCTCCTGTTTGCGGTCCTGTCTAGTCCCCAGCTCCATTTCCTGTGTCTGTTCCTGTCTTGTCCTAAGTCCTGTCTCCAATTGGTTTCTTGTCTTGTTTTCCTTGCTACTCTCCTGCGCCAGCTCCCGGGGGTTCTAGGTTTACGCGCCCCGGGAGTTGCGCATTTTGGAGGGGCCATCTGTCACGTCCTGCTGTGTTTGTTTTCCTAGCCATGTGCTCATTTAGCACATGGCTCTGTTTATTCTTCCTGTCTCCGCCCTAGTCCCACCTTAGCTCCGCCCTCTCGTCAGAGTCTCCTTTGTAGTCCTGCCCTCTCGTTATTGTCCCCAGGTGTTCCTTGTCAGTGCTCTGTGTATATATAGTCCCTTTGTTTCAGTGTTCCCTAGTCGGTTCTTGTGTGTGTAGATGTGTTTCTTTGACTGTTTTCTTTCACATTACTGCCAGTTCACAGTTATGTTCCTGTCCTAGTTTTGTTCCTCTGAGTTCTAGTTTGTTTTCTTGCCTCCCTGCTCCTGTTAGATTTCAGTTTGTTGTGTTTGCCTTTGTTTTGTTTAAATAACTCTTCCTTGCGTGTACGTCCACCTCCTCATCCTCCTTCAACTGTGACAAATTTAAACTGTAAGTGGTGTAATAGAGTATATTAAAACTCCTCTGATATATCCAATCATGGTTAAATGATCTCCATGTTTGGTCTAAGAATGTCTGTCAGTTCCATAGATCTTTTAATGCAATACTTGGCAATGTTTAAATCAGAGTTTCTGTTTTACCACTAGGGTGTCGTGTTGTGGTGCTTGTGGTGGTCGTGGTGGTACAAACCGGATTCCAAAAAAGTTGGGACACTAAACAAATTGTGAATAAAAACTGAATGCAATGATGTGGAGGTGCCAACATTTTATGTTATTCAGAATAGAACACAAATCACAGATCAAAAGTTTAAACTGAGAGAATGTATCAGTTTAAGGGAAAAATAAGTTGTTTCAAAATTTCATGGCATCAACAAACCCCAAAAAAGTTGGGACAAGGCCATTTTTTACCACTGTGTGGCATCCCCTTTTCTTCTTACAACAGACGTCTGGGGACAGAGGAGACCAGTTTCTCAAGTTTAGAAATAGGAATGCTCTCCCATTCATGTCTAATACAGGCCTCTTACTGTTCAACCGTCTTGGGCCTTCTTTGTCACACTTTCCTCTTTATGATGTGCCAAATGTTCTCTATAGGTGAAAGATCTGGACTGCAGCCTGGCCATTTCAGTACCCCGATCCTTCTCCTACGTAGCCATGATGTTGTGTTTGCTGCAGAATGTGGTCTGGCATTATCTTGTTGAAAAATGCAGGGTCTTCCCTGCAAGAGATGATGTCTAGATGGGAGCATATGTTGTTCTAGAACCTGAACATAGTTCTCTGCATTAATGGTGCCTTTCCAGACATGCAAGCTGCCCATGCCACAAGCACTCATGCAACCCCATACCATCAGTGATGCAGGCTTCTGAACTTGGGTTATCCTTGTCCTCTCTGGTCTGGATGACATGGCGTCCCAGTGTTCCATAAAGAACTTCAAATCGTGACTCATCTGACCACAGGACAGTCTTCCATTTTGCCACACTCCATTTTTAAAGACCCCTGGTCCAGTGCAAACATCTGAGCTTGTGGAGCTTGCTTAGAAATGACTTCGTCTTTGCACTGTAGAGCTTCAGCTGGCAACAGCGAATGGCGCGGTGGATTGTGTTCACTGACAATGCTTTCTGGGAGCCCATTCTGTTATTTCCTTGACAGTGGCATTCCTGTTTGAGGTGCAGTGACGTTTAAGGGCCCGGAGATCACGAGCATCCAGTAGAGTTTTACGGCCTTGACCCTTATGATTGTTTCAGATTCTCTAAATCTTTTGATGATGTTATGCACGGTTGATGATGATAACTTAAAAGTCTTTGCTATTTTACGCTGGGTAACACCATTCTGGTATTGCTGCACTATCTTTCTGCGCAACAATAATGGAATTGGTGATCCTCTTACCATCTTGGCTTCAGAGAGACACTGACACTCTGAAAAGCTCTTTTTATACCCAATCATGTTGTCAATTGACCTAATGTTAAATTGGTTTTCCAGCTGTTCGTTATATGCTCAATTTCCTTTTTCCAGCCACTTATTGCTACTTGTCCCAACTTTTTTGGGATTTGTTGGCACTGTGAAATTTTGAATCAACATATTTTTCCTTTAAAATGTTACATTTACTAAGATTAAACTTTTGATCTGTCATCTATGTTCTATTACGAATAAAATATTAACATTTGTCATCTCCACATCATTGCATTCAGTTTTTATTCACAATTTGTTTAGTGTCCCAACTTTTTTGGAGTCCGGTTTGTACTTCTAGGAGTAGTAGCTGTCATTTTTGAGGTCACACCTGAACATAAAAAAGTAGGTGCATAAGTGAACATTGGAGAGTTGTAGCAGGATTTTAGCAATTATAATGAACTGAAGTAAGAATTTAAATCATTTAAATAATATTGCAGTTTTGAAAATAAATAATGCAATATTTTGTAATATTAGCATATTTGGTTGTCATGTGGGATGTCATGTGTTATGTGATTATTTATTCTGATTGTAGCAATTGATGTACTGGTTGGGGTTTTATCCGTTGAACCAATGATTGAACTTAGCATACATGTTTGTCATGTACCTCAGAAAGTGTAATTCCATAAATATCAACACTGAAATATCAGTTTCTAACATGGTACTTCTTGATACAGTGTTGGGCAGTATATCTGGATGTGACGTGAGGTTACTTTCTAAGTGTTTATACATTATTACAGTGTTGTGCAGAATTTACTTATAATATTTCAATTAAAGAAATTCATGAAATACATACATGACATTATTTTTAATTCCATATTTGGTCTATAAATGTTTGTCAGTTCCATAGAAGTTTCAATGCAATACTTGGCAATAATATTTAAATGAGAGTTTCTGTTTTACCAGTAGGGCGTAATGTTGTGGTGCTTGTGGTGGTGGTGGTCGCATTGGCTCAGCATAAAATGTGATTTAAAAAAAAAAAAAAAAAAAGATTTCATTATTGAAAATGTATGTAGTGTGCTGGTTCTTATATATGGTATTAAACTAAACATTTAGAAGCTGAGATTGTTATCCTAATTGTAGCACTTCTTGATGTACTGGTAGGAGTTTTATTTGTTGGACCAGTAATTGAATGTATGACACTGAGACCTGAAAACAAAATATTAAAAGCACAATGTTTTATTAATATAAGGAGTTGTTTTTTTTTCCTATTATACCTTTTTTTTACCTGTTATACTTCAAAATTGAAGGTTATTGAGATATGTGGTATATGAATGTGATGTCCATGTAATGCAATACCTGTAACCTACACTGAACACATCTGGGTGATACAGACTTCTTGAAGAATTTATATGCACAGATTTTTGTTTAACTTTAACATTACACAACAATAGGCGAAATCCCCAGCTATTAAAATCAGAACCGAAGAGGGAAGGGTGGATCAGTATATCAAACAATGATCCATGACCAAAATATACAGCATATATATAATCTCAAAGAATATATTTATATTTTCCTGGAAATAATATATATTGCAGTATTATTACACCTCAAAACATTGAAACTGGACTTCTACCACTACTGACAGCAGTTGTTAATGTAGTAGCGGATGTTGGACCAGTGCTTGACCTTACAATTGTGTAAAATATCTTTAAAAGTATTGAAAAAAAATGTTAATTAAAATGTCTAATGAAATAATAGAATGTGACCTTACCTGAGGTTAGATGATATAAAAAAATCAACATTATTTCTTTTCTACCTGAAGCACTTGTTATTTTAGTGGTGGAAAGGAGAGCTATGGGAGTACCGTTAATAATGCTCACACCTGAATATAAATAATCTCAAGTATTAGCAGTCATAGGAAAAAAAATGAATCAGCAAGTGAAACTATTTGTTTAAAAAAAATGATAGTAATGTCAATAAAAATATAATCCTGTAAAATAACTATTGCAGTAAAATTTAACGTCTGAAAATGTAAGCTGGAATTCTTGAGTGCTGTATTTGTTGATCCAGTGTTCGATGTTACAGCACTGACTCCTGAATCTAAAGTTTTTGTGGCATACTTGATTCACAAGTTCTTAGCAATTTAAATAAAATAAATTAAAATATTGAAATATAATTTAATTGATTTAAGCAGTTCTTTAAGTGGTGGTGGGCATTGTATTAAAATATCAGTGGTTGGTGTGGGTGTATTGGTGGTTGTTGGGGTGGGTGTAGTGGCATTGGTGGTTGGGGTGGGTGTGGTGGTGTTGGTGTTTGGGGTGGGTGTGGTTGTGGTTGTTGGGGTGTTTTTGTTTGTTGTTGTGGTGGTGGTGGTGTAACATCTAGTAGCATTGTTGTTATAGAATGGACACCTGAACATAAAATGGCTGGTGCATAAGTACAAACTGGATTCCAAAAAAGTTGGGACACTTTTGAAACTGAATGCAATGATGTGGAGGTGCCAACATCTAATATTTTATTCAGAATAGAACACAAATCATCAATCATTTTAAGGGAAAAATAAGTTGTTTCAAAATTTCATGGTGTCAACAAATACCCAAAAAGTTGGGACAAGGCCATTTTTTACCACTATGTGGCATCCCCCCTTCTTCTTACAACATTCAACAGACGTCTGGGGACAGAGGAGACCAGTTTCTCAAGTTTAGAAATAGGAATGCTTTCCCATTCATGTCTAATACAGGCCTCTAACTGTTCAATCGTCTTGGGCCTTCTTTGTTGCACCATCCTCTTTATGATGCGCCAAATGTTCTCTATAGGTAAAACATCTGGACTGCAGCCTGACCATTTCAGTACCCGGATCCTTCTCCTACGTAGCCATGATGTTGTGATTGCTGCAGAATGTGGTCTGGCATTATCTTGTTGAAAAATGCAGGAGCATATGTTGTTCTAGAACCTGAACATAGTTCTCTGCATTAATGGTGCCTTTCCAGACATGCAAGCTGCCCATGCCACAAGCACTCATGCAACCCAATATCATCAGTGATGCAGGCTTCTGAATGGAGCGTTGATAACAACTTGGATTATCCTTGTCCTCTCTGGTCCGGATGACATGGCGTCCCAGTGTTCTATAAAGAACTTCAAATCGTGACTCATCTGACCACAGAACAGTCTTCCATTTTGCCACACTCCATTTTTTGCCACACTCCAGTGCAAACATCTGAGCTTGTGGAGCTTGCTTAGAAATGGCTTCCTATTTGCACTGTAGAGTTTCAGCTGGCAACGGCGGATGGCACGGTGGATTGTGTTTGCTGACGATGCTTTCTGGAAGTATTCCTGAGCCCATTCTGTTATTTCCTTGACAGTGGCATTCCTGTTTGAGGTGCAGTGACGTTTAAGGGCCCGGAGATCACGAGCATCCAGTAGAGTTTTACGGCCTTGACCCTTATGCACAGCAATTGTTTCAGATTCTCTGAATCTTTTCATGATGTTATGCACGGTTGATGATGATAACTTAAAAGTCTTTGCTATTTTATGCTGGGTAACACCATTCTGGTATTGCTGAACTATCTTTCTGCGCAACAACGGTAAAATTGGAGATCCTCTTACCATCTTGGCTTCAGAGAGACACTGACACTCTGAGAAGCTCTTTTTATACCCAATCATGGTGTCAATTGACCTAATTAGTGTTAATTGGTCTTCCAGCTGTTCATTATATGCTCAATTTCCTTTTTCCAGCCACTTATTGCTACTTGTCCCAACTTTTTTGGGATTTGTTGACACAGTGAAATTTTGAATCAACATATTGTTACATTTACTCAGATTAAACTTTTGATCTTTCATCTATGTTCTATTACGAATAAAATATTAACATTTGTCATCTCCACATCATTGCATTCAGTTTTTATTCACAATTTGTTTAGAGTCCCAACTTTTTTGCAATTACACAGATGATTTCAGTTCAGACAGTTATTCCTGTATAGTGAAGCTGAAACATACAGATGAAATTCAAAAATACATTGAATTAACAATTTATATTGAAAAATTCCTACCAGTAGGGCTTCCTGGAGCACTGATGGTGGTTGTTGGGGTGGATATGGTTATTGTTGTGGTGTGTGTGGGTATTGGGTTGGTGGTTGTTGCTGGGGTGGGTGTGGTGATGTTGTTGTTTGTTGGGGTGGGTGTGGAGGTGTTTGTGGTGGTGTTGCTTGTTGTGATGTTGGTGATGGTTGGGGTGGGTGTGTTGGTGTTTGCTATGGTTGGGGTATGTGTTTTGGTGTTGGTGATTGTTGAGGTGGTTGTGGTGGTGTTAGCAGTTGTTGTGGTGGGTGAGGTGTTGTTGGTGATGGTTGAGATGGGTATGGTTGTGTTAGTGGTTTTTAGGGTGGGTGTGGAGGTGTTGGTGTTAGTTGTGTTTGGGGTGGAACTGGTGGTGTTGGTTATGGCTGGGGTGGGTATGGTAGTGTTAGCAGCTATGGTGGGTGTGATAGTGGTGTTGGTGGTAGATTGAGTGGGTTTGATGGTTGTGGTGGGTGTGGAGGTGCTGGTTGTTGTGGTGGTGGTGGTTGCTGGGGTGGGTTTGGTGGTGTTAGGGTGAGTGTGGTGATGTTGGTTGATGTGGTGTTGGTGATGGTTGGGATGGGTGTGGTGGTGTTTGTGGTAGTTGGGGTGGGTTTGGTGGTTGTTGTGGTGGGTATGGTTGTGGTGGTGGTTGTTGGAGTGGGTGTGATGGTGATGGTAGTGGTGGTGTTTGCTGTGGGAGGTGTGGAGGTGTTTATTGTGGTGTTAGTGATGGTTGGGATGGGTGTGGTGGTGTTAGCAGATGTTGTTGTGGGTGTGCTGGTTTTGGTGGGTGTGGGTATGGTAGTGTTGGTGGTGTTTGTGGTGGATGTGGTGGTGTTTGTGGTAGATGGGGTGGGTTTGGTGGATGTTGTGGTAGTGTTGGTCATTGTTGGGGTGGGTGTGGAGTTGTTGGTGTTACTGCTGTTGGCAGTTGTTGTGGTGGTGTTAGTTTTTGTGGGTGTGGTAGTGTTGGTTTTGGTGGTGGTTGGGGTGGGTGTGGTGATGTTGGTGGTTATTGGGGTGGGTGTGATGGTGGTGGTGTTGGTGGTGTTGGTGGTTGCTGGGGTGGGTTTAGTGGTGTTTGTTGGAGTGAGTGTTGTGATGTTGGCTGGTGTTGGTGATGATTGGGATGTGCGTGGTGGTGTTTGTGGTAGATGGGGTGAGTTTGGTGGTTGTTGTGTTGGGTATTTTTGTGGTGGTGGTTGTTGGAGTGGGTGTGATGATGGTAGTGGTGGTTGTTGGGGGAGGTGTGGAGGTGTTTCTTGTGGTGTTGGTGATTGTTGGGATGAGTGTGGTGGTGTTGGTGATGGTTGGGGAGGGTGTGGTGGTGTTAGCAGTTGTTGTGGTGGGTGTGGGTGTGATAGTGTTGGTGTTGGTGTTGGTCGGTGTGGTGGTGTTTGTGGTAGATGGAGTGAGTTTGGTGGTTGTTGTGGTCGTGTTGGTGGTTGTGGTGTTGGGTGTGTTGGTGATTGTTGAGGTGGGTGTGGTGGTGTTAGTGGTTGTTGGGGTTGGTGTTGGTGGTAGATGGGGTGAGTTTGATGGTTGTGGTTGTTGGGCTGAGTGTGGAGGTGTTGGTGTGAGTGGTGTTTGGTGTGTGAGTGGTGGTGTTGGTGGTTGTGTTGGTTGTGGAGGGTGTGGTGATGTTGGTTATGGTTGGGGTGGGCCTGGTGCTGTTGTTTATGATTTTGGTGGGTATGGTGGTGTTAGCAGTTGTTGTGGTGGTGTTGGTTGTTGTGGGTGTGGTAGTGTTGGTTTTGGTGGTGGTTGGGGTGGGTGTGGTGGTTGGGGTGGGTGTGGTGGTGTTGGTAATCGTTGGGGTGAGTGTGGTGATGTTGGTGGTTGTTGGGGTGGGTGCGATGGTGGTGATTGTTTTGGTGGTGTTTGTTGGTGTGAGTGTGGTGGTGTTGGTGATGGTTGGGATGGGTGTGGTGGTGTTGGTGATAATTGGGGAGGGTGTGGTGGTGTTGGTTATGGGTGAGGTGAGTATGGTGGTGTTAGCAGTTGTTGTGGTGGGTGTGGTGTTGTTGGTTGTTGTGGGTGTGGTAGTGTTGGTTTTGGTGGTGGTTGGGGTGGGTGTGGTGGTGTTGGTGATGGTTGGAGTGGGTGTGCTGGTGGTGTTGGATTTTGGGGTGGTTGTTGGGGTGGGTGTGGAGGTGTTGGTGGTTGTTGTTTTAGTTGTGGTGATGTTTGGAGTGGGTGTGGTGGTGGTGTTGTACTTTGAGTTGGTTGTGGTGGTGCTGGTGATGATTGGGGTGGGTGTGATGGCAGTGCTGGTTGTGGTGATGTTTTTGGTTGTTGGGGTGAGTGTGGTGCTGTTAGCAGTTGTTGTTGTGTGCGTGGTGGTGTTGGTGATTGTGGATGTGGTAGTGTTGGTATTGGTGGTGGTTAGGATGGGTATTGCGGTGTTTGTGATGGTTGAGGTGGGTGTTCTCATGGTGTTGGATTTTGGGGTGGGTGTGGTGATGTTGGTGGTGTTGGTGGTTGTGGGTGTGGTAGTGTTGGTTTTGGTGGTGGTTGGGGTGGGTGTGGTGGTGTTGGTGATGGTTGGGGTGGGTGTGGTGATGTTGGTGGTTGTGGTGGTGTTGGTGGTTGTGGGTGTGGTAGTGTTGGTTTTGGTGGTGGTTGGGGTGGGTGTGGTGGTTTTGGTGATGGTTGGGGTGGGTGTGGTGATGTTGGTGGTTGTGGTGGTGTTGGTGGCTGCTGGGGTGGGTTTGGTGGTGTTTGTTGGGATGAGTGTGGTGATGTTGGTTGATGTGGTGTTGGTGATGGTTGGGATGGGTGTGGTGGTGTTGGTGATGATTGGGATGGGTGTGGTGGTGTTGGTGATGGTTGGGGAGGGTGTGGCGGTGTTGGTTATGGGTGGGGTGAGTATGGTGGTGTTAGCAGATGTTGTGGTGGGTGTGGTGGTGTTGGTTGTTGTGGGTGTGGTAGTGTTGGTTTTGGTGGTGGTTGGGGTGGGTGTTGTGGTATTGGTGATGGTTGGGGTGGGTGTGCTGGTGGTGTTAGATTTTGAGGTGGTTGTGGTGGTGGTTGTTGTGGTGGTGTTGGTGGTTGTTGGGGTGGGTGTGGTGTTGTTGGGTATGGTTGGGGTGGGTGTGGTGCTGTTAGCAGTTGTTGTGGTGGGCGTGGTGGTGTTGGTGGTTGTGGATGTGGTAGTGTTGGTTTTGGTGGTGGTTGGGGTGTGTGTGTTGGTGATGGTTGGGGTGGGTGTGCTGGTGGTGTTGGATTTTGGGGTGGTGGTGGTTGTTGTGGTGGGTGTGGAGGTGTTGGTGTTAGTGGTGTTTGGGGTGGGAGTGGTGGTGTTGGTGGTTGTTGTGTTGGTTTTGGTGGTGTTGCTGATGTTTGGGGTGGGTGTGGTGGTGGTATTGGATTTTGAGGTGGTTGTGGTGGTGTTGGTGAGGGTTGGGGTGGGTGTGATGATGTTGGTGGTGGTTGGGGTGGGTGTGATTGTTTTGGTGACTGGTGGGGTGGGTTTGGTGGTGTTTATTGGTGGTGTTTATTTAGTGTGGTGATACTGGTTGATATGGTGTTGGTGATGGTTGGGATGGGTGTAGTGGTGTTGGTTGGGGTGTGTGTGGTGGTGTTGGTGTTAGTTGGGGAGGGTGTGGTGGTGTTGGTTATGGGTAGGGTGAGTATGGTGGTGTTAGCAGTTGTTGTGGCGGTGGTGTTGGTTGTTGTCGGTGTGGTAGTGTTGGTTTTGGTGGTGGTTGAAGTGTGTGTGGTGGTGTTGGTGATGGTTGGGGTTGGTGTGGTAGTGTTGGTAATGGTTGAGGAGGGTGTGGCGGTGTTGGTTATGGGTGGGGTGAGTATGGTGGTGTTAGTTGTTGTGGGTGTGGTAGTGTTGGTTTTGGTGGTGGTTGGGGTGGGTGTGGTGATGTTGGTTGTTATTGGGGTGGGTGTGATGGTGGTGGTTGTTGTGGTGGGTGTGATGGTGGTGGTTGTTGTGGTGGGTGTGATGGTGGTGGTTATTGTGGTGGGTATGATGATGGTGGTTGTTGTGGTTGTGTTGGTGGTTGCTGGGATGGGTTTGGTGGTGTTTGTTGGGGTGAGTGTTGTGATGTTGGCTGATGTGGTGTTGGTGATGGTTTGGATGGACGTGGTGGTGTTTGTGGTAGATGGGGTGCATTTGGTGGTTATTGTGATGGGTATGGTTGTGGTGGTGGTTGTTGGAGAGTGTGCGATGGTGGTGGTGATAGTGGTTGTGGTGGTGTTTGTTGGGGGAGGTGTGGAGGTGTTTCTTGTGGTGTTGGTGATTGTTAGGGTGAGTGTGGTGTTGTTCGTGATGTTTGGGGAGGGTGTGGTGGTGTTAGCAGTTTTTGTGGTGGTGTTGGTGGTTGTGGGTGTGGTGGTGTTGGTTTTGGTCGGTGTGGTGATGTTTGTGGTAGATGGGGTGAGTTTGGTGGTTGTTGTGGTGGTGTTGGTGGTGTTGGTGGTTGTGGTGTTGGGTGTGTTGGTGATTGTTGAGGTGGGTGTGGTGGTGTTAGTGGTTGTTGGGGTTGGTGTGTTGGTGGTAGACGGGGTGGGTTTGGTGGTTGTGGTTGGTGGGCTGAGTGTGGAGGTGTTGGTGTGAGTGGTGTTTGGGGTGGGAGTGGTGGTGTTGGTGGTTGTTGTGTTGGTTGTGGAGGGTGTGGTGGTGTTGGTTATGGTTGGGGTGGGTATGGTGGTGTTGGTTATGGTTTGGGTGGGTATGGTAGTGTTGGTTTTGGTGGTGGTTGGAGTGTGTGTGGTGGTAGTGATGGTTGGGGTGGGTGTGCTGGTGGTGTTGTATTTTGGGGTGGTTGTTGGGGTGGGTGTGGAGGTGTTGGTGTTAGTGGTGTTTGGGGTGGGAGTGGTGGTGTTGTTGGCTGTGGTGGTGTTGGTGATGTTTAGGGTGGGTGTGGTGATGTTGGTGGTTGTTGGGGTGGTGTTGGTGGCTGCTGGGGTGGGTTTGGTGATGTTTGTTAGGTTGAGTGTGGTGATGTTGGTTGATGTGGTGTTGGTGATGGTTGGGATGGGTGTGGTGGTGTTGGTGATGGTTGTTGTGGGTGTGGTAGAGTTGGTTTTGGTGGTGGTTGGAGTGTGTGTGGTGGTGTTGGTGATGGTTTTGGTGGGTGTGCTGGTTGTTATGTATTTTGGGGTGGTGGTGGCGGTGGTTGTTGGGGTGGGTGTGGAGGTGTTGGTGTTAGTGGTGTTTGGGGTGGGAGTGGTGATGTTGGTGGTTGTTGGGGTGGGTGTGATGTTGGTGGTTGTTGGGGTGGGTATGATGTTGGTGGTGGGTGTGGTGCTGTTAGCAGTTGTTGTGGTGGGCGTGTTGGTGGTTGTGGATGTGGTAGTGTTTCTGCTGGTGGTGGTTGGGATGGGTATGGTGGTGTTTGTGATGGTTGAGGTGGGTGTTCTCGTGGTGTTGGATTTTGGGGTGATTGTGGTGGCGTTGGTGATGGTTGGGGTGGGTGTGGTGATGTTGATTATGTTTGGGGTGGGTGTGTTGGTGTTGGTGGTTCTTGTGGTGGTATTGGTGGTTATGTTGGTGGTTGTTGGGGTGGGTGTGGTGGTGTTAGTGGTTATTGGGTTGGTTGTGGTAGTGTTGGTGGTAGATGGGGTGGGCTTGGTTGTTGTGGTTGTGGTGGTGGTTGTTGGGGTGGATGTGGAAGTGTCGGTGGTTGTTGGAATGGGTGTGGTTGTGGCGGAACTTCTGGTGGTTGTTGTTATAGATTGGACTCCTGAACAAAAAATGGTTGGTGCATAAGTGAACAATTGATTCAACTTCAGACAAATTACTAAAGTAGTGTAAAAATGTGAATTATAATCATGCTTACATCATACAGAGTGTGACCTTATTTGAAGCTATTTGTAACAATCAATGATAACATTAGTTTGTTCTGACCTGCACCATTTGTTGTAGTGGTAGAAGTTGTAGGAATACTGCTAATAAAGTTCACACCTGAAAATAAAAAAATCACACGTAGATGAAGTCATAGAAGTAAATCACAACAACACTGTTATATCATCAATTTCACATTCTATATGTTTAGCAATAAATTACCAAAATATTTGATTAAAGGAAATAACAGTTTTCTCCTGAAATTTAAAATTTAAAATAAAAAAGATTTTATGTCAGAAATTAGAAGAAGTTATTGATATTTATGTGCTTTGCAGGAGAATTGGGCTAATGTTTTAAGTCAAAGAATCTGTACATTTCATTAGTGTTAAGTTGAATGTATTTGGTATTGTAGTCCATCATGTTTTGAAATTCAAACATACACTAACAAAAACTTATATTCAGACAATTCCCAGCAGTAGTGTTTCCTGGAGTACTGGTGGTGAAATTCGTAGGGGCGGTCCTAGTTTTTACAGAGTTGACGCCTGAACATAAATTAGTATGTGCAGAAGCAAAAATTAGATTGAAGTGTTAACTTTAGAAACTGCACAGTGGAGCAGAAATATATTGACTGAAAATTTTGAGTTTAATATTTAATAGTTTAATAGTTTAGTATTTAATCGCTTAATAAAATGTATGGAAAATTTCAAGTATTAAGGACTTGATTATTATTACATTTCATCATCAACACAGACAATACATTACTCATTCATTTATTCATTATCTGTAACTGCTTATCCAGTTCAGGGTCACGATGGGTCCGGAGCCTACCTGGAATCATTGGGCGCAAGGCAGGAATACACCCTGGAGGGGGCGCCAGTCCTTTACAGGGCAACACACACACTCACACTTTTGAGTCGCCAATCCACCTACCAGCATGTGGTTTTTGGACTGTGGGAGGGAACTAGAGCACCCGGAGGAAACCCACGCGGACACAAGGAGAACACAGCAAACTCCTCACAGACAATCACCCAGAGTAGGATTCAAATCCACAACCTCCAAGTCCCTGGAGCTGTTTGACTGCGACACTAGCTGCTGCGCCACCGAGCCGCCTTATAATACATTACTGGATGTTAGAATTTCAATTTATTGACTCATTACTTCTTTCTGACCTGCAGCACTTGTTGTTGTGGTGGAGGAAGCTGGAGTTGTAGGGCCATTGCTAATGATTTTTACACCTGAAAGTAAATAATTACCATTAGAAGGAAGCATGGAATGGATCCATAGCTTTACTGATAAGTCACGAACGTCAGATTCAAACATTTTAGCTTATTGAATGAAACCTGAATGTTTCTTGATGCAGTGGAGGAGGGTAAATTAAAAGACCAGTGGTTTATCTACTTACTACAATATCTACACTAATCAACTCAAGCTGTCCTTTTGATTATGAATGTTTTTACAGCTTCATTTATGATGACATTTTACGATGTGATGTGTCTGTGTTATTAAGGATCTGTGTTATTGAGTAAAGTATTCTTAGTATAAGAAATGAAAATATTAATATCTCATATTGAAAATATAGTTTTGATACACTGCATTCATTGAACTTGATGAAAGCGTAAATATTTCATTTTTAGAACAATCTTAACAATAGGGATTCCTGGAGTACTGGTGGTGGTTGTTAGGCTGGGTGTGGTGGTGGTGGTTGAACTAGGAGCAGTCGTTGTTGTTATGGACTGCATAAGTAAGGCTGTACAATAATTCAACGTTAATATATATCACAATATAAAAATATTTTCAATATTTTAATATATATTATTTACAGCATCTGTAACTGACATTCATTACATGGCACTTCCTGGATAACGACAAGAGGTTTATGTTTCATGATGATGTCATATTTCTTGTGTGTTCTTAATTTTCTGTGATTCTTATTTTGTTTACATCAATATCACATTTGTTTACATAATATTACATGGATTGACTGAAATTTAGAAATACACCATGGTATAAATATTGGACATATTATCCAGCTCTATGCATAAGTGAATATTAGATTGTTGATTTCGCTTCAATTATTCCTTTACAGTGTAGCTGAAACACACTGACCAATGACTTCAAATAATATCCAATTACTTAAAGTACTGTAAACAAAATGTTTGTCAATTATCTTTACATCTTGTCTAATACAAGAATGTTACCTCTTTGGAAACCATTTGCTACAGTTAATAATCACGCAGTGGTTGTTGGGGTTGGTGTGGTGGTTTTGGTTGTTGTTGGGGTTGTGATGGTGGTGGGTGAGGTGGATTTTGGAGTGGGTGTAGTGGTTGTTGGGGTGGTGGTTGTTGGGGTGGGTGTGGTGGTTTTGGTTGTTGTTGGGGTTGTGATGGTGGTGGGTGCGGTGGATTTAGGTATAGTGGTGGGTATAGTGGTTGTTGGAGTGGGTGAGGTTAAGGTGGTGGGTGTAGTGGTTGTTGGGGTGGGTGTGATGGTTTTGGTTGTTGTTGGGGTTGTGATGGTGGTGGGTGTGGTGGATTTTGGGGTGGGAGTGGTGGTTGTTGGGGTGGTGGTTGTGGTAGTGATTGTGATGGTTGGTATAGTTGTTGTTGGGGTGAGTGTGGTTGTGGTGGTGGGTGTAGTGGTTGTTGAGGTGGCTGTGGTGGTTTTTGGACTGGGTGTAGTGGTGGCCAGAGTGGTTGTTGCGGTAGGTGTGGTTGTGGTGGTGGGTATAGTGGTTGTTGGTGTGGGTGTAGTGGTGGATTTTGAAGTGGGTGTAGTTGTGGCTGTAGTGGGTGTTGTGGTGGGCGTGTTTGTGGTGGTGCTGGGTGTGGTGGATTTTGGGTTTGGTGTGGTGGTTGTGGTGGGTATAGTTGTGGTTGTTGTTGGGGTTGTGGTTGTGGTGGTGGTGGAACTTCTAGGAGCAGTGTTTGTTGTTATAGACTGGAAACCTGCACATAAAATGGTTGGTGCATGAGTGAACATTAGATTGCTGATTTCACTTCAGACAGTTATTCCTGTATAGTGGAAATGAAACAAACTGACCCATTACTTAAAATAAAATAAAATTACTTAAAGTACTGTAAATAAAAATTGTTAATTATCTTTACATGTCCTCTAATACCAGGATATTTATTGGAAGCTCTTTGTTACAATTTATAATCACATTATTTTGTTCTTACCTGCAGCACTTGTTGTAGTGGTAGAAGGCAGAGTTGTAGTACTGCTAATAATGTTCACACCTGAAAAAATCATAGAAAAATCATTTTAAAAAATCATAGAACAATCACAACAACACTGCTGGTATTGTATTCCATCATGTTTTGAAATTCAAACATACAGTGCATCAAAAATTTGCATTTGGAAAATTCCCCCCAGTAGCATTTCCTGGAGTACTGGTGGTAGAATTTGTATGGGCCATCGCAGTTGATGCCCGAATATAAATTAGTAGAAGTGAAACTTCGGTGTAGTATTAACTTTAGAAATTGATACTGTACAGTGGAGCAGAAACATATTGACTGAAGATTTTGACTTTGTATTAAATTGTTCAAGATTTAAGGGCTTACATTTCATTGTAAGAGCGATAGTTGCTGTTGCATAATGTAGTAGGTACATAAAGGATCTATAAACTCTCTTTAAAATCCATTTCAAGGATAAGCTTTTACACAAAATGACAATTTATGAACACAACATTTATTTCAAATCTGCAGTATTTATTTTTGAAATGGTAAATATAGAATCATGTTCCCTGGAGACATTGTTTATGTAGTGTTGCTGGCTGTACTTTTTGGGCTAGTGTTTGAGTTGTGTTATGGGGCTGACTCCTTTAAATAGTATTAGAAATGTATATGAGACTGTCAGATTATTTAGAATGAAAAAAATACAGGATATCAGGATTGAACTATAATCAAAATGTTCACACTTTAATATAAACCATTCAGTGTAGAAGGAATCATTCAAAAATCCATAAAATTAGGTTATTAAAAAAACTATTAAAAAAGTTTGGTTGTGAAAAGCGGTTCGTGTCAAGATGAGGCTTGCGTGTGACGGGTCTGAAGATGGCGAAGGAGTAGTTTGAATGGACTGAGTAGGGACAGTTTGAACAGATATACAGGGGTGGTTCTGCCAAACTGGTCGGTTTTGCTGTGTTTTATAGTGAAGATCAATGTAGTGGCGTCGAAGATTTGAGGATCCAATTTCCGTGAATTCGGAGCAGTGGAGGAAGCCAAAGAAGGCTAGGAGGAACATGGCTTCGAGTGTTGAAAAGATATTGGGGAAATACCGTCCTGAGCGTAGCGTGGATAGGCAACATGCAAAGATGTATGAAGTAATAGGCTGGCTCGAGGGTGAAAACTGGGTTCATTTTCGGAGGAGCATGGTGACCTGATGGTGGTGGAAATAAGGATGTGGAGAACCGTGGATGAGTTTGTGGAAAAAAATTTAAGGCTGCTAGGTAGACTTTGATGATTGATGACCGGATAGAGAAGTGTAAGCTGGCAAAAGTGATGAACGAGGTTGTGGTTTGAAAGTCAAAGCATGGAAACGGAATGTTCTGAAGTTGGTAGAAACGTCTCAAGTTTAGCCAGCCGGTACAGTATGTAGAGAGGGAGTGGGGTGCTACGGCCTGGAGGATGAGGTCTTGCGAGATAATTAAAAGATGGCACAGCCAGGAAGGTGATTTCTGAAAATGGAGGCATCTGCGTGGGATGAAGGTCCGATTGAGGTGCCAATGCTCTGAATCTCTGAAATTGAAAATGAGAGAGTGAGTCGACTATTGGATTGGAATGGTCAGGGATGTGAGTAGCCTTTAAAATGAACTGGTGCATAACTGAATGCCAAATGAGACGGCAGAGAAAGAACATGAGTGGTAGTGACTTTTAACACCCTTTGTTAATTATGTTTATGACTGATGCGTTGTCTGAATAAATGATAAAGGCATGACGAGCCCATTCGTGCCCCCAAAAAATGGCAGCGGCCACGATGGGGTACAACTTATGAAACACAATTGAGTCGCCGGCGTCAATTGAAAAGGAGGAGAGTTCTGGGACTGAAGGTTTTCTCTGCTGAGACGGGAACACCTAGACGGCGGGAGGCAGAGTCAAGTTGCAGTGTGCTGGCGGGGAGGAAGGGATGTCGAGCAACAGGAAGTTGTCGAGGAGGTGGATGATGTAGGGCAGGTGATAGGCGTTCAGCAATATCAAATATAGGGCCTCTGCAAAGGAGTCAAAAATCTTGGGGCTGCTCTTACAACCGAAGGTCAGCCGGACTGCAAAATAATATGAGCCTCGACAGTGCACCCAAAATCGGGATAAAGTGGGAGGATTTTAAAAGCGGAGACAATGTCTGCCTTGGTCAACCAGGTGCCGTGTCCAATGACCTCGATGGGTGAAATAGTGTCCTCAACTCGAGTATAGGAGAGGGAAAAATCCGTGCTGGGGATGAGACTATTGATGGATGGCACGGAGGAGCTGTGGGGAGCCGAGAGGTCTGTGATGAGGTGTTTCTTGCCTGAATACTTTCAGGTGGCGACGCGGATAGGGTGATGCGGAAGGAAGAGAAGGGAGGCGTGGAGAACGGGCCAATCATGAAACCATCTGAGACCTCCTTGTCTACAAGTGATGAAACGACATAGGGTTCAGCTTCGGCTGATGGCAGATTGCAATCGGAGAAGGAGGAGTTGGGGAGGACTAGCAGGCTGGGAGAAAAGCCAAAGAGAAGGCCATCGAGAAGGAAACGGGCGAAGTCGTGATGACGGGAGAGGCAGGTGGCAAATTCCGGCACGTTGATGGGAGTGGAAAGGAACTGAAGCAGTCACATGCTGCCGAATCTAGGTGGTCTAAGGGTCGTGCGTAAGCTGGGTCGGGCGTGAGCCTGGCCACAGTATGTGCAGGAATCTACATGAGGATGCGAAACATCCACCTGAGTTAAAGTTGTTACAAATCATCTGGCCGTTGAGGTAGGACAGGCGTCGTCCGCAGCTATCGAGAGAACTGGAAGTAGTAACACGTGGTCCAATGGTGGCTATGGATGAAGTGGGGGCAAGTGAAGAAGTGTGAGAAGTGAACATGATGTAGCAGGATGGGATGGGTTGCCACGCGCGTCGCATAAAAGGGTGATGTGACCGGCAAAGACACAGTAGTAGAGTTCTAGATCCGGAGTGCCCTGGTAGCGAGCGATGTTCCATTGCTGCAGGCGGGCAGTGGCCCGGGCAGAGAATTTCCGATGGTATTCATAAAAGGCAGAACCCTGAAGCGGATGACGAGATCGAGGATGATGGATAGGTAATCGTTGAGTTCCTGCTGACTGATCGGAAAGCCAGTGCGAATTCTGAAACTGTCAGGATCTTCGATGGTTGTGGTTCAGCAACCTTGAGTGTACAGGAAAGGTCCCCTATGTCGATGGTACGAGGGGCCACAGGGGCTGAACAAGGGCGCAGTAAGGCTGAAAGATCGATGTCCACACCTTGCAGTCGACGAGAGCGATATCCATGGTGACAGAAAATGGGTGGGTGAGAGACATAACGCAATGCGATGTTGTTCGACACAAATAATATAAATAAATAAATAGAGCTGTGGAGAGGTAATGTGTGTGTATATATATATATATATATATATATATATATATATATATATATATATATTTTTTTTTTTTTTTTTTTTTAAATATAGCATCAATGACAAACTATTTGCAGGACATTATTGCAGTCGTACATGTCTGAAATGTGAAGCTGGATTATATTCCAACTAGTTTGAATCATCATTAGCTAATGGGGTTTTGTATTCAGTACTACAGTGTCTATTTAAAGTGCTTGGTCTATTTGGTGTAATGAACAGTTGTCATGACTCAGCATAAATCTTTGATGAATACATTGTGTAAAAATTTAAATAATGTTATCATTAACATTACATTATCATTTCATTTTCATTAACATCAGTGGAGAATGTATACCTGGTAGTGCCATTTAGGCTCTCTAGAGAAACCTGTGTTTATGGCATTCATAATTGACATGTTCTTGGACATGCTGGTGCACTTTGTGATTGCTTGATGACATCCTTATTTATTCACCCAGCTTCATCACTCATGTAACCCATGTATGCCAAGTCCTCAAATGGCTATTGGAGAGCCATTTATATGTCAAAAGTCAAAGTGTGAATTCCGCTGACCAAAGCTATATAGTATATATGAGTACACTAAGTGTGTTTTGAGAATTCTCTGCCTACGTGCTAATCATATTGATTATTCAGAATCTGAATAACCACATCCTGTACAAATTCAACTTTTGTTAAAATATATGACATTTTTTACATAGTTTTCATGGACATTATGAAACTGAAATTCTTTTCAGTAGATCTTCATGGAGTCCAGGTGGTGGAATTGTAGGTAGATTTTGTAGGAACTGACACATGATCATTGTTTCAATGTTGGAAAAACTGACATTATTTCAACACACCCACACATTGGCACGCATACACACAAACACGTGTATGGGTCAGAGGCAACATATGTGAGTCAGTCAGTGAGTGAGTGAGAAGGTATGTGTGTGAGAGTAAATCTTAAGGCTTTTTGCATTACCATGGTAGCATAAAGAAGAATGTTCACTAGTGAACATGAGGGCTGTCAGACATATGTGTTCATTAGAATATTAAGATCACAACTACTGATAATACTGATAATTTTTACTGATAATATTTCAATTTCTTGAATGACCATATTGTAGTGGAGTATGGACCAAAGATAGATTTGGACAGATCGAAATGAAGAAATGAAAAGTTTTGAATTAAAACTTTTCCATTCTGAAGAAGACTTTTCGTCTGCAACATAGCAGCCCCACACACATGCACACACCCAATCTAAAACATCAAAGAACCCTTTAAAGTAACACATGGCCCCAACACCCCCCTTCTCTCTTTTAACTAACAGGAACACAGAACAAAGAAGAGAGCTTTTACGGCCCGTTTTTATGACAATGGCACCTAAATGTCTATCCTTATCTCGAGCCCACTAAACAGGGCCAACAAATGTTTAAACCAAAAGTGACCTCGAGTGAACCCCATTGACAACCTACACATGGATCAACAGCGACCCCAAATGGACACTGGCGAAACTACGCCTCGCTCGGAGTCGCCGAAACCATAACGGAAAATAGTCGAACTCTGAATTATTCGTGTATAAATAAATGTATTAATGTCACTTTCTGTACCCTCAGATGAATGCCTACCTCCTAATGAAATGTTGTATATTGTGGATTGTTTCTATCATGAAGAGAAATCCTACCTCTGAATAGTATTAAACGAATTAATATTCTTTCCCAGCATAGCATCATAAATGGGACGTAAAGATGGAACCTTATGTAAACGTTTGATATTAATAATCCAGTGTACTCATTGTTATATGTCGATAACAGGTATAAGAATTTCGATACGCAAAATTCATATTCTTTATGTGTGAATCAATGATTCAAACCCCCTTTGACTCTCTCCCCCTCGCGAGAGTCACGTGAGACTGAATTTGTGTCCAATCAGAAAGAGGACACCTCCCGTTAAGGCGTGACCGCGCCAGCCTTGAAAACACAGAGCAGCAAGACAGAGTTCAGTTCGAAGTTCAACAGAGTTACGAGAATTCAGTCCCGAGAGCTCGACAGAAGTAACGAACCACGAAAGAAAGCGGAAAAGAGAGGACGCCGACGACAACAACAACGAGGAGATCCGAGAAACTTTGAAACAACAAAGAAACGCTTTCGTCTCCACGCCGACAACGAAACAAAGGAAAACCTCAGAGACTTCATTGAAAGCTTACGAGAGACGTCTCGAAATTAGCTAAGAGTATGAAGTTTTACTAATACGTCGAGTAATTTGAATATCTTCTTTTCTTTTAATCTTGTTTATGTTGTTACCCATCGAAGTGTGATCTCACGAGTGATCAAAGCGGGTGAAACTTATTTGCGGCCAGAATAAGATATCAACCTTTTGATTTGTCGATAGCAGATATATTAACATTATAAACTGATTCCTGAAGACATTACTCCTGGAAAACTGAACAACGAGAAGAGCTAATACTCGGAGAAAGCCGCTCCATTCCGGTGGAAAACCAGCCACGACTGCGAAACTCCAAAGAGGGGAAATCTTGATCGACGCAGCTCAGCTTGAAGCCGAAAGTTTTCAACTCAACCGAAAGAGATCTTCCCATAAGCGGGCCTGCCTCTCACCACGTGGGAACGACGAGAACAACCCCAGAGCACGGAGATTAAACAGCAGGGCGCGACGGCTCGGTGAAACGGCGAACGAGTAAGCTAGCGTATCTCAAACCTTTTCCAGGAGCTAATGTCTAAAGTAAACCCTTCTTTATAATTTACCCTTTATTAACCTTAGTTAGCAACAATTTAATCACAAGACAGTAGACGGTTTTCCCTGTTGTGATACCGTGAGATTATAAGGCTACGCTATGTTAATTAAATATCTTCTCTTTATTAATAAAACTCTTATTTGAAATCACAGTGTTTGCAATTTGTTCATTATTTTCCTGAAAATCCTGACGTACTCACTTAGCGTGATTATTATTCACTCTCAAACTAATTAGTAATGTTTTAATTGCCTAAGCCAATTATAAACTTTAATTAATATCATTAAGTCAAATATCAGAGATTAGAGGAGTTTGAATAAGGTCAACGCTATAAAACTATAAATATAAATATAGAAATATATTTATATTTTTCAGTGTACCTTACTACACTACAATATTGAAACAACCCAACTGAGAATTTAATTTAATAACTTTTAAAAGCATTCAAATAATGACCGTGTCAAATTTGTTCTGGAAATGAAAATAAACGTCATTCCAGCCTTAAGGACTTCATTTTTGTAGGGGTGGAAGTTAGAGTTTTAGAAGCAATGATTTTTGTTGTTGAAGCCTGAAGTTGAAAGAGCCATTAAATATGGAGCACTAAGTATGACGAATCAGGATATCTTTCCTACCTGTGACGCATAAATAAACCATAAATGATACAATAGCATATAATATCAGAACTTAATATATTTTAATAATCTTATAGGTTTCCCACAGAGTGTTTCATAAAATGTGTAATTGTGCAGCTGTTTTAAGTGAATATATTCATGCAAAAAAGAATTAAATATATGATATAAGCAATCACCAAGTTTGGTCAACAACAAACAGTTATGTTTGGACGTGAAGCACCTCAAGGAACTGGTTTGTAACTATCTCACTCACTCCCATAGATACATGCATTCTCACTCAATCTCATGCATATCTCCCCTAACTTTCTCTCACTCGCATATATTCTCACTCACTCACATACAGTATTTCTCTTTCATACACATACTCTCTTACATACTTACGCATGCATGGTTAGTTATTGCACCAAAAGGGGTGGTACTTCTAGTATAGTTAATTATATTACGGGAGAGTTTCATATAAACAATACTTTGTATTTTTATTTACAAAGCCCAGTTGTATTCTGGGTTTCTTAATGTAGTGGTGGAGCTCGTTCTTGGTAGAACAGTAGTTGTGGCAATGTTGCTGACACCTAATTAATAAATATTAGATGCAATTATATGGTTTTGATGGATCATCAAATTTCAAATCAATAATCTGAATAAACTTTTTTGGAATGTGATGCTGGAATCAAATTCAAAATGGTCAAATATATTTATAATATATCTATTAAACTTTCTCACTTTGTACATTTACACAGTTGTCTTTGTAGGTTCAAATAAATTAAATTGAACCTCGATTGACACATTGCACATAATTTTGTTTTGTTTTTATTTATGATTTGCACAGCACTTCAACTTTTTGTTTACATTAAGGCAAATACATTATTCAAACATTTTGAAAAAAGTGTTCTCACAAGGAACATGCTAATGCTAATGCTATATATGACAAATTTTAAAAGGTGGTGAAATGTGATGAAAAAGAAAGTGTAACTTACCATGTGTCAGCAGCAGTGCTGACACACACAGCAGGACCTGAAGACCCATTCCACTTAACCAATGTGAATTTGTCTGAAATTTAATGTATATTATAATTAATATTAATTATATGTTACAACCCAACCCATATTACCAGCTGTTCCTTTCACTCAAGTTACTCTGCCATTGGTCCTGTTCACTACTGTCCTTTCCAACATAGTCCCTCTGTCATTGGTCCTAGCCATTAACCCAGACATCATTATATGCCCTCTCTATCTATCGTTAAACTTCTGTCGTTACACTTATACCTTTCTAGATACCCAAGGAAGCTTTACAATCCACACTGCTCAGAACACTCAATCCACACACACACTGGCGATAAGCGGTAGCCAAACGCGCACAACGTACTCTCGACCAGGAACAACCGCCCACCTGGAGGACTGCATGGGGCACTAGGATTTCACCCAGGATAAAGTGCCAATCCATATCTGGGCACACACACACTCATTCTCTATAAATAAATAGAGGGGATAGAGAGGGATCTGGACCTCTCCCTGGTCCAGATCCCCTCTCTCTGCCAGGGGCCTTGTTTCAATGTTAATACACACATTCCTAGGATCAAAAATGTATTTTTAACATGCTAAGAGGAATTTCTAAATGTCTTTAGCATTTCATGTATAAGAGGTTCTTGTGAAAACCCACTTATGAGAAAATCAAAGTTGCATCTTACTTGCTTTTGAAGGCTTAAACACTAAAGTGTTTATGCATATTAATTTAACATTTAAACCCCAAATATTTTCCAAATCCTCAGAATATGCCAAAAATGTTCAAGCTGTATTCATAGTGGCATTACAACACAAAACAGAACTGATTATTTCAAAACATATTTAAATATCCTTACCTGTTTAAAACTGGATACTGTCAGGTACGGCTACTTCTAGTGATTACCATAGCCTCTGGTTCTCAGCATTTCTGTAAGTATAAATAGGTACGCCACAACCATGAATAACCTGTTTTTTTTTTTTTTTTGTCATGAATGTATTCCTCTGGAGGAAAAACCATTAGGTGTGCATTACTGACATGCAGAGAGTGTTATAGATCAGCAGACACTGTAATGTTAAAAAGTGTTTGCATTTAAACTGAAAAGATAAAAATATAAATTAGCTGGTGGATCCCGGAAATCCTTTGAATCATCTTTTTTTTTCTATTTTGGTGTAACAAAACTTACTGCTGTGTTATTTAGCTATTGTTATATTTTCATGTATTGTAATTTATTCTTATTTATTTATTTAGTTATTTATTTACTTTCCAAAAAAGTTATGACACCAAACAAATTGTGAATAAAAACTGAATGCAATGATGTGGAGATGGCAAATGTCAATATTTTATTCAGAATAGAACACAGATGACAGGTCAAAAGTTTAATCTGAGTAAATGTAACATTTGTTGAAAAATATGTTGATTCAAAATTTCACATGGCGCATCATAAAGAGGAAGGTGCGACAAAGAAGGCCCAAGACGATTGAACAGTTAGAGGCCTGTATTAGACATGAATGGGAGAGCATTCCTATTTCTAAACTTGAAAAACTGGTCTCCTCTGTCCCCAGACGTCTGTTGAGTGTTGTAAGAAGTGGGGATGCCACACAGTGGTAAAAAATGCCCTTGTCCCAACTTTTTTGGGATTTGTTGACGCCATGAAATTTTGAAACAACATATTTTTCCCTTAAAATGATACATTCTCTCAGTTTAAACTTTTGATCTGTGATTTGTGTTCTATTCTGAATATAATATTAGATGTTGGCATCTCCACATCATTGCATTCAGTTTTTATTCACAATTTGTTAAGTGTCCCAAATTTTTTGGAATCCGGTTTGTATTTATAGTCTTAAGTTAACTAAATATTTTCCTCTGATTTTTAGAAATGTTTTAGTAGTTATATTCTTTCTCTTACACTCATTGATTTATTACATTTGTGCTGTATTTTAATGTATTTATTTACTATTGTTTTTATAGTGATACTTTACATTTTTCTTGCACATTACATGCAATCAGAGAGCATGGAGGTTTTGAGATTGCGTGATGTATAATTAAACACAGAATAGAATTGGTTGTCCAGCTGACGAAGAATTTCAGTGTAGGATGTGCTCAACAACAAGAAGAGTTCATCAAATAGAACAGAGGAGGATATATATTTTGAGGGAAACCATAGACACTGATATACAGAAATGAAAAAAGGGACACAGACAATTCAGGATAATTCAGTCATGACCATAATCTCCAAAATTGGGAGAGTGAATGTCTAATGGTCCATGTACATTCTGGCCAAAGCTTTTCGTTTTCAGATAAAGTGTTGGGAAAACAAAAAAGAAGTCCCATTTCTTAATCCAGTTTCATGTTATTCACTCATGAAACAGAAATCTCGTGAAAATTCCTACACTGAGACGCTTTGTGAATACAGGCCCAGAACTAAACAAGTGTTCTGTAGACATAGGAATGTTTGGACACTTTCAACCTAAATCACCTTTGTTGACTGAGTTTGCAAATAAGGAAGTCGTGATTGATTGTGTCTGTAGTTTGCAAGCTGTTCTTGCATAAAAAGTGTCAAATAAAATTCTTTCCCATGATCAACTCAGACTTGGTCCCATAATCCACAGGACTGAACAGCCAGTCTACAACAAAACAAGGGCAGTCATCAGTGGGATTAATGAATCCATAGCCAATTTAACTGACAACTTTTTTACTATATTAAATAGCTTTTAAGACCACACAGTGAAATAGCTGTGGTTAGTAGAGTGAGCCTGTTGCATTATTCATATCAATTTGTAATAAAATAATGGCAGATTATCTGTATACTTCTCCATATATTGTGAGGCTATTCTTTACAGGCATTGTGGAATACCCCACAATGGACGCCGACGACGAGCATGCCCTCCTCCTCCTGCGGCCCCCAGTTGGGTCCCCGTGGATCCGTCTTGATGTGGACCAGAGGAGTCCCTAGAACTGCGCCCTCTGGGAAAAAGGTTGGAGGAACCCGCGGAGGGACTCCTCACACGCCTCTGAGGCCGGCCTCTCGGTCTGGGGCCAGGCTTCTCTGGATGTCGTTCATGGAAGTCCTCCTTAAGGCCAGGATCCAACACATCTCCGGCGGGTACCCAACTACACTCCTCCGATCCATAGCCCTCCCAATCCACTAGATATTGGAGATTACCTCTCCTTCTCCTGGAATCTAGCAACCGTCGGACGGCATACACAGGAGACCCCACCCCCCGAGACCAGCTGGAGGCGGAGGCACGCTGTCAGGCGTAGACTCGTCTAACGGACCGGGGTTCACCGGTTTTAAGAGGGAGACATGAAATGTATTAGACACATGATACTGAACAGGTAAGTGAAGTTTATAGGTCACTTCATTGACTCTCCAAATTATTTTAAAAGGACCAATGAACTTGGGCAACAACTTCTTACTCCCCTCTGAAGATATGAAATCCCTAGTAGAGAGCCACACAGGGTCTCCTGGGAGATACACGGGTGTCTCGCCGCGACGGTTGTCTGCCTGTCTTATGACGACGTATAACTTCCTTGATTCGCTGATGAGTTTGCTCCCACACCCGTTCACTACGCTGCATCCAATCATCCACTGCAGGTACCTCAGAGGGAGAAGCTGTCCAAGGCATAAGCGGGGGTTGGAAGCCTAGAATACACTCAAAAGGAGTTAAACCAATAACCGAGCTCGTTAGAGAGTTCTGAGCAATCTCCGCCCATGGCAAGAACTGGGACCAGTCAGCCTGATTTTCAAAACAATAAATTCTTAGAAATGTTCCTAATTCTTGGTTCATACGCTCACACTGGCCATTAGACTGGGGGTGATACCCCGACGTGAGGCTAACTCACTCCAAGCATCTCAAAAAAGGCTGACCACACTCGAGAGGTAAACTGGGGTCCTCTATCTGACACTACATCTTCAGGGATACCATAGAGACGGAAGACCTGGTTAAACAATGTCTCAGTGGTTTGGAAAGCTGTAGGGAGGTTAGGAAAAGGGATGAACCGGACTGCTCGTGAGAACCTGTCTATTATTGTAAGTATAACTGTGTGACCTTGTGACAATGGCAATTCAGTGACAAAATCGACAGCAATGTGTGACCAGGGGCGAGATGGGACTGGTAAGGGCATAAGCTTGCCTGCAGGGAGTGTTCTAGGTATTTTACACTGAGAGCACGTGGAGCAAGAAGAAACAAAGCGATGCACATCAGAAGACATGTTCTCCCACCAATATCTACCCTTGATTAACTGCATGGTGCGAGTCTCCCCTGGATGGCCAGAAGTGAGGGCTGAGTGGGCCCAAGTAATAAGCTTGTCCCTACACTGCATAGGTACAAATTTTTTCCCCCTAGGACATTGAGGAGGAATACTACTCTGGGAAAGTGCCTGATCTATCTCCCAACGAACAGGGGAAACCGACGGTGGTAACACCCGTTGGGGAGTAGTGGCCACCTCAGAAGGCATGTATATTCGAGATAGGGCCTCTGCCTTAATATTACGGGTGCCCGGGAGATAGGATATGGAGAAATTAAAACGAGAGAAAAATAGAGACCAACGAGCCTGACGAGGATTCAGTCTTTTAGCAGATTTCAAATATTCTAGATTTTTGTGGTCTGTAAGCACCACAAAAGGGTGCAACGCCCCCTCCAGCCAATGGCGCCACTCCTCTAAAGCTAATTTAATGGCTAGGAGCTCTGTCACCAATACCATAATTACGTTCAGCGGAAGACATTTTGTGTGAATAAAAGGCTATGGGATGCAATCTCTTGGGTTCACCAACCCTTTGTGATAAAATGGCTCCAACTCCCACTTCCGAGGCATCTACCTCAACAACAAAGGGCTGAGAGGGGTCCGGATGTTTTAAAATGGGGGCGGTAGTAAACATCTCCTTTAAATTCTCAAATACCCCCTGAGCCTCCGTATTCCAGATCAACCTTTTAGGATTACCCTTTAGCAAATTAGTCAAGGGCGAGGCCTTGCTGCTAAAATTTCGTATAAAACGGCGATAGAAATTTGCAAACCCTAAGAACCTCTGTAGATCCTTGATGGAAGTTGGAGTCGGCCAGTTTAAAATAGCATCAATTTTATGATCGTCCATTACAATCCCCTCGGAGCTGATAATGTAACCTAAGAATGATACAGAAGAACGATGAAATTCACACTTCTCTCCCTTCGCATACAACTGATGTTCCAGGAGGTGTGTAAGCACATTTCTCACATGTTGAATGTGACTCTCCTTATTCGGGGAGTAAATGAGTATATCATCGATATACGCAATAACATATACACCAAGCATCTCCCTTAAAACATCAGTGGTAATAAAGGCCGTCTTCCACTCGTCACCTTCACGTATTCGGATTAAGTTGTAGGCACTACGGAGATCTAATTTAGAAAAGATAGTAGCATCACGAAGCTGTTCTAAGGCGACTGGGACTAGAGGCAAAGGATAAGAATAGGCTCTAGATATCTGATTAAGCCCACGGTAGTCTATACAAGGTCAAAGCCCCCCGTCCCTCTTTTTAACAAAGAAAAACCCGGCTGCAACAGGAGAGGTGGAAGGCCGTATAAAACCCTGTTCTAAAGCCTCCTTGATATACTCCTCCATAGCTCTCTCCTCACCCTGAGTTAAGGGATATACCCGGGACTTGGGTAGAATAGCACCCTCTATCAGGTCTATAGCACAGTCATATTCTCAGTGAGGAGGAAGCTGGGTGGCCTTAGTTTTACTGAACACTTCTATAAGATCATTGTACTCTGAGTGAAGATCAACAGGGGTAAGAGTATTTGGACTCTCTATGGTGGTGGACTGAACTTTAACTGAGGGGAATTTAAGACAGAGGTAATGACAATAAGTTGACCAGGATATGATTTCCCTCTCTGTCCAGGAAATAACAGGATTATGTCTCTGAAGCCAGGGTAACCCCAAGATTATTTCATAATCAGTTGAGTTAATGACAAAAAAACAAAAAAAAAACACATTCTCTCTCTGTGGAGAGCACTAACAGAAACAGGTCTGGTGATTAGAGAGACAACTCCTTCTCCCACTGGATCCCCATCCACGGCCGACAGTCTCATTGGCGTGTCAAGATGTACAACAGGGATCTGGAGCTGCTCCACCAGCCTGGAATTTCCCTCCACTCCAGAATCGATTAAGGCTGAAAACACAGCAAGAGACGTAGAGCAGTCAAACATCACAGGGAGGAAAAAGGACTTGGATACCAACCCCAACGTGGGTATACTCACCACATTAGCGCGCGGAATAGATTCCACGCGCTTTCCTGGGGTCGGTGCCATGGTTCTACGAGGGCAACTCCTACACTCCCGTATCACATGACCGGGAATCCCACAGTACAGGCACAGACCTCTCTGCAGACGATGGAGCCTCTCCTCTGGAGACAGGCGAAACCCATCCCATTGCATAGGTTGGGGTGGCTCTGGATCTGGGTGAGAGTCCTCAGAGCGATCCCGATGCACAGGGACAATCCGACGTGGAGAGCTGACGGCTGAATTAGACGTAGGGAGTCTCCGAGAACCTCGACCATGTCTCAATTGATCGAGCCGAATAGCCAGAGAAATTATCTCGTCTAATGACAAGCCATCATCCTTACAAGCCATCTCAGACAAAATGTCAGAATTTAATCCATTACGGAAGGCTATGATCAAGGCAGGGTTGTTCCAACCACTACCGGCTGCAAGAGTCCTTAATCTTAGCGCATACTCCGACACGGATTGAGTACCCTGTTTAAGTTGCAACAGTAGTTCCCCTAAAGAGCGTCCCTCATGCGGGTGATCAAACACAGTTTTGAATTCCTGGATAAATTTCTCGTACGTGTAAGACTGAACGGTGGACCAAACGGCCGTAGCCCAATCTAACGCCTTGCCTGTTAACCGAGAAATCAAAAACAAAATGCGCTGTTGACCCGAGCTAGGAGGAGAATTGGTAAAAAAGAGAGAACACTGTAACAAAAAACCCTTGCATTGATTAGGGGAACCGTTAAACATCTCTGGTTTACTGACCAAGAAAGGACTTTGCTCAATTGTAACAGGGGAAGAAGGGGGATGAGCAGGAAAGCTCGTAGGATTCTGTTGTCGAAACTGAGAAACAAGTTGTCCCATATTATTTGTCAAAGCCGTTAGTTGTTCCTGCTGCACACACTGATGTTCAGTAAGAGTGTCAAGGGACTGTGGTGGAAGTTTTACCCTGAAAATATCAGACAGGCAGTTCTTGTGTAAAGTAACAAAAAGATTTATTAAGAGTAAGGGAGAGCGTGCGTTGTTGGATGAAACCAGCGGGCACACTCACACTGAGAGAAGGTTGCACACAGTTTTGTCTTTTCCTGACGATGACGTAAGGACAGTGAAACAGAGCTTGCTCAATGTTCTGTAGCCTTGTTCTCCTGTCTTATCAGCTTTAGCAACCTTGTAAGCTTGGTTCTGTAGCCTTGGTTGTGAGTACGCGATGTTCATGTTGCAAGGTGCAACTGTCAGTTTAATCTGATGAATGTGAGCACATGCTGGTCACTTCTTCACGTCAAACGCCAAGGTACATTTTGCTCAGTATCAATCATAAATGAGTTTGTCATTACAGGACTTATTTAGCGAATCCAGAAGTTGGTGGTGTTGACCCAGTAATTGTCCCTGGGTACTAACGACGGTATGAATCCCGTCGGTATCCGCCGTCTGCATAATTGGGCGAAGTATTACTGTAACGACACCGAAATGCGGCAGACGCTTGCAGATGAAGACAGGATTTATTCACACAGGGAAGAACATATACGAGGCAGAACCTAACATACAAGATAACTGATAACACGAACGCACAGTCACAGTAACGGAAGCCAGAAGACACCGAAAAACATAAACACGAAAGGAGCAAGGTAAACGAAGTCCGAAAATAGCAGCTCAGTATAGCAATGTAACCGAAGGCAATACTTCGCAATGAGCATAAAACAGTCTGTCCTAATATACCCTCATGCTGAGTTATCCAGGTGACACAGATTAGAACTCCGGGGATGATGAACGAGAAAGCCCTCCCTGATTGGCTGACTGTGGGCATGTGACAGGAACTTGAGACAGAGTGGGATCCTGGGAATTGAAGTCCAACCTGTCCTGAGGGTTACTAGAGAGGTAGGGAGACTCGTTAGGTATGACACACTCACTTCTGAAGACTTTTAGACGACAGATACACTGTCATTAATTTGCAGCCAAAAGTTGATCCCGTCTGTGTAAAAGAATAAAATAATAAGACTCATTAGATGTGACAGAACAAACACACGGGTCTCTTCATAACACTTACAAAAATTTACTATGGTTTTACCATGATATCCATGATATCAATGTTACTATGGCATATATACCATGGTTTTCCCCAAAATATGTTTTTTTTTTTTGTTAAATGGCATATTTACTATGTTATCTCTACTTCTATTGCTAAACCATGGTTATACTACCATGGTTTATCTATTGTTGCTATATTATTATAGTATATCAACCATGGTATTATACTATGCATCAGTGTTTGTGTTTTTTTCAGTTTATCATGCATTTACACTGAGAAACTTACTTTGGGGGGAGGGGGTGGGGGGTAAAATTATGGCAGTATGAACGTAATTACCATAAGTTACCATAACAGATGACTTTAATTTATGGATAACTATATAGTAACCATAGTAACTATAATGCACCATAATAAAACCATAACAGAATCAAAGTATAAACATAGTTGCCATAAGACACCATCGTTCATGGTAGATTCATGGTTAACTATGCTACACTAAAACATAGTGACTATGAATTGCATTAGTAAAATCTTGGTTCATTTTTGTAAGGGAAAAGCTTTATGGAACCAGCTAAACAGCTGTGGCCACAGCCAACTCAAAATGTTCGTCTGTGACAGTCCTCTTCAGCAACCCGTGCTCTGAACGAAATCTACAGACACACCGTTCAGATGCAACACTCTGAAGTCCTTCAGAAAGTAAATAATGCGCTACTTCAGCGTCTGTCGCTCTGTGTTCTGACATACTACAAATAACCTCGTAGTCGAGTGCTGGAGTACCCATGTTTGAGTACTCTGCAATTTCATGCTTTGAACAAAGGAAACTACTAAATTTGGCTAAGGAAAGTTATTGCTTTTTCAGAATCAGTCTGTTTTTATACTGTATATTTTATACAGTACGCTGCAAAGTAAATAAAACAATAAACCGGACTTCTTTTTAATTTTCCCAACACTTTATCTGAAAATGAAAATGCATTGGCCGGAATGTACACGGACCTCTAACCTCATTACTTTACTTAGTTTAGTTTAGTTACATTCTAAAAGCCATACGCACACAAATAAAGTCAATGAAGAAATCAGTACAAGAATGTTATGTATGTGAAATGACACTGTTTCTTTCTATAGTTCCATAGTTAATGTTACTGTTTTGTCTGACAATAAGCCTTTATGTGTTTAAGCAATATAAAATAGTCTGTTGTGTGGTCAAAATAATGTGAATATAAAGCATGTTCCTATGTATTACAAATGAATTTACAAACGTAAAATCTTCATAAATAAAGTTACAAAATCTTCAAGGGGCTCTTTTTAAACTTGCAGAAATTACACAGAAAACATGTTAGGAAATGGTAATAATGTTTTTGCAATTATATTTTATATAATGAGAAATGAAAGTAACACAGTCTTTATTAGATCTACTGCTGATCCAGAATATCTAGAGCTTGTATTTTTAAGTATGGTGGTATACATTTGGTGTTTTTAATGATGGCAGTGGAGAGCTTTGTTTCAAAATCTGGTTCGAGATCTGCTGACTGTGAAAGTCATAACTTAGAATGCTCACCATTTTTATGACCAGACACTGAGTGTGTCTAAACACTGCACTAAGTCACTTGCAGTAAAGATATTCTACAGTTCTGAAGTGACAAGCATTGACAAATGAATACAAAACTTAGTTGGTATTCAAACTAAATGAAACAAAAATCCATGGAGAGAAAGGCTTCTTTCAGTTTAGATGTATCAAAAGATTGGCACCTGAGGAAGGGTGTGGTGAATTCTTAAGCAATTGGGCACATAGAGCATTCTATACAAAATGTGTTTACATGATATGTGCATGGAAAATTCCAATTTTTATCTACATTCTCATGAGGGAATTATGTATAAGAATTGGTGTGGACAACACAAAAGGTTAATAAAACATTTGTTCAAATGACCAATTTTATATAGCTCACTGTGACAGGTTTTGCATCTGTCAACCTCTACCTATCAGAAAACATGTGCAGGTGCAGTTTTGGTCACAAAAGGAGAATTGTCAATGCACAGGGTGAGTCAAATGTTGCAGGACACCCTTTTATTTTTATGATATGCTACAAGACCACATTGCCTTCGGAAGAAACCTGTGAGGAAGCCAGAGCACATGGTGGAAACACATACTGACATAGGAGTGTCTCAGTCACACAGCTTCTGGTACCTGGAGATTGTGGGTTCAAGCCCCACTTGATGTGTTCTCTCTGTGACTCATGGGTTTCCTCCGTGTGCTCCGGTTTCCTCCCACGGTCCAAAAACACACGTTGGTAGGTGGATTGGCGACTCAAAAGTGTGTATAGGAGTATGTGAGTGAATGTATGACTGTGTGTCACCCTGTGTAGGACTGTCGCCCCCTCCAGGGTGTGTTTCTGCCTTGCGCCTAGTGATTCTGGGTAGGCTCCGGACCCACCATGACCCTGAACTGGATAAGCACTTACAGATAATAAATAAATAAAGCACAATACTTTAATAAACAGAAAAGTACAATGTAATTAAATAATTAAATAAGAAGTAACTAATCAAAAACAAAATACAGTGTAAAACTTTAAAGCAAAATTGTAAAAGTTCTAATTCAAACAATCTAAACATTGCACACTGTCAGTCAGTCACAATGTTCCAGATACTTTGCACATTTGCTGAATGTGAAATTGGAGACACACATTTAAATATTCTACAATAAGATCATGGTATTAAATTGGATGCTCTAAAGCAGCTGCACACAAGCTTTGCTCTACTAACAGTATTCTTGTTCCTGTATTTTAAAATATTTGTTCGTGCATGAGATATTAGCCAATCAGGTACTGATGCTGGATGATTTGTGCTGGATCAAAAAAAAAAACACTTCAACTTATCAAAAAATTATTGGATCATGTGCTATCACTCCAGAGAACACCGCTGAATTAGGCTCCTCTAGACCATGGAAATCTAAGACTCAAATGCAGCTGATGCAGAATATCCCATCTTATTGACAAAGATTTTCTACCGAGATATGGGTAATCAACAAATTTGGACATACAGACTATATGTTATTTACACCCCATGGTTGGAACATGCCAGTGTTGTTGCTGTCACAACAATATCAGCTCATACTTATAACAGCAATAGGATGCTGTGTTAAGGGACCCAGGAGGAACCCACTGTTGACAACACAGTCACTTAAAAAAACATTAGATTACCATAATCTAAGAAACCATAATCCATCAGCTATGAATCCTGTAACAAAGCTCTGTGTACAAAGCAGACTAAAATATATCTTCTTAGAAAAACATATACTGTTTACAGAAGCAAAAAGGAGGCCTTCAAAGCAAAGAACATGCTACTTACAGTCAGTTGTTCCTATTGTTTTAATGCAAACAAAAACAATAATATGTATGTATCAAAGTGTTTTTAACTGAAACAATTTTCTGGAATAAGTCCAGCAGAGTCTTAATGTTTGGCCATGACTGGATTTAAGAAAAGGACATTGTTGTCATCAGCAGTGCGGATGTCAAAATGGATAGTGCTCCAACAAAATGGTTTAATCTAAGCAAAGATTAGTGTTTGCTAAAACATGACAAGCACACACACACACACACACAAAACATATATATATATATATATATATATATATGCTTCTTGGATCGCCACCTTAACGTGGTGGAGGGGTTTGCGTGCCTGTGTGAGCCTAGGAGCTATGTTGTCGGGGGCAATAACCCCTGGTAGGGTCTCCCAAGGCAAATTGGTCCTAGGTGATGGGCCAGACAAAGAGTGATCCATAAAGACAAGGATGAATAAGTCAAGAACACGGACACAGCCTCCCTTGCCCAGAGTAGGGTTACACCCTCACCCTGGAGCCAGGCCTGGGAGAGGGGCTCCTTGGTGAGCGCCTGGTGGCCGGACTTTCACTCATGGGGTCCGGCTGGGCTTAGCCCGAAGGAGTTACATGGGTCCACTCTCCCATGGGCTCACCACCTGTGGGAGAGGTAGTAATCCGGGTCTGGTGCATTGTGGATCGGGTGGCAGTCGGGGTTGGGGGCCCTGGCGTTCGGATCCTCGGTTACTGAAACTGGATTTTGGGACATGGAACGTAACCTCTCTAGTGGGAAAAGAGCCTGAGCTGGTGCGCGAGGTTGAGAGGTACCGGCTAGATATAGTTGGGCTCACCTCGACACACAGTGTGGGCTCTGGAAACTTTTCCTCCTTTAGAGAGGGTGAGAGGCGTAAGGCAGGAGTGGGCTTACTCATAGCCCCCTGTCTTAGCGACCGTGTGCTCTGTGGGGGGGGGGTGCTCTGGGTGTATGGGGTACTGGGCTCTTTGCTACGAGCTATCCAGTCCCTGTACAAACAGAGCAGGAGTCTGGTTCGTATGGCTGGCAGTAAGTCCGACTGGTTTCCATTCGGAGTTGGACTACGTCAGGGCTGTCCGTTGTCACTGGTTCTGTTCATAATTTTTATGGACAGAATTTCTCGGCATAGCCAAGTGGCGGAGGGTATCCGTTTTGGTGGTCTCAGGATTCCATGTCTGCTTTTTGCGGATGATGTGGTCTTCATCGAGCTTCATCGAGCCGGAACCTCCAGCTCTTGCTGGACCAGTTTGCAGCCGAGTGTGAAGTGGTAGGGATGAGGATCAGCACCTCCAAATCCGAGTCCATGGTACTCAGTTGGAAAAGGGTGGAGTGCTCTCTCCAGGTTGGAAGTGAGATCCTGCCTTAAGTGGAGGAGTTTAAATACCTCGGGGTCTTGTTCACAAGTGAGGGAAAGATGGAGCGTGAAATTGACAGGCGGATTGGTGCAGCGTCAGCAGTAATGCGTGCTCTGTACTGGTCCGTTGTGGTGAAGAGAAAGCTGAGCAGAAAAGCAAAGCTCTTGATTTACCGTTCAATCTACGTCCCAACCCTCACCTATGGTCACGACCTTTGGGTAGTGACCGAAAGAACGGGATCGCAGGTACAAGCGGCTGAAATGAGTTTTCTCCGCAGGGTGTCTGGAGTCTCCCTTAGAGACAGGGTTAGGAGCTCGAACATCCGGGAAAGACTCAGAGTGGAGCCGCTGCTCCTCCATTTCGAGAGGAGCCAGTTGAGGTGGTTCGGGCATCTGGTCTGGATGCCTCCTGGACGCCTTCCTGGTGAGATGTTCCGGGCATGTCCAAAGGGGAGGAGGCCCCGGGGCAGACCAAGAACATGCTGGAGAGACTACATGTCTCGACTGGCCTGGGAATGCCTCGGTATACCCCCGAAGGAGCTGGAGGCGGTGGCTGGGGAGAGGGAGGTCAGGGTTTCTTTGCTCTGACTGCTTCCCCCGCGACCCGGATAAGCGGTGGATAATGGATGGACAGATATATATATATATACAGTATACCACAGTATGGTGGTTCTGATCATTGGAGAACAAAGTAAAAAGGAGCTAAAGCATTGTAATGGCAATAACCAGTTAAAAGAACTTCCAAGATTGTTTTTAAATTATAACTAATATTAATTAGAAGACGATATGGTTTTGTGACCATTGATTTGACCAGTGATAAGGGGAAGTTAAGGTCCTTCCAGCTAAGAATAGGGCTATCTAGGGTTTTGTGTTCACTGGGCATTTGATGGTTATGGCATCACTGGGGATCAAATTGGTTTCCCAATGTTAGGGCCAGACTATCAAACAATTTCATGTTCATGACCACATTAATAATAATAATAATAATAAGTTAGATTTATATAGTGCCTTTCTAATATACCCAAGGTCGCTTTACACAAAGAGGAGGGGGAGAGAAGGGGGAGAAAAAAACCAAATTAAATAAAATAAAATAATGATAATAATAATTATAATAATAAAAATAAAAATATAGAGGAATACACTTATGCCTGCAGAGTGCAGAAGTACTGAGAGAAGAAATAGGTCTTTAGCTGGGTTTTAAAGGCAGAAAATGAGGAGCAGAGACGAAGACTTTGTGGTAATGAATTCCATAGCTTGGGTGCCATCACGCTGAATGATCTACCACCAGCGATAACCAATTTAAATTTTGGTACTGACAAAAGACCACTTTCAGAGGACCTCAGTGACCTTGTAGGACAGTAGGAGTGTAAAAGTTCAGAAAGGTAAGCTGGCGCCAGACCATGCAGAGCTTTGTATGTGAGCAGGAGAACTTTAAACTGAATACGGAGTGAGACAGGTAAACAGTAGAGCTGATGAAGAACAGGGGTGATATGAGCTGATTTTTTAGAATAAGAGAGGACCCGAGCAGCAGAGTTCTGAACACACTGAAGGGAGTGTATGGTCGTAGAAGGAAGGCCAATGAAGAGAGAATTACAATAGTCTAAACGGGAGGAAATGAAAGCATGGACCAGAATTTCAGCGTCCTTAACAGAAAGCAGGGGACGAAGGCGAGCAATATTACGTAGATGGAAGAAGGATGTTTTGGTTAGGGCCTTAATATGAGGTTTGAAGGACAGGGAGGAGTCAAGAAGTACACCTTTTAGGCGCCACGGCCATAAAACTGGATTATAACTGTCCACTTTGTTTGTTCTTCTTTTTCTTAAAAGCATCATAAAAATGGGTTTGTTATCTGGCCGTAACCAGGCGTCCTTTGATGTAGACTTTAGGTGAGTTTGTGTGTGTGTGTGTGTGTGTGTGAAACAGGGTCTGTGCACACACATACAATCCTGTGGAATATTGGATTCTGTTGCAAAACGAAAATCCTTGTTAGAGTGGAGAGTTTTTCACTCAGAATTCTTCATTTCTCGATCCATACTCCACTACAGAGTGGACTTGGGGCCAGTGAGCAAGACTTCAGTTTTTTCTGTGTTGAGTTTCAAAAAGTTGGCATGCAACCAGTGTCTCAGATCCTGAACGCAGGAAATAAGGGCAGAGGAGGGCAGAGTGGAAGTATTTTTGGTGCTCACGTATATTTGAGTGTCGTCTGCATAACAATGATATTTAAGACCATGGCTGTGGATGATCTGACCAAGTGGCAGCATGTATATGATGAATAGTATAGGGCCTAGGACTGAACCTTGGGGAACACCTTGTGTAACAGTACTAGGGGAAGATCTGTGTGTACCAAGAGCAACAAAGTGAGATCTATTGGTAAAGTAAGAGATGAACCAGGAAATTGCTGTGTCAGTTATGCCAATAGCTGAGAGATGAGTGATGAGTATGCTGTGATTAAGTGTCAAATGCTGCCCTCAAATCTAAGAGAAGAAGGATACTGAGTGCACCAGAATCAGTAGCGAGTAGGATATCGTTTAAAACCCGCAAAAGGGCTGTCTCAGTACTGTGTTTTGTGCGGAAGCCAGACTGAAAAGGCTCAAAAAGATTATTGTCCATCAGGAATGACTCTTAACTGAATGGCCACTACCCTTTCTTACAGCTTAGCTAAAAAGGGGAGGTTAGAAATAGGTCGGAAATTATCAAGGTTGTCTGTGTTCAGACCAGGTTTTTTGAGAATGGGTGTGATGGCAGATGTTTTAAGGCCTATGGGGACATAACTAGAGGCAAGAGACATATTAACGAGATGGGAAATGGGGCTGGATATGATGGCGGAATATTTTTTAAGAAGTGGGGTAGGAGCAGCATCGAGTAGACAGGTACAAGCGTTGGAATTGACTGTAAGCTCTGATATAAGCTCTGGATCAATGGGAGAGAAATTAGCCAGGGGTTTATGAGCTGGGCTCAAATGGAAACAATGCTCAGGTGAAGAAGGAGATGAGAGGAGCTGATGGTAGATTTTAGCAATCTTGTCATTAAAAAATCTATGGAAAACTTCACATTGCTCAGCAGTGTTAAAGTTCTTGATTGTTTGTGGCTGAATGAGTTAACTACTACTACTACTAACAGTAGTAAAAGTGTTTTGGGCTTGTTACCAGAATTATTAATAAGAGCTGAAATGTGTGCAGAACGGGCAGATTTTAAAGCAGTATTATAAGAAATCATGTGGTCAGTATAAGCCATTAAGTGCACAGTAAGACCAGAATTCTTGAAGCGGTGCTCCAGACGCCTACCAGTGGTTTTTAAAGCACGGAGTTCAGGAGTGAACCAAGGGGACAAGTAACCAGCAGGGACCTGTCTAGTCTTTAAGGGGGCCAATTGGTCTAGTACATCAGAAACAGTGTCATTAAGTGACGTTGCTTAAGCATGAGTAGCAGGATATTATTTAGCACGACTGATGAACTGTTTAATTTCTCAGTAGAAACTGTGACTAAAAGGACATCTGCATTTGAATACAAGATAAAACGGTCACTGAATATTTGTGTGCTTTTGACCAGAATTTCCAGCAATCAGTGACAATGATTTATGTTTATTAGTTTAATACATTCAGTCTGAAAATGTCAGTGAAGTACAGTGGTATGAAAACCTTTGGGCACTCCTGATAATTTTCAGGTATTTTCATTTATAAATCATTGGCTATTCGGATCAGCAATTTCAGTTAAATATATCATATAACAGACGAACATCATGATATTTGAGAAGTGAAATGAAGTTTATAGGATTTACAGAAAGTGTGCAATAATTATTTAAACAAAATTAGGCAGGGGCATAAATATCGCAGAAATAACAGCTTCTTAATGCTTCCTATAGCTTTCAATGAGAGTGTGGATTTTTTTAAGGATAAAACGTCTTTTTTATCTTACCCTTCAGGGCTTCTGTAGGTTTAGCATCAGTTACAGTATCAGAATTGAGAAATTTAATTCAAAGTACACATACTATGACACTGGATGCAGACAATATTGGAGATTGAAGCATTGAAAACAATCTGAAAGGTAACTCTAATATTAAATGTAAAATGAAGTAGTTTTAAGATAAGACAGTATGTCTTAAAAGTTAATTGCAGCCCCTTGTCAAGAGAATTCAGGGTATATTTATAACTTTTTATATTTTGTAAATCTTTTAAAATCTAAAAGTTAAAGTGATTGTCAAGACATTATAGTAAATCATTAACATAAAAAATATAATAGAATAGGTTACAATTAGGTTTCCTAACTAAATTGTTAACGGTCAGCCAATTTATATTTTAGGAGTGTATGGTGTGCAGAGAATCGCTGGATGAGGAGCATAAAAACCCACCCCCTTTTCCTGGCCAGTCCTGCATTTCCTAAACTTTACATCGTGTAAATCCTAAACTTTAAATCACTATAAACCATAAAACAATAAATAAAATGGTCAGTAAGTGTTCAAAACAAAGGAAAGCTCCCTGAGTGTGTGTGTGTGTGTATATATATATATATATATATATATATATATATATACACACACACACACACACTGAAAGACTAACATATCAATTACACACCAATAAACTGAGACACTGGAACCTGAAAATGAATTATGAGAATCACAAATGACCATGACAAAAATGTATGATGTTGTTCATAGTTCAAAAGCTTTGAAAAAAGGTGTACATAATCAGCTTTACAAAAGAGCTTTACAAAAGAGCAATAAGTTATTTTTCATTATTTACCAGAAATCAAGATTTAATGAGTTGCAACACAGAGAAGTTAATTAAAAGAGTTTAATCACAGAATGCCTGATGTCTCCAGGGTGCTAAGTCAGTATAATGGTTCATAATGTGAAGAAAAATTATAGAGAATGATAAATATATAAGATTGAAATACATAATTTTGTCCAGAAAGCTATTACTTTTAGTATAATTTTAGATACAAACTGTACTAGACTTGAATACAAATGTGAATTTAAATGTGGGATGTGTCTTACTTTTCTTTGTAGTAGTTGGGGCTCTTGTTGTAGTAGTAGCTATTCTGCCAACTGAAAATACAACATTAGATTCTTGAGTTATGGTCATAAATGATTAATTCTGGATGAAACATCAGTTGGGGGTAAAATGAAAATGTGATGGGATGGGTTGGATAAATCCTAGAATTTGAAGTTAATCAGAAAGTGATGTAATATATTAACGCTCGTCCAATTCTTTGTGCCTAGAATGTTGAGATCTGAAATTGAATTATTAATAAAAGTGGAAAACTATGTGAAATAAATCATGAAATACATACATGGCATGATGTTTTACTTCCATTTTTGGTCTATAAATGTTTGTCAATTCCATAGATCTTTCAGTGCAATACATGGCAATGATATTTAAATCAGAGTTTCTGTTTTACCAGTAGGGCGTCATGTTCTGGTGCTTGTGGTGGTGGTACTTATAGGAGTAGTAGCTGTTGTTTTTGAGGTCACACCTGAATATAAAATAGTAGGTAATAGAATGAACACTGGATTGTTTTAGCGGATGTCTGTCATCATATCAAATCCCTGAATGTTTACAAAAAAATCTAAACCTTTACTGTGGGTTAATTATCACTCAGTGTCATCACATAAAATAATATGCAGTAACTGGAAGTAAAGCAACAGTGTAGTGGCCTGAGAACATGTAGGGGCAATGCTTATCAAAATAGTTCTTGATACAGTTTTGGGTGGTAACATGAGGTTACTTTCTAAGTATACATTATTACAATGTTATGTGGAATTTGTTTAAAATACTGTTAATTATATTTCATAATAAATATATTAAAAGTCCTCTGATATATCCAGTCATAGTTACATGATCTCCATGTTTGGTCACAATAACATTTAAATCAGAGATTTTAAATCAGAGTGCTGGTACTTCTAGAAGTAGTAGCTATTGTTTTTGAGGTCAGACCTGAACATAGACGTGTAGGTGCATATGTGAACATTGGAGTGTTGTAGCAGAGTTTTAGGAAATATTTATAATAGAAAATAGATTTTAGTTTTGGTATTTTATTAAATTAATATATTTAATTAATTTAGTATTGAAAATTAATGTAGTGTGCTGGTAATTAAAAATATTATATATAAATAAGAAATTTGAAGCTGGGATACTTTTTTTCTAGTTGTAGTACTCGTTGATGTACTGGTGGAGAACTGAGCATACATGTTTGTCATGTACGTCTGAAAGTGTAATTCATAAATATCAACTCATTTTTTAAGATGTTTCTAAAGTACTTCTTGATATTAGCAGTTGTTGTGGTGGCGCTGGTTGTTGTGGGTGTGGTAGTGTTGGTTTTGGTCGTAGTTGGGGTGGGTGTGGTGGTGTTAGTGATGGTTGGGTTGGGTGTGCTGGTGGTGTTGTATTTTGAGGTGGTTGTGCTGGTAGTTGTTGAGGTGGGTGTGGAGTTGTTGGAGTGGTGGTGTTGGTGGTTGTTGTGTTGGTTGTGGTGGTGTTGGTGATGTTTGGGGTGGGTGTGGTGGTGGTGTAGGATTTTGTGGTGGTGTTTTTGATTGTTGGGGTGGGTGTGGTTTTTTGGTGGTTTTTAGGGTGGGTGTCATAGTGGTGGTGGTATTGGTGGTTGTTGGGGTGGCTGTGGTGATGTCTGTTGAGGTGAGTGTGTTGATGTTGTTTGATGTGGTGTTGGTTGTTGTGGGTGTGGTAGTGTTGGTGGTAGTTGTGTGGATGGGTGTGGTTGTGTTGGTAATGGTTGAGATGGTTGTGGTTGTGTTAGTGGTTGTTGGGGTGGGTGTGTTGGTGTTAGTGGTAGATAGGGTGGGTTTGGTGGTTGAGGTTGTGGTGGTGGTTGTTGGGGTGGGTGTGGAGGTGTTGGTTTTAGTGGTGTTTGGGAAAGTGTTGGTGGTTGTTGTGTTTGTTTTGGTGGTGTTGGTTATAGGAGGGGTAGGTATGGTCGTGTTAGCAGTTGTTGAGGTGGGTGTGGGGGTGTTGGTTGTTGTGGGTGTGGTAGTGTTGGTTTTTGTGGTGGTTGGGGTGGTGGTGTTGATGATGGTTGGGGTGGGTGTGCTGGTGGTGTTGGATTTTGGGGTGGTTGTGGCGGTGGTTTTGGGGTGGGTGTGGATGTGTTGGTGTTAGTGGTGTTTGGGGTGGATGTGGTGGTGTTGGTGGTTGTTGTGTTGGTTTTGGTGGTGTTGGTGATGTTTGGGGTGGGTGTGGTGGTGGTGTTGGATTTTGAGGTGGTTGTGGTGATGTTGGGGATAGTTGGGGTGGGTGTGGTGGTGTTTGTGATGGTTGAGATGGCCGTGGTTGTGTTAGTGGTTGTTCGGGTGGGTGTGGTGGTGTTGGTGGTAGATGGGGTGGTTTTGGGCATTTTTGGTGTGGGTGTAGTGATGTTCGTGGTTATTGGAATGGGTGTGCTTGTGGTAGAACTTCTAGTGGTTGTTGTTATAGACTGGACTCCTGAACAAAATGGTTAGTGCATAAGTGAACAATTGATTCAACTTCAGACAAATTACTTAAAGTAGTGTAAATAAAAAATGTTAATTATAATCGTCATTACATCATACAGTGTGTGACCTTACTGGAAGCTATTTGTAACAATTAATAATAACATTATTTTGTTCTGACCTGCACCACTTGTTGTAGTGGTAGAAGACAGAGTTGTAGGAATACTACTAATGTTCACACCTGAAAATAAAAAAAACACACAGAGTTATAGAAGCGAATCACAACAACACTGCTACATCACTGTCAGGATTCACGGAGCGGACTGACGGAGGCGGACGCATTTGCTAAAACACGGTATTTTAATTATAATGAAAGAAATAACAAAACAACGACAGGAAACAGTAGTTACAACACAACACGAAATGAAACTAGACTAACACTTAGACAGACTAGACTGGGGAGCGAAACGACGATGAGAGAAACTACGGAGACAGACAAATAACGTGACTGACATGACAAAAGAGAAAAGAGAATGTGAATGAAATGAACGACAAACAGGACACGAGACAAGAGGGCTTAAATACAAACACAAATGAGACACACCTGGACAGATAACGAGGGGACGGGTTAACAAATGACAGACGAGGAGGCGGAACAAAGGCGGAGACTCGAACATAAACAAAACAGAGCCATGTGCAAATAAAGCACATGGCGGGGACAACAGACTGACAGGACGAAGGCGTGACAGATGCCCCCCCCAAGAACGCGCAACTCCCGGGCGCGTACTCCTAAACCCCCCCAGGAGCTGGCGCAGGAGAGGGCACGAAAAACAAGACAGGACAACAAACCAACAGGTGACAGGACTCAGGACAGGACGGGAACAGACACAGTAGCTGGGGACACGACAGGACCGAATATACTAGACGGGACACGGGACATGACAGGAGACTGACAAAGGGGGGCAACAAGAGACGAGAACGGACTGGACAGGACAGGAGTGGACACATGGGAATTGACGAGATTTTTGACATTGGACATGACACTGGATGGAAACAGGGACTGGACGGAAGACGGGACAGGTGACAGGACTCGGTGCTGGGACTGGACGGGAGCAGAGACTGGTGACAAGACACTGGACTGGACAGGGGTACGTGACTGGACAGAAGACAGGACAGGTGACATGACACTAGACTGAAACGGAGACGGGACTGGAGACTGGACAGGGGATTGAAAGGGAAACTGGACCGGAGACAAGACAGGTGACTGGACATTGGACTGATACGGGAACTGGACGTGAGACAAGACAGAGGGTTGAAACAGGGACTGGACAGGACTGACAGGGGACTGGACAGGAGACGGGACTTGAGACAGGACCGAGGGTTGGAACGGGGACTGGACAGGAGACGGGACTTGAGACTGGACAGGGGTCTGAAACAGAGACTGGACAGGGCTGACAGGAGACTGGACTGGACTTGGTAGGGGAACAGGTACAAGGACATTTACAGGGACTGACACAAACACAGTGACCGGGACAGGGACAGAGACAAAGGCAGACACGGGTACAGGGACAAGGACAGAGACGGGAACCAGGACAGGGACAGACAAGGGAACCAAAATAACAGGGGGGTGCCCAGGACTGGCTAATGTCTGTGGGGTAGTCTGAGGAACCAGCCTGGGCACAGTTCTGGGGATCGGCCCTGAAGTCCTTCGGGCCGACCTACGGACATGGACAGGAGCGGCGGGTGCCGCCATAGTCACGGGGACAGGAGCGGCGGGTGCCGCCATAGTCACGGGGACAGGAGCGGCGGGTGCCGCCATCATGGACACTGGAGCGGCGGGTGCCGCCATCACGGGGACTGGAGCGGCGGGTGCCGCCATCACGGGGACTGGAGCGGCGGGTGCCGCCATCACGGGGACTGGAGCGGCGGGTGCCGCCATCACGGGGACTGGAGCGGCGGGTGCCGCCATCACGGGGACTGGAGCGGCGGGTGCCGCCATCACGGGGACTGGAGCGGCGGGTGCCGCCATCACGGGGACTGGAGCGGCGGGTGCCGCCATCACGGGGACTGGAGCGGCGGGTGCCGCCATCACGGACACTGGAGCGGCGGGTGCCGCCATCACGGACACTGGAGCGGCGGGTGCCGCCATCACGGACACTGGAGCGGCGGGTGCCGCCATCACGGACACTGGAGCGGCGGGTGCCGCCATCACGGACACTGGAGCGGCGGGTGCCGCCATCACGGACACTGGAGCGGCGGGTGCCGCCATCAACGGGACAGGAGCGGCGGGTGCCGCCATCAACGAGACAGGAGCGGCGGGTGCCGCCATCAACGGGACAGGAGCGGCGGGTGCCGCCATCAACGGGACAGGAGCGGCGGGTGCCGCCATCAACGGGACAGGAGCGGCGGGTGCCGCCATCAACGGGACAGGAGCGGCGGGTGCCGCCATCAACGGGACAGGAAGCCCTGCGACGTCGTCCACGGAGGCAGGGGAACCTGCGACGTCGTCCACGGAGGCAGGGGAACCTGCGACGTCGTCCACGGAGGCAGGGGAACCTGCGACGTCGTCCATGGAGGCAGGGGAACCTGCGACGTCGTCCACGGAGGCAGGGGAACCTGCGACGTCGTCCACGGAGGCAGGGGAACCTGCGACGACGTCCAAGGAGGCAGGGGGACCTGCGACGACGTCCAAGGAGGCAGGGGGACCTGCGACGACGTCCAAGGAGGCAGGAGAGGCGCGCGTCGCGCTCACGAAGACAGGAGAGCCGCGCGCCGCGCTCTCGAGGACAGGGGTTTGTGCTGCTCGCCGGGCTCGCGCTGGAGCTGTAAAGGGTTTAGGGGGTTTCACAGGCGCACCCATTAGATCACCTCGAGGTGCGCCCCTGTTAGCCTCAGGCCTCAGAGGTACGGAGGTGAGGCTAACAGCCCCTACCCTTAACGCCCCCCCAAAAATTTCCCCGGACCTGAGGGGGCAATCCTCGGGAACAGAGGGTCCTGCGGAGCTGACCTTGAGAGCCGATCGGGAGAATCTGGCTCTCAATAGATCTCTGAAAGTCTCCACCGAAATCTGCAGGCCTCTCTCTCTCAGCACGCGATCAGCCCACTGCAGTGCTATCCCTTTAAGAAGAGATCTCATGAACATTACCTTAATAAATTCGTGTGGCGCAGGAACAGTCAGATAGTCAAAGTATAAGCGGCATTGGAGCAGAAAACCCTCAACGTTTGAAGTCCCCTCAAACTCGGGGGGAACTCCCATATGAGATTGCAGGGCAGCAGGTTGATCGCCCACCTTTGCCGCTAGAAACTCCTGTACTCTCCTGAACGCCTCGTTGAGAAAATAGTCCGTGCTAGCTGCGTCCTTTAGTGGGTCGTTCATTCTGTCAGGATTCACGGAGCGGACTGACGGAGGCGGACGCATTTGCTAAAACACGGTATTTTAATTATAATGAAAGAAATAACAAAACAACGACAGGAAACAGTAGTTACAACACAACACGAAATGAAACTAGACTAACACTTAGACAGACTAGACTGGGGAGCGAAACGACGATGAGAGAAACTACGGAGACAGACAAATAACGTGACTGACATGACAAAAGAGAAAAGAGAATGTGAATGAAATGAACGACAAACAGGACACGAGACAAGAGGGCTTAAATACAAACACAAATGAGACACACCTGGACAGATAACGAGGGGACGGGTTAACAAATGACAGACGAGGAGGCGGAACAAAGGCGGAGACTCGAACATAAACAAAACAGAGCCATGTGCAAATAAAGCACATGGCGGGGACAACAGACTGACAGGACGAAGGCGTGACAATCACCAGTTTCACATTCTATTAGTTCAGCAATAAATTACCAAACATTCTGAAAATATTTGATTAAAGGAAAGATATGTTTTCTCCTGAAATTTAAAATTTAAAATAAAAATGTTTTATGTCTGAAATTAAGAGTATTGATATTTATGTGTTTTGCAGGAGAATTGGGCTAATGTTTTAATTCAAAGAATCTGTACATTTCATTAGTGTTAAGTTGAATGTATTTGAAAAATGGTATTGTATTCCATCATGTTTTGAAATTCAAACTACACCAAAAATACACTACATCAAAAACGTATATTCAGACAATTGACAGCAGTAGCATTTCTTAGAGTACTGGTGGTGAACTTTGTATGGGCGGTCCTAGTTGTTACAGAGTTGACGCCTGAACATAAATTACTATGTGCAGAAGCAAAAATTTGATTGAAGTGTTAAGTTTAGAAACTGTACAGTGGAACAGAAATATATTGACTGAAGATTTTGACTTTGTATTTAATTGCTTATTAAATGCATGGAAAATTTCAAGTTTTAAGGACTTGATTATTATTACATTTGAAATTAGATGAAGTGTATTTGCACTTCTATTTACACGTTTTGCAGGTAAATTGGGTTAATGATTTTTTTTTTTTCAAAGAATCTATGCATTATATTAGAGTGTTATGTTGAATTTATTTGAAAAATTGTATTGCATCATGTATTGTAATTCAAACATACATTGAATCAATAATTTGTATATAGAAAATTCCTACCAGTAGAGCTTTTTGGAGTACTGTTGTTTGCTGGGGTAGATGTGGTGGTTTTTGTGGTTGTGATGGTGGTGATGATGGGTGTGGTGGTTGTTTGGGTGGGTGAGGTGGTTGTTGGGGTGGGTGTGGTTGTTGTGGTGGGTGTGGTGGTTGTTGGGGTGGTGGTTGTTGTGGTGGGTGTAGTGTTTGTTGGGGTGGGTGTGGTTAAGGTGGTGGGTGTAGTGGATTTTGGAGTGGGTGTGGTGGTAGGTATAGTGGTTGTAGGGGTGGGTGAGGTTAAGGTGGTGGGTGTAGTGGTTGGTGTGGTGGGTGTGGTGGTTGTGGTGGTGGATGTAGTGGTTGTTGGAGTGGGTGTGGTGTTTTTTGTGGTGGTGGTTGTGGTGGTGGGTGTAGGGCTTTTTGGGGTGTATGTAGTGGTTTTGGTTGTTGTTGGGGTTGTGATGGTGGTGGGTGCGGTGGATTTTGGAGTGGATGTGGTGATGGATATAGTGGTTGTTGGGGTGGGTGTGGTGTTTGTTGGGGTGGTGGTGGGTGTAGGGCTTGTTGGGGTGGGTGTGGTGATTTTGGTTGTTGGGGTTGTGATGGTGGTGGGTGTGGTGGATTTTGGGGTGGGTGTGGTGGTTGTTGGGGTGGTGGTGGGTGTAGTAATGGTGATGGTGGGTGTGGTGGTTTTGGTTGTTGTTGGGTTTGTGATGGACTTTGGGGTGGGTGTGGTGGTTGTTGGGGTAGGTGTGGTTGTGGTGGTGGGTGTAGGGCTTGTTGGAGTGTATGTGGTGGTTTTGGTTGTTGTTGGGGTTGCGACGGTGGTGGTTGTGGTAGTGATGGTGATGGTGGGTGTGGTGGTTTTGGTTGTTGTTGGGTTTGTGATGAACTTTGGGGTGGGTGTGGTGGTTGTTGGGGTAGGTGTGGTTGTGATGGTGGGTGTAGTGTTTGTTGGGGTGGTGGTTGTGGTGGTGGGTGTAGGGCTTGTTGGAGTGTATGTGGTGGTTTTGGTTGTTGTTGGGGTTGTGATGGTGGTGGGTGTGGTGGATTTTGGAGTGGATGTGGTGGTGGGTATAGTGGTTGTTGGGGTTGGTGAGGTTAAGGTGGTGGGTGTAGAGGTTGTTGGGGTGGGTGTGGTGGTTGTGGTGGTGGGTGTAGTGGTTGTTGGAGTGTGTGTGGTGGGTGTTGGGGTGGTGGTTGTTGTAGTGATGGTGATGGTGGGTGTGGTGGTTGTTGGGGTGGGTGTGGTGGTTTTGGTTGTTGTTGGGGTTGTGATGGTGGTGGGTGCGATTAATTTTGGAGTGGATGTGGTGGTGGGTATAGTGGTTGTTGAGGTTGGTGAGGTTAAGGTGGTGGGTGTAGTGGTTGTTGGGGGGGGTGTGGTGGTTGTGGTGGTGGGTGTAGTGGTTGTTGGAGTGGGTGTGGTGGTTTTGGTTGTTGTTGGGGTTATGATGGAGGTGGGTGAAGTGGACTTTGGAGTGGGTGTGGTGGTGGGTATAGTGGTTGTTAGGGTGGTGGTTGTGGTGGTGAGTGTAGTGGTTGGTGGGGTGGGTGTGGTTGTGGTGGTGGGTGTAGTGGTTGTTGGGGTGGGTGTGGTGGTTTTGGTTGTTGGGGTTGTGATGGTGGTAGGTGTGGTGGATTTTGGAGTGGGTGTATTGGTGGGTGTAGTGGTTGTTGGGGTGGGTGTGGTTGTGGTAGTGGGTGTAGTGGTTGTTGGGGTGGATGTGGTGGTTGTTGGGGTGGGTGTGGTTGTGGTAGTGGGTGTAGTGGTTGTTGGGGTGGATGTGGTGGTTGTTGGGGTAATGGTTGTGGTGGTGGGTGTAGTGCTTGTTGGGGTGGGTGTGGTGGTTTTGGTTGTTGGGGTTGTGATGGTGGTGGGTGTGGTGGATTTTGGAGTGGGTGTAGTGGTTATTGGGGTGGTGGTTGTGGTGGTGAGTGTAGTGGTTGTTGGGGTGGGTGTGGTGTTTGTTGGGGTGGTGGTTGTGGTGGTGGGTGTAAGGCTTGTTGGGGTGGGTGTGGTGGTTTTGGTTGTTGTTGGGGTTGTGATGGTGGTAGGTGTGGTGGATTTTGGAGTCAGTGTAGTGGTGGGTGTAGTGGTTGGTGGGGTGGGTGTGGTGGTTTTGGTTGTTGTTGGGGTTGTAATGGTGGTAGGTGTGGTGGATTTTGGAGTGGGTGTATTGGTGGGTGTAGTGGTTGTTGGGGTGGGTGTGGTTGTGGTAGTGGGTGTAGTGGTTGTTGGGGTGGATGTGGTGGTTGTTGTGGTAATGGTTGTGGTGGTGGGTGTAGTGCTTGTTGGGGTAGGTGTGGTGGTTTTGGTTGTTGGGGTTGTGATGGTGGTGGGTGTGGTGGATTTTGGAGTGGGTGTAGTGGTTATTGGGGTGGTGGTTGTGGTGGTGAGTGTAGTGGTTGTTGGGGTGGGGGTGGTGTTTGTTGGGGTGGTGGTTGTGGTGGTGGGTGTAAGGCTTGTTGGGGTGGGTGTGGTGGTTTTGGTTGTTGTTGGGGTTGTGATGGATTTTGGGGTGGGTGTGGTGGTTGTTGTGGTGGTGGTTATGGTGGTGGGTGTTGTGGATTTTGGAGTCTGTGTAGTGGTGGGTGTGGTTGTGGTGGTGGGTGTGGTGGTTCTGGTTGTTGTTGGGGTTGTTATGGTGGTAGGTGTGGTGGGTGTGGTGGTGGGTGTAGTGGTTGTTGGGGTGGGTGTGGTGGTTCTGGTTGTTGTTGGGGTTGTGATGGTGGTAGGTGTGGTGGATTTTGGAGTCAGTGTAGTGGTGGGTGTAGTGGTTGGTGGGGTGGGTGTGGTTGTGGTGGTGGGTGTAGTGGTTGTTGGGGTGGGTGTGGTGGTTTTGGTTGTTGTTGGGGTTGTGATGGTGGTAGGTGTGGTGGATTTTGGAGTGGGTGTATTGGTGGGTGTAGTGGTTGTTGGGGTGGGTGTGGTTGTGGTAGTGGGTGTAGTGGTTGTTGGGGTGGATGTGGTGGTTGTTGGGGTAATGGTTGTGGTGGTGGGTGTAGTGCTTGTTGGGTTGATTTTGGTTGTTGTTGGGGATGTAGTTGTGGTGGTGATGGAACTTGTAGGAGTGGTGGTTGTTGTTATAGACTGGAAACCTGAACATAAAATAGTTGGTGCATGAGTGAACATTAGATTGCTAATTTCACTTTAGGCAGTTATTCCTGTATAGTGGAGATGAAACAAACTGACCAATTACCTAAAATAATATAAAATTACTTAAAGTACTGTAAATAAAAATTGTTAATTATCATTACATCTCCTCTAATACTAGGATGTGACTTCACTGGAATCTATTTATAATCACATTATTTTGTTCCTACCTGCAGCACTTGTAGTGGTAGAAGGCAAAGTTGTAGGAGTACTGCTAATAATGTTCACACCTGAAAAATCACACGTAAACAGAGTCATAGAAGCAAATCACAACAACACTGCTGGTATTGTATTCCATCATGTTTTGAAATTCAAACATACAGTGCATCAACAATTTGCATTTGGAAAATTCCCACCAATAGCATTTCCTTGAGTACTGGTGGTAGAATTTGTATTTGCCATCGTAGTTGTTATAGAGTTCATGCCCGAACCTAAATTAGTAGAATTGAAACGTTGGTTGTAGTATTAACTTTAGAAATTGATGCTACACAGTAGAGCAGAAACAAATTGACTGAAGATTTTGACTTTGTATGAAATTGTTCAAGTTTTAAGGGCGTGATTATTATTACATTTCATTGTAAGAGCGATAGTTGCTGTTGCATAATGTAGTATTTACATAAATGATCTATAAAATCTCTTTAAAATCCCCTTAAAGGGTAAAATGGTAAGCTTTTACACTAAAAATGACAATTTATGAACACAACATTTATGTCAAATCTGCAGTATTTCTTTCTGAAATGATAAATATGGAATCATCTTCCCCGCAGACATTGTTGGTATAGTGTTGCTGGCTATACTTTTTGGGCTAGTGGTTGATGTCATGGAGATGACTCCTTTAAATAATATTAGACAGTCAGATTATTTAGAATGAAAAAAATTCAGGATATCAGGATTGAACTATAATCAAAATCACACTTTAATATAAACCATTCAGTGTTGAAGGAATCATCCAAAAATCCTTAAATTTACAAATTCATCTTCAAATTTGAATTCTAAGAAGTGGCATTTAAAAAAATCTATATATTTTTTTTTTCAAAATATAGTTTCAATAACAAATTCTTTGCATTACATTATTGCAGTCGTACATGTCTGAAATGTGAAGCTGGATTATATTCCAACTAGTTTGAATCATCATTAGCTAATGGGGTTTTGTATTCAGTACTACAGTGTCTATTTAAAGTGCTTGGTCTATTTGGTGTAATGAACAGTTGTCATGACTCAGCATAAATCTTTGATAAATACATTATGTAAAAATTTAAATAACCTTTAACAAAAGGGAAAATTATTGAGGATGTTTTACACAGCATTTATTGACAATGTAAATCTGACTTTTGCATGGAATAATTCCTACTAGTAGGGCTTCCTTGAGTAGTGTGAGTGGTGACTGTGGAATTTCTAGGACATAGTATTAGATTTTCCAGAGTTGACATCTGACAATAAAGTACTAGGGACATCACATTATTGTAACCAGGTTAACAGAGAATGTTCTGGATTGGTCCAACATGATATGGTCATTCATACAGCACACAGAATGAGGAGCAATCTATGAAGGAATTCACAATCAAGGCTCTTCAGAAAGACTTCATCCATCCCTCTACTTTGCCTGTGGCTTTGGATTTTATTGTATATTAAGTAGAATGTCTTGACAATTGGGTCTTGAACTTAATTTAAAAAAAAATTCTTGTATCATTTGCAGTTAATTTCTGTAACCTTAGAGCGGTTGCGAGGAGCCACATGTTTTACCAAATGTGACCTGTGTGGTGCTTAGAATTTAAGGGAAAACCACTTTCATTAACATCAGTACAGAATGTATACCTGGTAGTGCCATTTGGGCTCTTTAGAGACACCTCTGTGTTTATAACGTTCATATATGGCACGTTCTTGGATGTGTTTGGAACACTTTGTGATTGCTTGATGACATCCTTATTTATTCACTCAGCTTCACCACTCATGTAATCCATGTATGCCAAGTCCTCACTAAGTATCTTTTGAGATATCTGGAAATATCTGCCTACGTGCAAATCATATTGATTATTCAGAATCTGAATAACCACATCCTGTACAAATTCAACCTTTGTTAAAACATATGACATTTTTTACATAGTTTTCATGGACTTTATGAAGCTGAAATTCTTTTCAGTAGATCTTCATGGAGTCCAGGTGGTGGAATTGTAGGTAGATTTTTGTGGAACTGACACATGATCATTGTTTCAATGTTGGAACAACTGACATTATTTCAACACACCCACACATTTGCACGCATACACACAAACACGTGTATGGGCAGAGGCAACATATGTGAGTCAGTCAGTGAGTGAGTGAGTGAGAAGGTATGTGTGTGAGAGTAACTCTTAAGGCTTTTTGCATTACCATGGTAGCATAAAGAAGAATGTTCACCAGTGAACATGAGGGCTGTCAGACATATGTGTTCATTAGAATATTAAGATCACAACTACACCATACTCAGAGAGGTCTGATGAGTGCAGTTTATAATGTGTTGTGTTTTTATTCAGATTTCAGCTGAACACTTTACATAACACACACGTTTGATATTATACTAAATATTTAATATACCATAATGTCTTCCCAGTAGTTTTAAGAGATAACATTACTGATAATATTTCAATTTCTTGAATGACCATATTGAAACAACCCAACTGAGAATTTAATTTAATAACTTTTAAAAGCATTCAAATAATGACCGTGTCAAATTTGTCCTGGATGAAAATAAACGTCATTCCAGCCTTAAGGACTTCATTTTTGTAGGGGTGGAAGTTAGAGTTTTAGATTGATTTTTGTTGTTGAAGCCTAAAGTTGAAAGAGTCATTAAATATGGAGCACTAAGTATGACGAATCAGAATATCTTTCCTACCTGTGACGCATAAATAAACCATAAATGATACAATAGCATATAATATCAGAACTTAATATATTTTAATAATCTTATTAGTTTCCCACAGAGAGTTCCATAAAATGTGTAATTGTGTAGCTGTTTTAAGTGAATATATTCATGAAAAAAGATATAAGAATTAAATATATGATATAAGCAATCACCAATTTTGGTCAACAACATATAGTTATGTTTGGATGTGAAGCACCTCAAGTAACTGGTTTGTAACTATCTCACTCACTCCCATATATACATGCATTCTCACTCAATCTCATACATATCTCCCCTAACTTTCTCTCACTCGCATATATTCTCACTCACTCACACTACTACTTCTAGTATAGTTAATTATATTGCCCAGGGATAGTTTCACATGAACAGTACTTTGTATTTTCATTTACAAAGCCCAGTTGTATTCTGAGTTTCTTAATGTAGTAGTGGAGCTGGTTCTCGGTAGAACAGTAGTTGTGGCAATGTTGCTGACACCTAATTAATAAATATTAGCTGCAATTATATGGTTTTGATGGATCATCAACTTTCAAATCAATAATCTGAATAAACTTTTTTGGAATGTGATGCTGGAATCAAATTCAAAATGGTCAACTGTTTTTACAATATATCTATTAAACTTTCTCACTTTGTACATTTACACAGTTGTCTTTGTAGGTTCCAATACATTTAGTTGAACCTCGATTTACACATTGCACATAACTGTGTTTTGTTTTTATTTATAATTTGCACAGCACTTCAACCTTTTCTTTACATTAAGGCGAATACATTATTCAAACATTTTGAAAATAGTGTCTCACAAGGAAAATGCTAATGCTATACATGACAAATTTTAAAAGGTGGTGAAATGTGAGGAAAGAGAAAGTGGAACTTACCATGTGTCAGCAGCAGTGCTGACACACACAGCAGGACCTGAAGACCCATTCCACTTAACCAATATGAATTTGTCTGAAACATAATGTATATTATAATTAATATTAATTATATGTTACCACCCAGCCAGTATTATCAGCTGCCATTGGACTTGTTCACTACTGTCCTTTCCAAAAAAGTCCCTCTGTCAGTGGTCCTAGCCATTAACCCAGATATCATTATATATCCTCTCCCTGGTCCAGATCCCCTCTCTTTGCCAGGGGCCTTGTTTCAATATTAATGCACACATCCCTGGGACCAATTAAAATTAAAAATGCTAACAGGAATTTGTAAAATTCTTTAGCATTTCATGTGTAACAGGTTTTTGTGAAAACCCACTTATGAGAAAATCAAAGTTGCATCTGACTTGCTTTTGAAGGCTTAAACACACTAAAGTGTTTATACATATTAATTTAACATTTAAACTCCTAATATTTTCCAAATGCTCAGAATATGCCAAAAATATTCAAGCTGTATTCATAGTGGCATTACAACACAAAACAGAACTGATTATTTCAAAACATATTTAAATATCCTTACCTGTTTAAATTCCAACTGGACACTGTCAGGTACGGCTACTTCTAGTGATTACCATAGCCTCTGGTTCTCAGCATTTATGAAACTATAAATAGGTACGCCACAACCATGAATAACCTGTTTTTTTTTTTTTTGTGTGTGTCATGAATGTATACCTCTGGAGGAAAAACCATTAGGTATGTGGATCAGGGCATATGGCTGACATGAAGACAGTGTTATAGATCAGCAGATACTATAATGTTAAGAAGTATTTGCATTTAAACTGAAACAAAGATAAAAATATAAATTAGCAGGTGAATCCAGGAAATCCTTTGAATCATCTTTTTTTTTTTTTTTTTTTTTTTTTTTTTTTTTTTTTTGGTGTAACAAAACTTATTGCTGTGTTTCCTGTATCTGATGTACTGATAAATTCCAGTAGGGATTCTTCACTGCTGCTGCGATTTATTCAAGATTAATTTAGCTATGGTTATATTTTCATTTATTGTAATGTATTCTTATTTATTTATTTATTTATAGTCTTAAGTTAACTAAATATTTTCCCCTGATTTTTTTAGGAATATTTTGGTAGTTATACTTTTAATAGTAATATTTTAGTAATATTTTAGTAGTTTCTCTTACACTCATTGATTTATTATATTTGTGCTGTATTGTAATGTATTTATTTACTATTGTTTTTATAGTGATAATTTACATTTTTCTTGCACATTACATGCAATCAGAGAGCATGGGGGTTTTGAGATTGCATGATGTTTAATGAAACAGAATAGAATCGGTTGTCCAGCTGACGAAGAATGTCATTTTAGGATGTTGTCAACAACAAGAACAGTCCATCAAACAGAAAACAGAGGAGGATATATATTTTGAGGGAAACCATAGACACTGATATACAGAAATGAAAAAAGGGACACAGACAATTCAGGATAATTCAGTCATGACCATAATCTCCAAAATTGGGAGAGTGAATGTCTAACCTTATTACTTTACTTAGTTTAGTTTAGTTACATTCTAAAAACCATACAAACACAAATAAAATCAATGAACAAATCAGTACAAAAATGAATGTATGTGAAATGACAATGTTTCTTTCCATAGTTCCATAGTTAATGTACTGTTTTCTCTGACAAAAAATCTTTATATATTTAAGCAATATAAAATAGTCCATTGTGTGGTCAAAATAATGTAAATATAAAGCATGTTCCTACGTCTTACAAATGAATTTACAAAAGTAAAGTCTTCATAAATTAAGTTACAAAATTTTCAAGGGGCTCTTTTTAAACTTACATAGAGCTGCTTAAATCTATACTCAGAGAAATAACCCCTGCAGAACCCATTGCTGAAGAAGAAGCTATTTGCTCACTCACCTGTGTAATAGTGGCATCAGGAGGTACATTGAGCTGTGACAAGGCAGTACATGCAGAAATTTCAGAGAAAGTGTTAGGAAATGGTAATAATGTTTTTGCAATTATATTTTATATAATGAGAAATGAAAGTAACACAGTCTTTATTAGATCTACTGCTGATCCAGAATATCTAGAGCTTGTATTTTTAAGTATGGTGGTATACATTTGGTGTTTTTAATGATGGCAGTGGAGAGCTTTGTTTCAAAATCTGATTCGAGATCTGCTGACTGTGAAAGTCATAACTTAGAATGCTCACCATTTTTATGACCAGACACTGAGTGTGTCTAAACACTGCACTAAGTCACTTGCAGTAAAGATATTCTGCAGTTCTGAAGTGACAAGCATTGACAAATGAATACAAAACTTAGTTGGTATTCAAACTAAATGAAACCAAAATCCATGGAGAGAAAGGCTTCTTTCAGTTTAGATGTATCAAAAGATTGGCACCTGAGGAAGGGTGTGGTGAATTCTTAAGCAATTGGGCACATAGAGCATTCTATACAAAATGTGTTTACATGATATGTGCATGGAAAATTCAAATTTTTATCTACATTCACATGAGGGAATTATGTATAAAAATTGGTGTGGACATTACACAAAAGGTTAATAAAACATTTGTTCAATTGACCAATTTTACATAGCTCACTGTGACAGGTTTTGCAGCTGTCAACCTCTACCTATCAGAAAACATGTGACCAGATGGAGAAATGAAAGTCAGACTGCTCATAATACTTTTTGCCATGGAATACAGCCAGAATCTGTGGTTGAAAAATTATGAAAACAGAAACAGAAAGTCAAGTAACTCTAAGGTATAGTACAAAAAGGCAGTAGAGTGTAACTTGAGTCAACAAACAGGGTGAACAATCAGCAGGAAAAAATGTACAGGTGCAGTTTTGGTCACAAAAGGAGCATTGTCAATGTACTCTGAATTGCACAGGGTGAGTGAAATGTTGTAGGACACCCTTTTATTTTTAATGATATGCTACACGACCACATTCCCTTCGGAAGAAACCTGGAAGCCAGAGCACCCGGTGGAAACACATACTGAGATAGGAGTGTCGCAGTCACACAGCTCCTGGTACCTGGAGATTGTGGGTTCAAGCCCCACTTCAGGTGACTGTCTGTGAAGAGTTTGGTGTGTTCTCTCTGTTTCCGCATGGGTTTCCTCTGGGTGCTCCGGTTTCCTCCCACGGTCCAAAAACACACGTTGGTAGGTGGATTGGTGACTCAAAAGTGTGTATAGGAGTATGTGAGTGAATCTTTGAATGTGTGTCACCCTGCGTAGGACTGTCGCCCCCTCCAGGGTGTGATTCTGATTTGCGCCTAGTGATTCTGGGTAGGCTCCGGACCCAACGCGACCCTGAACTGGGTAAGCGCTTACAGATTATAAATGAATGAAACACAATACTTTAATAAACAGAAAAGTACAATGTAAACAATAACTTGCACTATAAAGAGCTAAAGTGATTCAGTTCACAGTTAAACAGAGCTAACACAAATACAACATCTCTACATGAATTCATAATTCATTTGGGGAATTATATTAAATAAGAAGTAACTAATTAAAAACAAAATACAGTGTAAAACTTTAAAGCAAAATTTTAAAAGTTCTAATTCAAACAATCTAAACATTGCACACTGTCAGTCAGTCACAATGTTCCAGATACTTTTGCACATTTGCTGAATGTGAAATTGGAGACATACATTTAAATATTTTCCAATAAGATCATGGTATTAAATTGGATGCTCTAAAGTAGATGCAAACAAGCTTTGCTCTACTAACAGTTAGTATTCTTGTTCCTGTATTTTAAACTATTTCTGTTCATGCATGAGATATTAGCCAATCAGGTACTGATGCTGGATGATTTGTGCTGGATCAAAAAAAAAAAAAAAAAAAAAAAAAACAACACACTTCAGCTTATCCCAAAAGTATTGGATCATGTGCTATCACTCCAGAGAACACTGCTGAATTAGGCTCCTCTAGACCATGGAAATCTAAAACTCAAATGCACTTGATCCAGATTATCCCATCTTATTGACAAAGATTTTCTACCGAGATGTGGGTTAGCAACAAATTTGGACATACAGACTATATGTTATTTACACCCCATTGTTGGAACATGCCAATGTTGTTGCTCTCACAACAATATCAGCTCATATTAATAACAGCAATATGATGCTGTGTTAAGGGACCCAGGAGGAACACACAGTTGACAACACAGTCAATTTAAAAAAAGAAAAAAGAAAAATTAGATTACCTGAAGAACCCATAATCCATCAGCTATGAATCCTGTAAGAAAGCTCTGTGTACAAATCAGACTAAAATCTTCTTAGAAAAACATATACTATAAGGAAGCATTCAAAGCAAAGAACATGGTACTTACGGTCAGTTGTTCCTATTGTTTTAATGCAAACTAAAACAATAATATGTACGTAACAATGTGTTTTCAAATGAAACAATTTTCTGGAAGTCCAGCGGAGCCTTTATGTTTGGCCATGACTGGATTTAAGAAAAGGACATTGTTGTCATCAGCAGTGTGGATGACAAAATGGTTAGTGCTCCAACAAAAATGTTTAATCTAAGCAAAGATTAGTGTTTGCTAAAACCTGACAAGCACACACCCACACCCACACTATATATACATATATATACAAACCGGATTCCAAAAAAGTTGGGACACTAAACAAATTGTGAATAAAAACTGAATGCCATGATGTGGAGGTGCCAACATCTATTTTATTCAGAACAGAACACAAATCACAGATCAAAAGTTTAAACTGAGAGAATGTATCATTTTAAGGGAAAAATATGTTGTTTCAAAATTTCATGGCGTCAACAAATCCCAAAAAAGTTGGGACAAGGCCATTTTTTACTACTGTGTGGCATCCCCCCTTCTTCTTACAACATTCAACAAACATCTGGGGACAGAGGAGACCAGTTTCCCAAGTTTAGAAATAGGAATGCTCTCCCATTCATGTCTAATACAGGCCTCTAACTGTTCAATCGTCTTGGGCCTTCTTTGTCGCACCTTCCTCTTTATGATGAGCCAAATGTTCTCTATAAGTGAAAGATCTGGACTGCAGGCTGGCCATTTCAGTATCGGGATCCTTCTCCTACATAGCCATGATGTTGTGATTGCTGCAGAATGTGGTCTGGCATTATCTTGTTGAAAAATGCAGGGTCTTCCCTGAAAGAGATGATGTCTAGATGGGAGCATATGTTGTTCTAGAACCTGAACATAGTTCTCTGCATTAATGGTGCCTTTCCAGACATGCAAGCTGCCCATGCCACAAGCACTCATGCAACCCCATACCATCAGTGATGCAGGCTTCTGAACGGAGCGTTGATAACACCTTGTCCTCTCTGGTCCGGATGACATGATGTCCCAGTGTTCCATAAAGAACTTCAAACATCATTTTGAGTGATAAGGGGAAGTTAAAGTCCTTCCACCTAAGAATAGTGCTATCTAGGGTTTTGTGTTCACTGGGCATTTTATGGTTATGGCATCACTGGGGATCAAATTGGTTTCCCAATATTAAGGCCAGACTATCAAACAATTACATGTTCATGACTACATTAAGAGATAAGTGCTGCACAGACACTGTGGCCAGAAACCAATGAATCACATATGGTCAAGCTGCACCAAATTCCTTTAGCTGTTAGACTGTATGTGTAACTTTGACAGGTCAAACTGTTATTTTCCAATATATTCTGAATGTCTGGAGCAATGTTCTTTTCACTTTTAATAATGAGAAAAGGAAGATTGTTGAAAAGGCACACAAATATATGTGAAGTAAATCAACGGTGCTGTGTAAAAGAAGTATTAAACATTAGTGTCCTTGTTCTGGTGCAAGCACAGATTTGAACTCAGGGTTGATGTGAAAGCGCGAGTGCTGTTTTCAAGACTTCCAGCATAAGAGGTAACAAGTTTGTGAGCTGCTGGGTTCCCTTGGAGCTCCCATAAGGTACAGCTCCACAACTGATGAAAATTTTCCCCTTAGTAACCCTGAATTTTCACAGTAGTATGCATCACTACATCTCTGGATCACCTGACATTCCGGGCTTTTAAGGGTGGTAAAACTAAGCAAAGTGTAAATAAACCGGTCTGTCAAGATTTGCTCTTCCTTCCCATAACGCATCCAAACCTGGGGCCATGAATTTTTGTAAGACATTGCAGCAAAACTGTCTTAACTGGTCTAAGCAGGCATCTATAGAGGGGGTCAAAAAGACCACAATTGGCCTCCCTGAGTAGGGAGACAACCCTCCTTGTTCCGACATCAGATATGAAATAAAATGTGGGTATCTGTTAGCTGGCACAGCAGATCTGGAGATCATGTTCTCTTCCAAGCATGTTGCATTGTCTAGTGACATTGTGTGAACAGCAGTAACACCTGTTCACCACACATGTACATCGGTGTCACTGCAGTGCTGAGAATGATCCATCACCCAGATCAATCTGCCTCTCTGGTGGTCCTTAGCATTGAAATACAGTAAAAGATGTATTTGTACAGTATGTAACCGGGGAAAAACAAAGCTCACCTGTGTGCTCTGTGGAGCTTATAAAATAAACAGTAAGTGTAGAGTATTAGTGTATGACCCTTGCAAAATATTGCATTATGGAACACTAAAATTTTCACAAACAAAAAACATGTACAGGGTGGGCCATTTATATGGATACACCTTAATGAAATGGGAATGGTTGGTGATATTAACTTCCTGTTTTTGGCACATTAGTATATGGGAGGGGGGAAACTTTTAAAGATAGGTGGTGACCATGGTGGCCATTGTTAAGTGAGCCATTTTGGATCTAACTTTTGTTTTTTCAATGGGAAGAGGGTCATGTGACACATCAAACTCATTGAAAATTTCACAAGAAAAACAATGGTTTAACGTAACTTTATTATTTCATGAGTTATTTACAAGTTTCTGGCCACTTATAAAATGTGTTTAAAGTGCTGCCCATTGTGGAGGATTGCCAATGCAACCCTCTTCTCCCACTATTCACATACTGATAGCAACACAGCAGGAGAAATGCTAGCACAGGCTTCCAGTATCTGTAGTTTCACCAGTGATAATCTGCAGTGTGGAAGGGAATGGTTTTCCAATATGGTATATCAAGTACCACGTACTCTTTATTTAATTTTCCATCTTTATAGCTTAGGTTGTAACCACTGAAACTTGTTCGTCTAAATGACCTCTGGTGCAGTTCATTACTCCAGCCATCTGATGGCTACAGAGAGTAAAGACACTTAGAATAAATACATGAAGAAGAGGGGGCATGTGCTAGAGAGGGCTACAAACAGCTCATGTTGAAACTCCCTGTATGAAGTCCTTTCTTTTGGAGTGATTAACTTTGTCATTATTGGTAAAGATTTACACATATGGTAATTTGATTACATTTATTTGTTTACTGTAATGTCTTTGTACAATAAGCTTATAGCATTATGTTTATGTTTATGTAGAATGACAAATATTTACTGGCCTACTTAAATCACTGATACATTCCCTGGGCATAAGGAGTCATTGGTGTGTTTAATGCTTGAAGGGGAGACATTTAAAGCCCCTGGGAACCCATTTTGAAATTTAGATTTTTTTTATATAATGCTAGCCCTGGGTGTTATGTGAAACATTCAGCAAAATTTAAATAAAAAAAAAACACAACAGAAAGATCACAAATCCTTTCTCATTCTCAGTGTAGAAGGGGCAGTCCTAAAGTGGGTAATGCTTATGTCAATATTACCCTTGAACAATCACAAGCCACGCCTCCTCTCTAAGTCAAAGAAACTGGTGAGATAAGCTCAGGAGCAAAACTTTGTCAACGTGTATAACAGAGTAGCATTGGATTTAGGAGCATCACTCGACCGGCATATAGAACAGAATAGCAGCGGGGAAGGCAGACCCACTCGGTCGGCAGTACAGCGAAGACAGTGGCCACTGTGGCAGTGGGGATGAAAGCCACACTCGGTCGGCAGTACAGCAGAGTAGCAGTGGGGAAAGCATTTGGAGACACTCTAGAAGTTATCTCATTCATACTATTTTGTTGACAAAATAATAACAGGAAACTACATAGAAGACACATAGAAAACAAAAGACATCCATAGGTTCATACATGATCAGCTGTAAAATGTCAATTCTACCCGCCTTGCGCCCAATGATTCCAGGTAGGCTCTGGACCCACCGCGACCCTGAATTGGATAAGCGGTTACAGATAATGAATGATCATTCTAGAAACAGCAACCCCTTACTACAAGGGACCATAACATTCACAAGGAATCCCTTGTAGCCCCGCAGCAATGTGCGTAAGTCCTGCTACTTTCCGTCCTAGAGTATTATGTTAGAGACAAGTTAAATGTTGTTACAATGGCACAGCATATCACCATCACTGCTCCAGAATCATGTGATTCCTTACCTGTGAGTACTTTGCTGTGTTCTCCCAGTGTCTGCATGGGTTTCCTCTGGATGCTTCGGATACCTTCCAGAGAAAAAAAGTAACAAAGAAAGTGTTGTGCAAAGTGTGTGAGTGACAGGGTGAGTGTGTGGTGCCCTTTGAAGGACCAGGGTACAGTCCAGTGTGTGCAGAGCATCCAATGATACCAGCTCTGTACACTCCATGACACTGATCAGAATGAATTAGCTACAGAAGATGAATGGATGAATGAATAAATAAATGAATGGATGAATGCTTGGGCTGATTTCATTGAAATTCCACAGTGCTAATGCAACTTTAGTAAAAACTGTCAAGTAAAATGTTTTACCCTCAATTTTGTACTGTCAAGAATGTACTCTTTTGTTGAGTACATTCTTGGGTATCCATGACTAAGGTGCCATCTAAAGTTCAGTAGCTGTCATTAAATCTATGAATAAACATACACTGTCCTGTTGTCCATGACAAAACTGTAATGTTCCTGCAATAAAGTAATCTGTCAAAAAAAAAAGGTCATATAATGCTCCCATGAATCAGTTAATGAGATGTTTTTTTATTGAGAGGCATAATAAACACTGGATTAACTTCTGTTTCTAAAAACTCCTCATTCAGCTAATATTTCTACACATTTATCTGCTAGTTCATATGTCATAAATCATTTTAGCTTTTAATCCTTATTTGTCTTCATATCAAGGATTTAATTTACTTAAATCCTTACACCTTACTTACACCTGTGAAATAAAAAAAAATACTTATTTTAATAACAGAAAAAAATATTAAAGCTTTCACTTAAAAGATTTTGTAGCAAAAAGATATGCTCAGTTTTCTTTTGATATGAAGTTATACTGCTTCAGTTTACAGTGTCTATATTAGTTATTGTCTAGTTTTTACTAGTACATTTTATTAATAAAATATCTTGCTATAAAAAATCTAAAATATTAGCAGTGTTGTGGTAATGACTCAAATGTAATTCATTACTGATTACGCACTACTTAAGTACAATTATAATGGGATTCTTTTACTTTCCTTCCTTTGCATCCTGGAAAATGTAATCTCAAATCTTATTACTTTACAATTGTTACAATCTAAAACCCACACAAACACACTTGAATAAAATCAATGAGCAAATCTGGAAAGTACAAAATGTTTGTAGTTTATTTAGGAACAGCTGTAGCAGCAATATTAAACATGAATAAAATTTTGAGTAGATTCGCTAAAAAAGCCTTAATGTATTTTTTCATTAATTGATTAATTCATATATATATATATATATATATATATATATATATATATATATATATATATATATATATATATATATAAAAACTGGATAAATTCACGCTGAGGGAACATTCCAGTGTAATGTTTCCAACAACCAAAATAGAACATTATGGGAACATTCTAAGAACCTGATTTTGTAAACGTTCTAGACAACGTTCATAGAATATTAATTTTACATTGAGACAACTTTACAGTGCATTGTTCCCACAACCAAAATGGACCATAATGGGGTAAGTTCTGAGAACATAATTTTGCTAGCTGGATAAATTCATGCTCAGAAAATAAACTTCTCAGTGTTTGACAATACGAGTGGATCAGACACAGCAGGGCTGCTGGAGATTTAAAACTCTGTGTCCGCTCTGTTAGACACCACTACCTCATTGGTCCACTTTATAGATGTAAAGTCAGAGATAGTAGCTCATCTGTTGCTGCAGTGAATCTTGAACGATTTTTCATTTTTAAATCCAAATGTATTAAAAAGACAAATTTGAACGACTCTAAAAATACATAACACACCTCTCAAAGGCCACTGGTTCATTTCATATTTGGTGTTGAATATATTTCTGGGATAAACTAAGCGTATGTTATTTTATTGTGTAAATAAAACCAAACTTTTTGGCTATATATTTGTGTGTACACTATTCTTATATGGAATTCTTACTTTCTGGTAAGATTCAATTTCAGAACCAAGAACCTTCAGCGGATCAATAAGCCTAATAATTCATTATTAATAGTTAATTATAGCTAATCCCACTATATTAAATGTAATGTAAGTTGCAATTGGACAGGTAAAGACACTACACATGTATGTACTGTGTTTTTAGTAGAATGTAAATGGAGACTCATTTACAAAGACACAAATATTCATGTTAAGCTCAAGGGACAAAAATGATGCTAAGAGATTTTATTCAAAGTCATTTACATTAAATTTCTACATAATTATATGTTCCAGTCATAGAAAGTTAAGGATCAGAAATAATGAAAATATTTAGATTTCTATTTAGAAGAGAATGCTTTTCCACCAGTAGTTCTTCTTGAATATGATGTAGGAATCGTAGTAGTTGAAGTAGTAGCTTTGATTAAGGGGCTGAAACTGAAAATGAATGATTAGAAGCTGACAATGAGAGAAATGTATGATTTTCTTAATAGATCAATATTTTACAAACATGAGCATCTTTACAAAAAAGCTGTGAGTCTTGTTTCATTATTAATATTTAACAGAAATCAAAATTTAACTAGTTTATGCACTGCTGAGTAGGTCCCTAGCATGGGGAACAAATGTGAATTTAATTAGTGGGCTGTTCCTTACCACTGCTGCTTTTCCTTGTTGTAGTTGAGGATCTACTTATAGTAGTAGTAGGTGAGCTGCCAGCTGAAAAATAGCATTAGATACGCAAGTTATGCTCACTGAATGGTGAAATTTATGATTTAAAATAAGTGGTTTGGGGGTCATATGAAAATGGGATAGAGATTAATCAAACTCCTAGAATTCCATGTTAATCAGTAATTATCTAACATAGTATTTAAGGCTTGTCAAAAACATCAAACCATGGTTGGTTATTTCTGATAAGATTGGTGTTGACAAGTTGCACAGACTGATACTAACAAATGCAACCGATAAAAGGACTTTATTATAAAATACTTTTTTTTGCCAGTGAAAGAAGACATTTGTTTTTCGGGAGGACCAAATCATTCTTATTATCTGGAAAGTTTTATTTACCCGCTTTTGTTGTAGTGGCTGAGATTTTAGATGAGTTAACACCTGCAAATAAATAACAAGACCTGAGAGCTGTATTGTGCTCAGCATGTTGAACCCTGAAAATTAATTATGAATAAAACTGGAAAAATACTTGAAAGAAATTATGTACATGATCTTATTGTTGTATCTCCACATGTGGTCTATATGTTTGTTAATTCCCCAGATTTTCCAGTGCAATAATATATCAAATTAGAATTTGTTTTACCAGTAGTTGGTTTTCCTGTAGTGGTGGTAGTGATGGTTGTGCTTGTAGGAGCAGTAGCAGTAGATGTTTTAGAGTTTACACCTGAACATTAAGTAGTAGGTTAATGATCATTTAGTTGGATGAGCTGTAACAGGAAGTAAAAATTACAGTTTATAAACTTTTAAACCTGCTGCACTTGTTGTTTTAGTTGTGGATGTTGGAGTTTTTGTAGTATTTCCACTGCTGTTCACGCCTGAAAATAAATAGTCAATGATAGAAAATATACATTAAGTCATTAATGGATCAACAGATTTGGATTCTAGAAGTTAAGTAATTCAAATCAACCCCACTAAGAATTAAAACAAGATTTTGTTTTTAAATATTGCATTCATGATATAATTACAGATTTTCTTTTTGAATAATTAATATTGCAGGAATATTTCATGTCTGAAATTTAAAATTTGAGCTCAGATTTTGATGTACTGATGGAGGTATGTACTTTTAGGAGCAGTGGTTTATGTTATGCTACTAAAAGCTGAAAACAAAATATTAGATTCAAATTTAACTATCAGGTGCAGATTGTTAAAACAGTTAAAAATCTCACCACTGAAATATTACTTCCTAGTGGGGTTAATTAGTACTTCTTGATGCATGTATGGATAATCCACCTGGAGGTAAATTGAGCATATGTTTTTGTTCTAAGTGATTATAAACGTTATTCCAAGCTTATGTTGAATTTACTTGAAGGAGTGTTGTTTTCTCCTCTTATAAAAATATACATTGCAATTGTAGTTTATATCCACATTTTTTTTAACAATAGAATTTTTATAATTGTGTCATTGGAGCAATATTTATTAAGGAATTTCCACCAGAGCATAATGTAGCAGGTGCATAAGTGAACTATAGACTTAGTACATGGCAGCAGAAAGTAATTAATGATTGTTAATGATAATTACATTATTGGCAGTTAAAATACCTATAATATATATAAACTGTATTTCTGTTATACCTGAAGTTTTTTTCGCACTGGTGGAAGTGGGAGGTGTTGTAGTAGTAGTAGTAGTAGTACTTTTGATGCTCACACCTGAAATAATTACAAGTAGAAAGAAGATACAACACTCATTTATAGTTTGACACTCAAAATATTTTTAAACAATCATTTTTAAAATCTTGCAAAAACATTGCATTATTGAAAATTAATATTTCCTCACAATTATAAATACTGGATATATACTGTATTTCTATCCTACCTGTAGTACTTTTTGTAGTGGCGGAAGTTGGAAGAGTAGTAGTACTTTTGGTGCTGACACCTGACACAAATAATATTAAATATCGTCATCTAAAAGAACATGGGATGTAGCATCTTCACTTCAGGAATGCTGTATTTCTTTCCTACCTATAGTACTTTTTGTAGGGGTGGAAGCTGAAGGTTTAGTAGTGGTAGCACTTTTGGTGCTGACACCTGAAATAATTAATCATTATATGTCATCACCTAAAAGAACACGACGTTTAGAATTTATGCTTGAGGAACACTATTTCTTTCCTACCTGTAGTACTTTTTGTAGCGGTGGAAGTTGAAGGTTTAGTAGTGGTAGTACTTTTGGTACTGACACCTGAAATAATTAATCATTATATGTCATCACCTAAAAGAACACGACGTTTAGAATTTATGCTTCAGGAACACTATTTCTTTCCTACCTGTAGTACTTTTTGTAGTGGTGGAAGTTGAAGGTTTAGCAGTGGTAGTACTTTTGGTGCTGACACCTGAAATAATTAATCATTATATGTCATCACCTAAAAGAACACAACGTTTAGAATTTATGCTTGAGGAACACTATTTCTTTCCTACCTGTAGTACTTTTTGTAGTGGTGGAAGTTGGAAGTGTAGTAGTACTTTTGGTGCTGACACCTGAAATAATTAATCATTATATGTCATCACCTAAAAGAAAATGAATCTTAGAATATATGCTTCAGGAACACTATTTCTTTCCTACCTGTAGTACTTTTTGTAGTGGTGGAAGTTGAAGGTTTAGTAGTGGTAGTACTTTTCGTACTGACACCTGAAATAATTAATCATTATATGTCATCACCTAAAAGAACATGACATTTAGAAATTATGCTTCAGGAACACTATTTCTTTCCTACCTGTAGTACTTTTTGTAGTGGTGGAAGTTGAAGGTTTAGCAGTGGTAGTACCTTTGGTGCTGACACCTGAAATAATTGAAGTTATGTAATAACATAATTTTGGGAGTAGGACCACGCCCAAACTCCTCCTCTCAGCCCTATATATACACCCCGCAAATTCACGTCATTTCCGCGTCAGACAAACCCGCTTAATTTAGGTCAGAAGATGGATCTCAACTCGACTGCTTCACTACGTCAGCTTGCTCGTCTGCGCTGGGTCATTCCTGCTGATCCCCATATTCGGAGCCGTATTCGGTCATTATCAAACCCACCGAGCCTCCTTTTTCAAAAACCCTGCTATGGGTATCTGAACTGCCCGGTATCTAAAGTTACGTACAGCCGTTGTCGTGCCAGCAACTGCTTCGATTGTTCTATGCTTAGCGGTCTTACCCACACCGGATCGTTGCTCTGCTCTCCTGCTTCTCCTCCCACTGCAACCGGCCTCCTCCCGCATCTGCCTCAGACGCTGGCACACGGCTTTGAGCCTGCCCTTACTTTCATCTCCGGCTACGCTGCTACAGGACTGCCTTGTGTTTGGGGAACACGAATCTACCGTCGGTATGGCTGCTGCTCCACAGCTATGAGCTCTACAGTGCCATGAGACTTTTCCTCCTCTCCGGCAGAACAGCCTCTGTATTCCAGTAACGTGCTCTGAAACAATGGCATTCCCTTCGCTCACTCAGCTAAAGAGAGAAACTGTCGGCCAGTATAAGGATCCCCTGCATTGCAATGCGATGACGTCACATCCCCTGACTCAACGCCCCCTACTGGAGCATTCTTCATCTTCCTGTTACCTTTCCTGGTTGTGTCTATGTTGGAGACTTTAGTCTCAATGTCTTAGTCTTTACTGTCTCACAGGTCTGTGCCTTAGATTGCTGTTTTGATAATAATATAATTACCTGAGCTGCATTGGATAATGGCTTGGAATCTGCAATATTCATGCACATCACCAGGGCACTAGTTCACCTACACTGCTTGCCAAGATGGTCCTATTTGAAATGTTAGAATAGAAAGCAGGCAACATGTTTAAGCCTTCATTCCAAATCGGCTCCTCCTTCCCTCTGAATACTGCCTTGATTGAAAGTATTGCACCCATTTAGACACAGCCTCCTTGCTCGTTTCATTCTCTCTCTACACATCATTCCAACCCCTCCCTTGCTCCTCCTCTCTACATCTGTCACTACGCATCATCCCACTCCTCCCTTTCTCTTCCTCTACATCTGTCTCTACGTATCGTCCCACCCCTCCCTTTTTCATCCCACCCCTCCCTTTTTCATCCCACCCCTTCCTTTCTCTTTCTCTACATCTGTCTCTACGCATCATCTCCACCCCTCCCTTCATGATCCCACCTCTTCCCCGTTGCAGCTGCATGCCTCAGACCTTCTAGCCTGCAACCCTCTAGGTGCTGCGGCGGGCCTGTCTCCTGTCCAGCGATCTGGGCACTCGACGTGGTCTACTCACTGCATGGCTTCCTTATTGCCGATTCATGTTCATTTCACCCACCCACCCCCCTTTCTCCATCCCATTGATGTTGCGGGCCTGCCTCCTGCCCAGCCCTCTGGGCCCTCTATGCAATGTCTCCTTGCTGCACAGCTTCCTCATCCTAGATTTGCTCTCATCCTATCGTCTCATTCTCCCAGCCTCTACATCAGCAGCTTGTGTACTTCATGGAAGCTTATCCCAACCCCTTCAATTTGTGGCCGCGCCATACCTTGCCTCTAACTTTACAATTATGACTTTTCTATTCGTGTGCTGCTGCGGACCCTCATCCTGACTCTTCTGCTGCTGTGCTCCTCACACCCTCCGGCTTCCAGTTTGTACTCTTTTCAGATGCTGCTGTGGACTATCGTACTGGCCTTGCTGCTCACACTCTACAGCTTCTAGCTCCTGCTCTGTTTTCAGGTACTTTGGTGAACCTTCACCCCCCACTTATTGCTGCTGCACTACTCCCGGTCTCTGACTTTCCAGCTCATCGTTTTCTCGGGTGCTGTTACAGGCCATGTCTTAATCCTCTCTCCTTTTTGGCTGTCCCACACCCCGCCTCTTCCTTTACAGCGCACCCTCTATCCTAATGTGGACCTTCATCCTAATCCTAATCCCCTTCCCCATGTAGTTTCGCTGCATCCTGCCTCTTCCTTTACAGCCCTCCTCTCTCATGCCACAGACCTTCATCCCAAACCCATAGTTTTATGGCCGCACCGCCCGCCTCCAACTTCACAGCTTGCACTCTCTCCTCAGAAACTGCTGTGGATGCTCATCCCTATGCCTTCCCCTCACAGCTTGCACTCTCTCCTGCTGGATCTTACTTTCTGCCTCTCTGCTTGCAGCTAAGCTTGTCCTAGCGACTGCACCTCACCCTGCCTCTAATGGTACTATTTGCACTGATTCCTCCAGCAGCTGCGGGCTTTCATCCTGACCTCTTCTCTTCGCAATCATGCTGCTCCGAGCCCCTCCAGCTTATGCATAAGTTCCAGCTTATGCTCTCTTCTTAGGTGTTGCCTTGGACCAGCCCCTCTACAAAGCACTCAATCACTTGACACCACCTCAAATTCCATTCAGTCAAATTCAATACAGGCAGCCTTGTGTCTCGGCTTCTAACTTTCCAGCTCGTGCCACCGAGGACCTTCATCTTTCATCTCTCTGCTAACAACTGCACCTCACCCTGCCTCTTATGGTACTGTTCGCATTGACTTCAACCTGTCCTCTTATCTTCACAACCATGATGCTCCTAGCCCCTAAGTTCCAGTTATGCTCTCTCCTCAGGTGTTACCTTTGCCACCTCAAATTCAATTCACCTTCTTACATGCTGCCTCTTCTCTGGCACCTGTTTTTCATCATCATCTAGGCATTTTTGCTATATTTGAGTCAACATTCTACATTGCCCTCTTGCTTGAGCTCTTCAGCACCTTTGGATTTTGTCTCTTTCAGAGTTTTCTCCTGTGTGACAAACTGTCTTCTGTCTATCTTGCCATTCCTGTGGTGCTGACCCTTTTTTTTGGGGGGGGAAGAAGTATTTGGCCTCATCTGTCATCCCTCTAGATCACCCTTCCGTTCTCAATTCCCTCTATGCCATCGGAAAGGCACCACCAGGGCACACCTGCCAATGAAGGACATGTCGCTTTATTAATGCTGTCCCTCTGTAGTACTTGACTTCCAGGCTGCTACTAATCCACTTTCCACCTATTGTTGCCAGCCTCAGACCCCTCACCATTACCCAACCACCATCAACTACACTGGACTTAGCAACACTCTGTCCAATGCATCCAGTCTGATGCACTATCATGCTGGCCCCAGATTAATGTCTCTATTATTGTTACACTGTAGCTTAATGACATTTGGCTGGTATTTTAAAATTCTATTAGTAGGTGATCAATTTGATTTCTGCTGACGCGATGATCTTGGTCATCTTAAGACCAACTCTGGCATTTGATTACTCAAATTACCAATCACGCTAGAATTTCTGTCATCATAATCAATAAAGGACATTCAACTTACTCAAACTAATGCTATTTCTCTACCGTCTCACATGACACTCAGTCATACACCAGTTTATTAAAAGTAGTTCATTCATAGTCTCAGTAACCCCTGTCATTTACCTACACACAATCCAGGACACCAATTAAACCCTTGACCAGAGTACCTGAACCTGTCTGTTATGTAGCACTTAATGACCAGCACTCCAGTAAATTTTTGGGGGTCCGGCTTCACGCATTCATAAGCCACCCTGAACTCCTCCCCAAAGACTTCTGAGTTCACATCACCATTTCAGCCTCTACGGGTGTGGTTTGTACTAGCAAATTGAATGTATGTAATAACATAATTTTGGGAATAGGACCACGCTCAAACTCCTCCTCTCAGCCCTATATATACCCTGCAAATTCACGTCATTTCCGCATCAGACAAACTCGCTTCATTTAGTTCCGGAGACGGATCTCGACTGCTTCACTACGTCAGCTCACTCCTCCGTTATGGGTCATTCCTGCTGATCCCCATGTTCTGAGATGTGTTCAGCCATTATCAAACCCACCGAGCCTCCTGTTTTAAAAACCTTGCTCCCACCTCCACCTCGTCTCCAGCCTTTTCTCATATTAATTTATCCAATGGGGGTGGGGGGGTCCAGCTTCACTCGCATTCATAAGCCACCCTGAACTCCTCCCCAAAATCTTCTGAGTTCACCTCCCCATTTCAGCCTCTACAGGCGTGGTCGGTACTAGCAAATTAATCATTATATGTCATCACCTATAAGAAAATGAAGTTTAGAATTTATGCTTCAGGAATACTATTTCTTTCCTACCTGTAGTACTTTTTGTAGTGGTGGAAGTTGAAGGTTTTTCAGTGGTAGTACTTTTGGTACTGACACCTGAAATAAGTAATCGTTATATTAGTACTTTTGTATTAGTTGAAGTTGGAGATTTTAGTTTTAGTAGTAGTAGTACTTTTGGTGCTGACACCTGAAAGAAATTGCAAGTAGAAATAATCATGGAGAAGGCACATAACTCTATTTGGCAGGTTTACTAATATATTCTAATAATAATTTTGAAAAAATGTATAGTATTAGTGAAAGTTAATATATTATTGGAGTAATATTGGAATAAGTGTTCATGTTGGAAATTTGTAGCTGGTGTTAATTTCCCACTTGTAGCAGTTCTGGATGTACTTGTGAAGATTTTCCTTGTTGGAGTAGTGATTGAATTTATGCGACTGACACCTGAGAAAATAATTAAAACTACAAGTCTCAGGTAACTCAGTAAAGGAAAACCATAAACAACCTTTCTTCATTACCTGCAGAACTTGTTGGTGTTGTGGTGAAAGCTGGATTTATAGGAGCAGTGCTAATGACATTCAAGTCTAAAAATAAGTGACGTAGAAGAAATTATGGACAAGAACACAAAAGACAGTGGCAGATTACCGGTCAGATAACTAAAAATTTTGCAATAATGCCAACTAAGCTCTTTTCTGAAAATACTAAAGTTGCCTTTGTTGTGAAATCTGGACTTCTAAGAAGGGTGCTAAGGATGTTCTAGCCTGAAAATTACATATATCTTTTGTTGTTGTTGTCGTGGTAACCACTGGGTTTGAAGCAGCAGTAGTATTAATGTCCTCAACTGAAATATTAGTATGTAATGTAGATTTGACATTAAGAATTTTATGAAGATAGAAACAGGGAAGTATCCCACAATTTTACTGATAAATAAACAAACTCAAGTTTCAAAGTAAAAAAAAATATTTATAACATTACTACATGAAAAGATTCTCAGAATAATGAAACAACATTTTCATATCTGAAAGTTGTAGCTGGAGTTAGTCCTTACCTGCTTGACTTGTTGTGGTGGTGGGGGTGGTGTCCACTGGATTTGAGGGAGCAGTGATAGCAATAATGTCCTCAACTGAAATAAGTACATCAAGTAGATTTCTGCTTAAAAGTCCTAACCAGATGGATTCATGGAAGTAGTTCACAATTTTACTGATGAATAATCAACCTCATATTTTGAAAAATTAAAAGTAAAGCAAATACTTCTAATATTATTACATTAAAAAATCTCTGAATATATTAGTACCATCTATAAGTTAGACCTGGACTACTTCCTTACCTACTTCACTTGGGATCGTGGTGACCACTAGATTTTTTAGGGTAACTGAAATATTAATATGTAATGTAGATTTGAAATTAACACTTTTATGCAGATAGAAACATGGAAGTATCCCACAGTTCTACTGATAAATAACCAAACTCATACTTCAGAAGATTCAAGGTAAAAAAAAATTATAGCATAGTTACATGGAAAGTTTCTCAGAATAATGAAACAACATTTTCATATCTGAAAGTTATAGATGGAGTTAGTCCTTACCTGTTTCACCTGGTGGTGTTGTTGTGGTGGTGGTGGTGGAGTCCACTGGATTTGAGAGAGCAGTGGTAGTAATAACATCCTCAACTGAAATATAAGTACATAAAGTACATTTCCAATTAAAAATCCTAAGCAGATTGCTTATGGAAGTAGCACACAATTTTACTGATGAATAATCAACCACATTATTTTGAAAATTTCAAAGTAAAGCAAAATACTTCTAATATTATTACATTTTAAAAAATCTCTAGATATTGTAGTAACATCTGTAAGTTAGACTTGGACTTCTTCCTTACCTGCTTCACTTGGGATTGTTGTTACAACTGGATTTTTTAGGGGGGCAGTGGTCACATCTGTGAATGAGCAATTTCAAGTAGTTGAAACCATGGAACTAATCCATAAATTTAATGATGAATAACCAACCACACATTCTATAAGATTCAAATCAAAGCAATGGATCTGTATTGTATTACGATAAATAAAAACATTTTTCTCTGAAAGTTGAAGCAATATGTAATATCTGAAGCTGAGCTGGAAAACATCCCATCTGGAAATTGAAATAAAAGTTAATATCTGAAGCTTTAAGGTGGACTTCTTCTTTACCTGCTTCGCTTGTTGTTGTCGTGGTAACCACTGGATTTGAAGGAGCAGTGGTAGTAATAATGTCCTCAACTGAAATATAAATATGTAATGTAGATTTGAAATTAATCATTTTTTGTAGATAGAAACATGGAAGTATCCCACGGTTTTACCGATTAATAACCAAACTCATACTTCAGAAGTTTCAAGGGAAAAAAAAATATTTATAACATAATTACATAAAAAGATTCTCAGAATAATGAAACAACATTTTCATATCTGAAAGTTTTAGATGGAGTTAGTCCTTACCTGTTTCACTTGGTGTTGTTGTTGTGGTGGTGGTGGTGGTGTCCACTGGATTTGAGGGAGCAGTAGTAGTAATAATATCCTCAACTGAAATATATGTACATCAAGTACATTTCTGATTAAAAATCCTAATCAGATGGAATCATGGAAGTAGCTCACAATTTTACTGATAAGTAATCAACCTCATATTTTGAAACATTCTAGGTAAAGCAAATACCTCTAATATTATTACATTAAAAAATCTCTGAATATTGTTGTACCATCTCCTATCTATGAGTTAGACCTGGACTTCTTCCTTACCTGCTTCACTTGGGATCGTGGTGACGACTAGATTTTTTAGGGGGGCAGTGGTCACATCTGTGAATGAGCAATTTCAATTAGTTGAAACCATGGAACTAATCCATAACTTTAATGATAAATAACCAACCACACATTCTATAAGATTCAAATCAAAGCAATGGATCTGTGTTGTTTTATTATAAACAAAAATTTGTTTCTCTGAAAGTTGATGCAATATGTATTGTCTGAAGCTAAGCTGGAAAACATAATCTAGAAATTGAAATAAAAGTTAATATCTGAAGCTTTAATGTGGACTTCTTCTTTACCTGCTTCGCTTGTTGTTGTTGTGGTAAACACTGGGTTTGAAGTAGCAGTGGTAGTAATAATGTCCTCAACTGAAATATTAATATGTAATGTAGATATAAAATTAAGAATTTTATGCAGATAGAAACAAGGAAGTATCCCACAGTTTTACTGATAAATAAACAAACTCATACTTCAGAAGTTTCAAGGTAAAACAAATTATTTATAAAATAATTACATCAAAAGATTCTCAAAAAAATGAAACAACATTTTCATATCTGAAAGTTATAGATGGAGTTAGTCCTTACCTGTTTCACTTGGTGTTGTCGTTGTGGTGGTGGTGGTGTCCACTGGATTTGAGGGAGCAGTGGTAGTAATAACATCCTCAACTGAAATATAAGTACATCAAGTACATTTCTGATTAAAACTCCTAAGCAGATGGAATCATGGAAGTAGCTCACAATTTTACTGATAAGTAATCAAGCGCATATTTTGAAACATTCTAGGTAAAGCAAATACCTCTAATATTATTACATTTAAAAAAAATCTCTAAATATTGTTGCAGCATCTCCTATCTATAAGTTAGACCTGGACTTCTTCCTTACCTGCTTCACTTGGGATCGTGGTGACGACTGGATTTTTTAGGGGGGCAGTAGTCACATCTGTGAATGAGCAATTTCAAGTAGTTGAAACCATGGATGTAATCCATAGCTTTAATGATAAATAACCAACCACACATTCTAAAACATTCAAATTAAAGCAATGGATCTGTGTTGTTTTACGATAAACAAAAATTTGTTTCTCTGAAAGTTGATGCAATATGTATTATCTGAAGCTAAGCTGGAAAACATAATCTGGAAATTGAAATAAAAGTTAATATCTGAAGCTTTAATGTGGACTTCTTCTTTACCTGCTTCGCTTGTTGTTGTCGTCGTAAACACTGGGTTTGAAGTAGCAGTGGTAGTAATAATGTCCTCAACTGAAATATTAATATGTAATGTACAATTGAAATTAAGAATTTTATTCATATAGAAACATGGAAGTATCCCACAGTTTTACTGATAAATAAACAAACTCATACTTCAGAAGTTTCAAGGTAAAACAAAATATTTATAAAATAATTACATCAAAAGTTTCTCAAAAAATGAAACAACATTTTCATATCTGAAAGTTATAGATGGAGTTAGTCCTTACCTGTTTCACTTGGTGTTGTCGTTGTGGTGGTGGTGGTGTCCACTGGATTTGAGGGAGCAGTGGTAGTAATAACATCCTCAACTGAAATATAAGTACATCAAGTACATTTCTGATTAAAACTCCTAAGCAGATGGAATCGTGGAAGTAGCTCACAATTTTACTGATAAGGAATCAAGCGCATATTTTGAAACATTCTAGGTAAAGCAAATACCTCTAATATTATTACATTTAAAAAAAATCTCTAAATATTGTTGCAGCATCTCCTATCTATAAGTTAGACCTGGACTTCTTCCTTACCTGCTTCACTTGGGATCGTGGTGATGACTGGATTTTTTAGGGGGGCAGTAGTCACATCTGTGAATGAGCAATTTCAAGTAGTTGAAACCATGGATGTAATCCATAGCTTTAATGATATATAACCAACCACACATTCTACAAGATTCAAATTAAAGCAATGGATGTGTATTGTTTTACTATAAACAAAAATGTATTTCTCTGACAGTTGATGCAATATGTAATATCTGAAGCTAACCTGGAAAACATAATCTGGAAATTGAAATAAAAGTTAATATCTGAAGCTTTAATGTGGACTTCTTTACCTGCTTCGATTGTTGTTGTCACAGTGACCACTGGGTTTGAAGGAGCAGTGGTAGTAATAATGTCCTCAACTGAAATATTAATATGTAATGTACATTTGAAATTAAGAATTTTATGCAGATAGAAACATGGAAGTATCCCATGGTTTTACTGATAAATAAACAAACTCATACTACAGAAGTTTCAAGGTAAAACAAATTATTTATAATATAATTACATGAAAAGATTCTCAGAAGAATGAAACAACATTTTCATATCTGAATGTTATAGATGGAGTTAGTCCTTACCTGATTCACTTGGTGCTGTTGTTGTTGTGGTGGTGGTGTCCACTGGATTTGAGGGAGCAGTGGTAGTAATAATATTCTCAGCTGAAATATAAGTACATCAAGTACATTTCTGATTAAAAATCCTAATCAGATGGAATCATGGAAGTAGCTCACAATTTTACTGATAAGTAATCAACCTCATATTTTGAAACATTCTAGGTAAAGCAAATACCTCTAATATTATTACATTAAAAAATCTCGGAACATTGTTGTACCATCTCCTATCTATAAGTTAGACCTGGACTTCTTCCTTACCTGCTTCACTTGGAATCGTGGTGACATCTGGATTTTTTAGGGGGGCAGTGGTCACCTCTGTGAATGAGCAATTTCAAGTAGTTGAAACCTTGGATCTAATCCATAGCTTCAATGATATATAACCAACAACACATTCTACAAGATTCAAATCAAAGCAATGGATCTGTATTTTATGACAATAAACAAAAACTTGTTTCTCTGAAAATTGAAGCAATATGTAATATCTGAAGCTAAGCTGGAAAACATCATCTGGAAATTGAAATAAAAGTTAATATCTGAAACTTTAAGGTGGATTTCTTCTTTACCTGCTTCGCTTGTTGTTGTCGTGGTAAACACTGGGTTTGAAAGACCAGTGGTAGTAATAATGTCCTCAACTGAAATATTAATATGTAATGTAGATTTGAAATTAACAATTTTATGCAGATAGAAACATGGAAGTATCCCACGGTTTTACTGATAAATAAACAAACTCATACTTCAGAAGTTTCAAGGTAAAAATATATTATTTATAACATGATTACATGAAAAGATTCTCAGAATACTGAAAAAATATTTTCATATCTGAAAGTTTTAGATGGAGTTAGTCCTTACCTGTTTCACTTGGTGTTGTTGTTGTGGTGGTGGTGGTGGTGGTGTCCACTGGATTTGAGGGAGCAGTAGTAGTAATAATATACTCAACTGAAATATAAGTACATCAAGTACATTTCTGATTAAAAATCCTAATCAGATGGAATCATGGAAGTAGCTCACAATTTTACTGATAAGTAATCAACCTCATATTTTGAAACATTCTAGGTAAAGCAAATACCTCTAATATTATTACATTAAAAAATCTCTGAACATTGTTGTACCATCTCCTATCTATAAGTTAGACCTGGACTTCTTCCTTACCTGCTTCACTTGGAATCGTGGTGACATCTGGATTTTTTAGGGGGGCAGTGGTCACCTCTGTGAATGAGCAATTTCAAGTAGTTGAAACCTTGGATCTAATCCATAGCTTCAATGATATATAACCAACAACACATTCTACAAGATTCAAATCAAAGCAATGGATCTGTATTGTATGACAATAAACAAAAACTTGTTTCTCTGAAAGTTGAAGCAATATGTAATATCTGAAGCTAAGCTGGAAAACATAATCTGGAAATTGAAATAAAAGTTAATATCTGAAGCTTTAATGTGGACTTCTTTACCTGCTTCGATTGTTGTTGTCACAGTGACCACTGGGTTTGAAGGAGCAGTGGTAGTAATAATGTCCTCAACTGAAATATTAATATGTAATGTACATTTGAAATTAAGAATTTTATGCAGATAGAAACATGGAAGTATCCCATGGTTTTACTGATAAATAAACAAACTCATACTACAGAAGTTTCAAGGTAAAACATATTATTTATAATATAATTACATGAAAAGATTCTCAGAAGAATGAAACAACATTTTCATATCTGAATGTTATAGATGGAGTTAGTCCTTACCTGATTCACTTGGTGCTGTTGTTGTGGTGGTGGTGGTGTCCACTGGATTTGAGGGAGCAGTGGTAGTAATAATATTCTCAACTGAAATATAGGTACATCAAGTACATTTCTGATTAAAAATCCTAATCAGATGGAATCATGGAAGTAGCTCACAATTTTACTGATAAGTAATCAACCTCATATTTTGAAACATTCTAGGTAAAGCAAATACCTCTAATATTATTACATTAAAAAATCTCTGAACATTGTTGTACCATCTCCTATCTATAAGTTAGACCTGGACTTCTTCCTTACCTGCTTCACTTGGAATCGTGGTGACAACTGGATTTTTTAGGGGGGCAGTGGTCACCTCTGTGAATGAGCAATTTCAAGTAGTTGAAACCTTGGATCTAATCCATAGCTTCAATGATATATAACCAACAACACATTCTACAAGATTCAAATCAAAGCAATGGATCTGTATTGTATGACAATAAACAAAAACTTCTTTCTCTGAAAGTTGAAGCAATATGTAATATCTGAAGCTAAGCTGGAAAACATCATCTGGAAATTGAAATAAAAGTTAATATCTGAAACTTTAAGGTGGATTTCTTCTTTACCTGCTTCGCTTGTTGTTGTCGTGGTAAACACTGGGTTTGAAAGACCAGTGGTAGTAATAATGTCCTCAACTGAAATATTAATATGTAATGTAGATTTGAAATTAACAATTTTATGCAGATAGAAACATGGAAGTATCCCACGGTTTTACTGATAAATAAACAAACTCATACTTCAGAAGTTTCAAGGTAAAAATATATTATTTATAACATGATTACATGAAAAGATTCTCAGAATACTGAAAAAATATTTTCATATCTGAAAGTTTTAGATGGAGTTAGTCCTTACCTGTTTCACTTGGTGTTGTTGTTGTGGTGGTGGTGGTGGTGGTGTCCACTGGATTTGAGGGAGCAGTAGTAGTAATAATATCCTCAACTGAAATATAAGTACATCAAGTACATTTCTGATTAAAAATCCTAATCAGATGGAATCATGGAAGTAGCTCACAATTTTACTGATAAGTAATCAACCTCATATTTTGAAACATTTTAGGTAAAGCAAATACCTCTAATATTATTACATTAAAAAATCTCTGAACATTGTTGTACCATCTCCTATCTATAAGTTAGACCTGGACTTCTTCCTTACCTGCTTCACTTGGGATCGTGGTGACGACTGGATTTTTTAGGGGGGCAGTAGTTACATCTGTGAATGAGCAATTTCAAGTAGTTGAAACCATGGATGTAATCCATAGCTTTAATGATAAATAACCAACCACACATTCTAAAACATTCAAATTAAAGCAATGGATCTGTGTTGTTTTACGATAAACAAAAATTTGTTTCTCTGAAAGTTGATGCAATATGTATTATCTGAAGCTAAGCTGGAAAACGTAATTTGGAAATTGAAATAAAAGTTAATATCTGAAGCTTTAATGTGGACTTCTTCTTTACCTGCTTCGCTTGTTGTTGTCGTGGTAAACACTGGGTTTGAAGGAGCAGTGGTAGTAATAATGTCCTCAACTGAAATATTAATATGTAATGTAGATATGAAATTAAGAATTTTATGCAGATAGAAACAAGGAAGTATCCCACAGTTTTACTGATAAATAAACAAACTCATACTTCAGAAGTTTCAAGGTAAAACAAATTATTTATAAAATAATTACATCAAAAGATTCTCAAAAAAATGAAACAACATTTTCATATCTGAAAGTTATAGATGGAGTTAGTCCTTACCTGTTTCACTTGGTGTTGTCGTTGTGGTGGTGGTGGTGTCCACTGGATTTGAGGGAGCAGTGGTAGTAATAACATCCTCAACTGAAATATAAGTACATCAAGTACATTTCTGATTAAAACTCCTAAGCAGATGGAATCGTGGAAGTAGCTCACAATTTTACTGATAAGTAATCAAGCGCATATTTTGAAACATTCTAGGTAAAGCAAATACCTCTAATATTATTACATTTAAAAAAATCTCTAAATATTGTTGCAGCATCTCCTATTTATAAGTTAGACCTGGACTTCTTCCTTACCTGCTTCACTTGGGATCGTGGTGATGACTGGATTTTTTAGGGGGGCAGTAGTCACATCTGTGAATGAGCAATTTCAAGTAGTTGAAGCCATGGATGTAATCCATAGCTTTAATGATATATAACCAACCACACATTCTACAAGATTCAAATTAAAGCAATGGATGTGTATTGTTTTACTATAAACAAAAGTGTATTTCTCTGACAGTTGATGCAATATGTAATATCTGAAGCTAAGCTGGAAAACATAATCTGGAAATTGAAATAAAAGTTAATATCTGAAGCTTTAATGTGGACTTCTTCTTTACCTGCTTCGATTGTTGTTGTCACAGTGACCACTGGGTTTGAAGGAGCAGTGGTAGTAATAATGTCCTCAACTGAAATATTAATATGTAATGTAGATATGAAATTAAGAATTTTATGCAGATAGAAACAAGGAAGTATCCCACAGTTTTACTGATAAATAAACAAACTCATACTTCAGAAGTTTCAAGGTAAAACAAATTATTTAAAATATAATTACATGAAAAGATTCTCAAAATAATGAAATAACATTTTCATATCTGAAAGTTATAGATGGAGTTAGTCCTTACCTGTTTCACTTGGTGTTGTTGTTGTGGTGGTGGTGGTGATGGTGTCCACTGGATTTGAGGGAGCAGTAGTAGTAATAATATACTCAACTGAAATATAAGTACATCAAGTACATTTCTGATTAAAAATCCTAATCAGATGGAATCATGGAAGTAGCTCACAATTTTACTGATAAGTAATCAACCTCATATTTTGAAACATTCTAGGTAAAGCAAATACCTCTAATATTATTACATTAAAAAATCTCTGAACATTGTTGTACCATCTCCTATCTATAAGTTAGACCTGGACTTCTTCCTTACCTGCTTCACTTGGGATCGTGGTGACGACTGGATTTTTTAGGGGGGCAGTAGTCACATCTGTGAATGAGCAATTTCAAGTAGTTGAAACCATGGATGTAATCCATAGCTTTAATGATATATAACCAACCACACATTCTACAAGATTCAAATTAAAGCAATGGATGTGTATTGTTTTACTATAAACAGAAATGTATTTCTCTGACAGTTGATGCAATATGTAATATCTGAAGCTAACCTGGAAAACATAATCTGGAAATTGAAATAAAAGTTAATATCTGAAGCTTTAATGTGGACTTCTTCTTTACCTGCTTCGATTGTTGTTGTCACAGTGACCACTGGGTTTGAAGGAGCAGTGGTAGTAATAATGTCCTCAACTGAAATATTAATATGTAATGTACATATGAAATTAAGAATTTTATGCAGATAGAAACATGGAAGTATCTCATGGTTTTACTGATAAATAAACAAACTCATACTACAGAAGTTTCAAGGTAAAACAAATTATTTATAATATAATTACATGAAAAGATTCTCAGAAGAATGAAACAACATTTTCATATCTGAATGTTATAGATGGAGTTAGTCCTTACCTGATTCACTTGGTGCTGTTGTTGTGGTGGTGGTGGTGTCCACTGGATTTGAAGGAGCAGTGGTAGTAATAATATTCTCAACTGAAATATAAGTACATCAAGTACATTTCTGATTAAAAATCCTAATCAGATGGAATCATGGAAGTAGCTCACAATTTTACTGATAAGTAATCAACCTCATATTTTGAAACATTCTAGGTAAAGCAAATACCTCTAATATTATTACATTAAAAAATCTCTGAACATTGTTGTACCATCTCCTATCTATAAGTTAGACCTGGACTTCTTCCTTACCTGCTTCACTTGGAATCGTGGTGACAACTGGATTTTTTAGGGGGGCAGTGGTCACCTCTGTGAATGAGCAATTTCAAGTAGTTGAAACCTTGGATCTAATCCATAGCTTCAATGATATATAACCAACAACACATTCTACAAGATTCAAATCAAAGCAATGGATCTGTATTGTATGACAATAAACAAAAACTTCTTTCTCTGAAAGTTGAAGCAATATGTAATATCTGAAGCTAAGCTGGAAAACATCATCTGGAAATTGAAATAAAAGTTAATATCTGAAACTTTAAGGTGGATTTCTTCTTTACCTGCTTCGCTTGTTGTTGTCGTGGTAAACACTGGGTTTGAAAGACCAGTGGTAGTAATAATGTCCTCAACTGAAATATTAATATGTAATGTAGATTTGAAATTAACAATTTCATGCAGATAGAAACATGGAAGTATCCCACGGTTTTACTGATAAATAACCAAACTCATACTTCAGAAGTTTCAAGGTAAAAATATATTATTTATGACATGATTACATGAAAAGATTCTCAGAATACTGAAAAAATATTTTCATATCTGAAAGTTTTAGATGGAGTTAGTCCTTACCTGTTTCACTTGGTGTTGTTGTTGTGGTGGTGGTGGTGGTGGTGTCCACTGGATTTGAGGGAGCAGTAGTAGTAATAATATACTCAACTGAAATATAAGTACATCAAGTACATTTCTGATTAAAAATCCTAATCAGATGGAATCATGGAAGTAGCTCACAATTTTACTGATAAGTAATCAACCTCATATTTTGAAACATTCTAGGTAAAGCAAATACCTCTAATATTATTACATTAAAAAATTTCTGAATATGGTTGTACCATCTCCTATCTATGAGTTAAACCTGGAATTCTTCCTTACCTGCTTCACTTGGGATCGTGGTGACGACTGGATTTCTTAGGGGGGCAGTGGTCACATCTGTGAATGAGCAATTTCAATTAGTTGAAACCATGGAAGTAATCCATAAATTTAATGATAATTAACCAACCACAAATTCTATAAGATTCAAATCAAAGCAATGGATCTGTATTGTATTATGATAAATAAAAACATTTTTCTCTGAAAGTTGAAGCAATATGTAGTATCTGAAGCTAAGCTGGAAAACATCATCTGGAAAGTGAAATAAAAGTTAATATCTGAAGCTTTAAGGTGGACTTCTTCTTTACCTGCTTCGCTTGTTGTTGTCATGGTAACCACTGGGTTTGAAGGAGCAGTGGTAGTAATAATGTCCTCAACTGAAATATTAATATGTAATGTAGATATGAAATTAAGAATTTTATGCAGATAGAAACAAGGAAGTATCCCACAGTTTTACTGATAAATAAACAAACTCATACTTCAGAAGTTTCAAGGTAAAAATATATTATTTATGACATGATTACATGAAAAGATTCTCAGAATACTGAAAAAATATTTTCATATCTGAAAGTTTTAGATGGAGTTAGTCCTTACCTGTTTCACTTGGTGTTGTTGTTGTGGTGGTGGTGGTGGTGGTGTCCACTGGATTTGAGGGAGCAGTAGTAGTAATAATATACTCAACTGAAATATAAGTACATCAAGTACATTTCTGATTAAAAATCCTAATCAGATGGAATCATGGAAGTAGCTCACAATTTTACTGATAAGTAATCAACCTCATATTTTGAAACATTCTAGGTAAAGCAAATACCTCTAATATTATTACATTAAAAAATCTCTGAATATTGTTGTACCATCTCCTATCTATGAGTTAAACCTGGAATTCTTCCTTACCTGCTTCACTTGGGATCGTGGTGACGACTGGATTTTTTAGGGGGGCAGTGGTCACATCTGTGAATGAGCAATTTCAATTAGTTGAAACCATGGAAGTAATCCATAAATTTAATGATAAATAACCAACCACACATTCTATAAGATTCAAATCAAAGCAATGGATCTGTATTGTATTATGATAAATAAAAACATTTTTCTCTGAAAGTTGAAGCAATATCTAATATCTGAAGCTAAGCTGGAAAACATCATCTGGAAATTGAAATAAAAGTTAATATCTGAAGCTTTAAGGTGGACTTCTTCTTTACCTGCTTCGCTTGTTGTTGTCATGGTAACCACTGGGTTTGAAGGAGCAGTGGTAGTAATAATGTCCTCAACTGAAATATTAATATGTAATGTAGATATGAAATTAAGAATTTTATGCAGATAGAAACAAGGAAGTATCCCACAGTTTTACTGATAAATAAACAAACTCATACTTCAGAAGTTTCAAGGTAAAACAAATTATTTAAAATATAATTACATGAAAAGATTCTCAAAATAATGAAATAACATTTTCATATCTGAAAGTTATATATGGAGTTAGTCCTTACCTGTTTCACTTGGTGTTGTTGTTGTGGTGGTGGTGGTGGTGGTGTCCACTGGATTTGAGGGAGCAGTAGTAGTAATAATATCCTCAACTGAAATATAAGTACATCAAGTACATTTCTGATTAAAAATCCTAATCAGATGGAATCATGGAAGTAGCTCACAATTTTACTGATAAGTAATCAACCTCATATTTTGAAACATTCTAGGTAAAGCAAATACCTCTAATATTATTACATTAAAAAATCTCTGAATATTGTTGTACCATCTCCTATCTATGAGTTAAACCTGGAATTCTTCCTTACCTGCTTCACTTGGGATCGTGGTGACGACTGGATTTTTTAGGGGGGCAGTGGTCACATCTGTGAATGAGCAATTTCAATTAGTTGAAACCATGGAAGTAATCCATAAATTTAATGATAAATAACCAACCACACATTCTATAAGATTCAAATCAAAGCAATGGATCTGTATTGTATGACAATAAACAAAAACTTGTTTCTCTGAAAGTTGAAGCAATATGTAATATCTGAAGCTAAGCTGGAAAACATCATCTGGAAATTGAAATAAAAGTTAATATCTGAAACTTTAAGGTGGATTTCTTCTTTACCTGCTTCGCTTGTTGTTGTCGTGGTAAACACTGGGTTTGAAAGACCAGTGGTAGTAATAATGTCCTCAACTGAAATATTAATATGTAATGTAGATTTGAAATTAACAATTTTATGCAGATAGAAACATGGAAGTATCCCACGGTTTTACTGATAAATAAACAAACTCATACTTCAGAAGTTTCAAGGTAAAAATATATTATTTATAACATGATTACATGAAAAGATTCTCAGAATACTGAAAAAATATTTTCATATCTGAAAGTTTTAGATGGAGTTAGTCCTTACCTGTTTCACTTGGTGTTGTTGTTGTGGTGGTGGTGGTGGTGGTGTCCACTGGATTTGAGGGAGCAGTAGTAGTAATAATATACTCAACTGAAATATAAGTACATCAAGTACATTTCTGATTAAAAATCCTAATCAGATGGAATCATGGAAGTAGCTCACAATTTTAATGATAAGTAATCAACCTCATATTTTGAAACATTCTAGGTAAAGCAAATACCTCTAATATTATTACATTAAAAAATCTCTGAATATTGTTGTACCATCTCCTATCTATGAGTTAAACCTGGAATTCTTCCTTACCTGCTTCACTTGGGATCGTGGTGACGACTGGATTTTTTAGGGGGGCAGTGGTCACATCTGTGAATGAGCAATTTCAATTAGTTGAAACCATGGAAGTAATCCATAAATTTAATGATAAATAATCAACCACAAATTCTATGAGATTCAAATCAAAGCAATGGATCTGTATTGTATTATGATAAATAAAAACATTTTTCTCTGAAAGTTGAAGCAATATCTAATATCTGAAGCTAAGCTGGAAAACATCATCTGGAAATTGAAATAAAAGTTAATATCTGAAGCTTTAAGGTGGACTTTTTCTTTACCTGCTTCGCTTGTTGTTGTCATGGTAACCACTGGGTTTGAAGGAGCAGTGGTAGTAATAATGTCCTCAACTGAAATATTAATATGTAATGTAGATATGAAATTAAGAATTTTATGCAGATAGAAACAAGGAAGTATCCCACAGTTTTACTGATAAATAAACAAACTCATACTTCAGAAGTTTCAAGGTAAAACAAATTATTTAAAATATAATTACATGAAAAGATTCTCAAAATAATGAAATAACATTTTCATATCTGAAAGTTATAGATGGAGTTAGTCCTTACCTGTTTCACTTGGTGTTGTTGTTGTGGTGGTGGTGGTGGTGGTGTCCACTGGATTTGAGGGAGCAGTAGTAGTAATAATATCCTCAACTGAAATATAAATACATCAAGTACATTTCTGATTAAAAATCCTAATCAGATGGAATCATGGAAGTAGCTCACAATTTTACTGATAAGTAATCAACCTCATATTTTGAAACATTCTAGGTAAAGCAAATACCTCTAATATTATTACATTAAAAAATCTCTGAACATTGTTTTACCATCTCCTATCTATAAGTTAGACCTGGACTTCTTCCTTACCTGCTTCACTTGGGATCGTGGTGACGACTGGATTTTTTAGGGGGGCAGTAGTTACATCTGTGAATGAGCAATTTCAAGTAGTTGAAACCATGGATGTAATCCATAGCTTTAATGATAAATAACCAACCACACATTCTAAAACATTCAAATTAAAGCAATGGATCTGTGTTGTTTTACGATAAACAAAAATTTGTTTCTCTGAAAGTTGATGCAATATGTATTATCTGAAGCTAAGCTGGAAAACATAATCTGGAAATTGAAATAAAAGTTAATATCTGAAGCTTTAATGTGGACTTCTTCTTTACCTGCTTCGCTTGTTGTTGTCGTGGTAAACACTGGGTTTGAAGGAGCAGTGGTAGTAATAATGTCCTCAACTGAAATATTAATATGTAATGTAGATATGAAATTAAGAATTTTATGCAGATAGAAACAAGGAAGTATCCCACAGTTTTACTGATAAATAAACAAACTCATACTTCAGAAGTTTCAAGGTAAAACAAATTATTTATAAAATAATTACATCAAAAGATTCTCAAAAAAATGAAACAACATTTTCATATCTGAAAGTTATAGATGGAGTTAGTCCTTACCTGTTTCACTTGGTGTTGTCGTTGTGGTGGTGGTGGTGTCCACTGGATTTGAGGGAGCAGTGGTAGTAATAACATCCTCAACTGAAATATAAGTACATCAAGTACATTTCTGATTAAAACTCCTAAGCAGATGGAATCGTGGAAGTAGCTCACAATTTTACTGATAAGTAATCAACCTCATATTTTGAAACATTCTAGGTAAAGCAAATACCTCTAATATTATTACATTAAAAAATCTCTGAACATTGTTTTACCATCTCCTATCTATAAGTTAGACCTGGACTTCTTCCTTACCTGCTTCACTTGGGATCGTGGTGACGACTGGATTTTTTAGGGGGGCAGTAGTTACATCTGTGAATGAGCAATTTCAAGTAGTTGAAACCATGGATGTAATCCATAGCTTTAATGATAAATAACCAACCACACATTCTAAAACATTCAAATTAAAGCAATGGATCTGTGTTGTTTTACGATAAACAAAAATTTGTTTCTCTGAAAGTTGATGCAATATGTATTATCTGAAGCTAAGCTGGAAAACATAATCTGGAAATTGAAATAAAAGTTAATATCTGAAGCTTTAATGTGGACTTCTTCTTTACCTGCTTCGCTTGTTGTTGTCGTGGTAAACACTGGGTTTGAAGGAGCAGTGGTAGTAATAATGTCCTCAACTGAAATATTAATAAGTAATGTAGATATGAAATTAAGAATTTTATGCAGATAGAAACAAGGAAGTATCCCACAGTTTTACTGATAAATAAACAAACTCATACTTCAGAAGTTTCAAGGTAAAACAAATTATTTATAAAATAATTACATCAAAAGATTCTCAAAAAAATGAAACAACATTTTCATATCTGAAAGTTATAGATGGAGTTAGTCCTTACCTGTTTCACTTGGTGTTGTCGTTGTGGTGGTGGTGGTGTCCACTGGATTTGAGGGAGCAGTGGTAGTAATAACATCCTCAACTGAAATATAAGTACATCAAGTACATTTCTGATTAAAACTCCTAAGCAGATGGAATCGTGGAAGTAGCTCACAATTTTACTGATAAGTAATCAAGCGCATATTTTGAAACATTCTAGGTAAAGCAAATACCTCTAATATTATTACATTTAAAAAAATCTCTAAATATTGTTGCAGCATCTCCTATCTATAAGTTAGACCTGGACTTCTTCCTTACCTGCTTCACTTGGGATCGTGGTGACGACTGGATTTTTTAGGGGGCCAGTAGTCACATCTGTGAATGAGCAATTTCAATTAGTTGAAACCATGGAACTAATCCATAAATTTAATGATAAATAACCAACCACACATTCTATAAGATTCAAATCAAAGCAATGGATCTGTATTGTATTATGATAAATAAAACCTTTTTCTCTGAAAGCTGAAGCAATATGTAATATCTGAAGCTAAGCTGGAAAACATCATCTGGAAATTGAAATAAAAGTTAATATCTGAAGCTTTAAGGTGGACTTCTTCTTTACCTGCTTCGCTTGTTGTTGTCATGGTAACCACTGGGTTTGAAGGAGCAGTGGTAGTAATAATGTCCTCAACTGAAATATTAATATGTAATGTAGACATGAAATTAAGAATTTTATGCAGATAGAAACAAGGAAGTATCCCACAGTTTTACTGATAAATAAACAAACTCATACTTCAGAAGTTTCAAGGTAAAACAAATTATTTAAAATATAATTACATGAAAAGATTCTCAAAATAATGAAACAACATTTTCATATCTGAAAGTTATAGATGGAGTTAGTCCTTACCTGTTTCACTTGGTGTTGTTGTTGTGGTGGTGGTGGTGGTGGTGTCCACTGGATTTGAGGGAGCAGTAGTAGTAATAACATCCTCAACTGAAATATAAGTACATCAAGTACATTTCTGATTAAAAATCCTAATCAGATGGAATCATGGAAGTAGCTCACAATTTTACTGAGAAGTAATCAACCTCATATTTTGAAACATTCTAGGTAAAGCAAATACCTCTAATATTATTACATTAAAAAATCTCTGAACATTGTTGTACCATCTCCTATCTATAAGTTAGACCTGGACTTCTTCCTTACCTGCTTCACTTGGAATCGTGGTGACATCTGGATTTTTTAGGGGGGCAGTGGTCACCTCTGTGAATGAGCAATTTCAAGTAGTTGAAACCTTGGATCTAATCCATAACTTTAATGATAAATAACCAACCACACATTCTAAAATATTCAAATTAAAGCAATGGATCTGTGATGTTTTACGATAAACAAAAATTAGTTTCTCTGAAAGTTGATGCAGTATGTATTATCTGAAGCTAAGCTGGAAAACATAATCTGGAAATTGAAATAAAAGTTAATATCTGAAGCTTTAATGTGGACTTCTTCTTTACCTGCTTCGCTTGTTGTTGTCGTGGTAAACACTGGGTTTGAAGGAGCAGTGGTAGTAATAATGTCCTCAACTGAAATATTAATATGTAATGTAGATATGAAATTAAGAGTTTTATGCAGATAGAAACAAGGAAGTATCCCACAGTTTTACTGATAAATAAACAAACTCATACTTCAGAAGTTTCAAGGTAAAACAAATTATTTATAATATAATTACATGAAAAGATTCTCAGAAGAATGAAACAACATTTTCATATCTGAAAGTTATAGATGGAGTTAGTCCTTACCTGATTCACTTGGTGCTGTTGTTGTGGTGGTGGTGGTGTCCACTGGATTTGAGGGAGCAGTGGTAGTAATAACATCCTCAACTGAAATATAAGTACATCAAGTACATTTCTGATTAAAAATCCTAATCAGATGGAATCATGTAAGTAGCTCACAATTTTACTGATAAGTAATCAACCTCATATTTTGAAACATTCTAGGTAAAGCAAATACCTCTAATATTATTACATTTAAAAAAATCTCTAAATATTATTGCAGCATCTCCTATCTATAAGTTAGACCTGGACTTCTTCCTTACCTGCGTCACTTGGGATCGTGGTGACGACTGGATTTTTTAGGGGGGCAGTAGTCACATCTGTGAATGAGCAATTTCAATTAGTTGAAACCATGGAACTAATCCATAAATTTAATGATAAATAACCAACCACACATTCTAAAATATTCAAATTAAAGCAATGGATCTGTGTTGTTTTACGATAAACAAAAATTTGTTTCTCTGAAAGTTGATGCAGTATGTATTATCTGAAGCTAAGCTGGAAAACATAATCTGGAAATTGAAATAAAAGTTAATATCTGAAGCTTTAATGTGGACTTCTTCTTTACCTGCTTCGCTTGTTGTTGTCGTGGTAAACACTGGGTTTGAAGGAGCAGTGGTAGTAATAATGTCCTCAACTGAAATATTAATATGTAATGTAGATATGAAATTAAGAATTTTATGCAGATAGAAACAAGGAAGTATCCCACAGTTTTACTGATAAATAAACAAACTCATACTTCAGAAGTTTCAAGGTAAAACAAATTATTTATAATATAATTACATGAAAAGATTCTCAGAAGAATGAAACAACATTTTCATATCTGAATGTTATAGATGGAGTTAGTCCTTACCTGATTCACTTGGTGCTGTTGTTGTGGTGGTGGTGGTGTCCACTGGATTTGAGGGAGCAGTGGTAGTAATAATATTCTCAACTGAAATATAAGTACATCAAGTACATTTCTGATTAAACATCCTAATCAGATGGAATCATGTAAGTAGCTCACAATTTTACTGATAAGTAATCAACCTCATATTTTGAAACATTCTAGGTAAAGCAAATACCTCTAATATTATTACATTTAAAAAAATCTCTAAATATTGTTGCAGCATCTCCTATCTATAAGTTAGACCTGGACTTCTTCCTTACCTGCTTCACTTGGGATCGTGGTGACGACTGGATTTTTTAGGGGGGCAGTAGTCACATCTGTGAATGAGCAATTTCAATTAGTTGAAACCATGGAACTAATCCATAAATTTAATGATAAATAACCAACCACACATTCTATAAGATTCAAATCAAAGCAATGGATCTGTATTGTATTATGATAAATAAAAACATTTTTCTCTGAAAGCTGAAGCAATATGTATTATCTGAAGCTGGGCTGGAAAACATAATCTGGAAATTGAAATAAAAGTTAATATCTGAAGCTTTAATGTGGACTTCTTCTTTACCTGCTTCGCTTGTTGTTGTCGTGGTAAACACTGGGTTTGAAGGAGCAGTGGTAGTAATAATGTCCTCAACTGAAATATTAATATGTAATGTACAATTGAAATTAAGAATTTTATTCATATAGAAACATGGAAGTATCCCACAGTTTTACTGATAAATAAACAAACTCATACTTCAGAAGTTTCAAGGTAAAACAAATTATTTATAAAATAATTAAATCAAAAGATTCTCAAAAAAATGAAACAACATTTTCATATCTGAAAGTTATAGATGGAGTTAGTCCTTACCTGTTTCACTTGGTGTTGTTGTTGTGGTGGTGGTGGTGGTGGTGTCCACTGGATTTGAGGGAGCAGTAGTAGTAATAACATCCTCAACTGAAATATAAGTACATCAAGTACATTTCTGATTAAAAATCCTAATCAGATGGAATCATGGAAGTAGCTCACAATTTTACTGATAAGTAATCAACCTCATATTTTGAAACATTCTAGGTAAAGCAAATACCTCTAATATTATTACATTAAAAAATCTCTGAACATTGTTGTACCATCTCCTATCTATAAGTTAGACCTGGACTTCTTCCTTACCTGCTTCACTTGGAATCGTGGTGACATCTGGATTTTTTAGGGGGGCAGTGGTCACCTCTGTGAATGAGCAATTTCAAGTAGTTGAAACCTTGGATCTAATCCATAACTTTAATGATAAATAACCAACCACACATTCTAAAATATTCAAATTAAAGCAATGGATCTGTGATGTTTTACGATAAACAAAAATTTGTTTCTCTGAAAGTTGATGCAGTATGTATTATCTGAAGCTAAGCTGGAAAACATAATCTGGAAATTGAAATAAAAGTTAATATCTGAAGCTTTAATGTGGACTTCTTCTTTACCTGCTTCGCTTGTTGTTGTCGTGGTAAACACTGGGTTTGAAGGAGCAGTGGTAGTAATAATGTCCTCAACTGAAATATTAATATGTAATGTAGATATGAAATTAAGAATTTTATGCAGATAGAAACAAGGAAGTATCCCACAGTTTTACTGATAAATAAACAAACTCATACTTCAGAAGTTTCAAGGTAAAACAAATTATTTATAATATAATTACATGAAAAGATTCTCAGAAGAATGAAACAACATTTTCATATCTGAAAGTTATAGATGGAGTTAGTCCTTACCTGATTCACTTGGTGCTGTTGTTGTGGTGGTGGTGGTGTCCACTGGATTTGAGGGAGCAGTGGTAGTAATAACATCCTCAACTGAAATATAAGTACATCAAGTACATTTCTGATTAAAAATCCTAATCAGATGGAATCATGTAAGTAGCTCACAATTTTACTGATAAGTAATCAACCTCATATTTTGAAACATTCTAGGTAAAGCAAATACCTCTAATATTATTACATTTAAAAAAATCTCTAAATATTGTTGCAGCATCTCCTATCTATAAGTTAGACCTGGACTTCTTCCTTACCTGCGTCACTTGGGATCGTGGTGACGACTGGATTTTTTAGGGGGGCAGTAGTCACATCTGTGAATGAGCAATTTCAATTAGTTGAAACCATGGAACTAATCCATAAATTTAATGATAAATAACCAACCACACATTCTAAAATATTCAAATTAAAGCAATGGATCTGTGTTGTTTTACGATAAACAAAAATTTGTTTTTCTGAAAGTTGATGCAGTATGTATTATCTGAAGCTAAGCTGGAAAACATAATCTGGAAATTGAAATAAAAGTTAATATCTGAAGCTTTAATGTGGACTTCTTCTTTACCTGCTTCGCTTGTTGTTGTCGTGGTAAACACTGGGTTTGAAGGAGCAGTGGTAGTAATAATGTCCTCAACTGAAATATTAATATGTAATGTAGATATGAAATTAAGAATTTTATGCAGATAGAAACAAGGAAGTATCCCACAGTTTTACTGATAAATAAACAAACTCATACTTCAGAAGTTTCAAGGTAAAACAAATTATTTATAAAATAATTACATCAAAAGATTCTCAAAAAAATGAAACAACATTTTCATATCTGAATGTTATAGATGGAGTTAGTCCTTACCTGTTTCACTTGGTGTTGTCGTTGTGGTGGTGGTGGTGTCCACTGGATTTGAGGGAGCAGTGGTAGTAATAACATCCTCAACTGAAATATAAGTACATCAAGTACATTTCTGATTAAAACTCCTAAGCAGATGGAATCGTGGAAGTAGCTCACAATTTTACTGATAAGTAATCAAGCGCATATTTTGAAACATTCTAGGTAAAGCAAATACCTCTAATATTATTACATTTAAAAAAATCTCTAAATATTGTTGTACCATCTCCTATCTATAAGTTAGACCTGGACTTCTTCCTTACCTGCTTCACTTGGGATCGTGGTGACGACTGGATTTTTTAGGGGGGCAGTAGTCACATCTGTGAATGAGCAATTTCAATTAGTTGAAACCATGGAACTAATCCATAAATTTAATGATAAATAACCAACCACACATTCTATAAGATTCAAATCAAAGCAATGGATCTGTATTGCATTATGATAAATAAAACCTTTTTCTCTGAAAGCTGAAGCAATATGTAATATCTGAAGCTAAGCTGGAAAACATCATCTGGAAATTGAAATAAAAGTTAATATCTGAAGCTTTAAGGTGGACTTCTTCTTTACCTGCTTCGCTTGTTGTTGTCGTGGTAAACACTGGGTTTGAAGGAGCAGTGGTAGTAATAATGTCCTCAACTGAAATATTAATATGTAATGTACAATTGAAATTAAGAATTTTATTCATATAGAAACATGGAAGTATCCCACAGTTTTACTGATAAATAAACAAACTCATACTTCAGAAGTTTCAAGGTAAAACAAATTATTTATAAAATAATTAAATCAAAAGATTCTCAAAAAAATGAAACAACATTTTCATATCTGAAAGTTATAGATGGAGTTAGTCCTTACCTGTTTCACTTGGTGTTGTTGTTGTGGTGGTGGTGGTGGTGGTGTCCACTGGATTTGAGGGAGCAGTAGTAGTAATAACATCCTCAACTGAAATATAAGTACATCAAGTACATTTCTGATTAAAAATCCTAATCAGATGGAATCATGGAAGTAGCTCACAATTTTACTGATAAGTAATCAACCTCATATTTTGAAACATTCTAGGTAAAGCAAATACCTCTAATATTATTACATTTAAAAATCTCTGAACATTGTTGTACCATCTCCTATCTATAAGTTAGACCTGGACTTCTTCCTTACCTGCTTCACTTGGAATCGTGGTGACATCTGGATTTTTTAGGGGGGCAGTGGTCACCTCTGTGAATGAGCAATTTCAAGTAGTTGAAACCTTGGATCTAATCCATAACTTTAATGATAAATAACCAACCACACATTCTAAAATATTCAAATTAAAGCAATGGATCTGTGTTGTTTTACGATAAACAAAAATTTGTTTCTCTGAAAGTTGATGCAGTATGTATTATCTGAAGCTAAGCTGGAAAACATAATCTGGAAATTGAAATAAAAGTTAATATCTGAAGCTTTAATGTGGACTTCTTCTTTACCTGCTTCGCTTGTTGTTGTCGTGGTAAACACTGGGTTTGAAGGAGCAGTGGTAGTAATAATGTCCTCAACTGAAATATTAATATGTAATGTAGATATGAAATTAAGAATTTTATGCAGATAGAAACAAGGAAGTATCCCACAGTTTTACTGATAAATAAACAAACTCATACTTCAGAAGTTTCAAGGTAAAACAAATTATTTATAATATAATTACATGAAAAGATTCTCAGAAGAATGAAACAACATTTTCATATCTGAATGTTATAGATGGAGTTAGTCCTTACCTGATTCACTTGGTGCTGTTGTTGTGGTGGTGGTGGTGTCCACTGGATTTGAGGGAGCAGTGGTAGTAATAATATTCTCAACTGAAATATAAGTACATCAAGTACATTTCTGATTAAAAATCCTAATCAGATGGAATCATGTAAGTAGCTCACAATTTTACTGATAAGTAATCAACCTCATATTTTGAAACATTCTAGGTAAAGCAAATACCTCTAATATTATTACATTTAAAAAAATCTCTAAATATTGTTGCAGCATCTCCTATCTATAAGTTAGACCTGGACTTCTTCCTTACCTGCTTCACTTGGGATCGTGGTGACGACTGGATTTTTTAGGGTGGCAGTAGTCACATCTGTGAATGAGCAATTTCAATTAGTTGAAACCATGGAACTAATCCATAAATTTAATGATAAATAACCAACCACACATTCTAAAATATTCAAATTAAAGCAATGGATCTGTGTTGTTTTACGATAAACAAAAATTTGTTTCTCTGAAAGTTGATGCAGTATGTATTATCTGAAGCTAAGCTGGAAAACATAATCTGGAAATTGAAATAAAAGTTAATATCTGAAGCTTTAATGTGGACTTCTTCTTTACCTGCTTCGCTTGTTGTTGTCGTGGTAAACACTGGGTTTGAAGGAGCAGTGGTAGTAATAATGTCCTCAACTGAAATATTAATATGTAATGTAGATATGAAATTAAGAATTTTATGCAGATAGAAACAAGGAAGTATCCCACAGTTTTACTGATAAATAAACAAACTCATACTTCAGAAGTTTCAAGGTAAAACAAATTATTTATAATATAATTACATGAAAAGATTCTCAGAAGAATGAAACAACATTTTCATATCTGAATGTTATAGATGGAGTTAGTCCTTACCTGATTCACTTGGTGCTGTTGTTGTGGTGGTGGTGGTGTCCACTGGATTTGAGGGAGCAGTGGTAGTAATAATATTCTCAACTGAAATATAAGTACATCAAGTACATTTCTGTTTAAACATCCTAATCAGATGGAATCATGTAAGTAGCTCACAATTTTACTGATAAGTAATCAACCTCATATTTTGAAACATTCTAGGTAAAGCAAATACCTCTAATATTATTACATTTAAAAAAATCTCTAAATATTGTTGCAGCATCTCCTATCTATAAGTTAGACCTGGACTTCTTCCTTACCTGCTTCACTTGGGATCGTGGTGACGACTGGATTTTTTAGGGGGGCAGTAGTCACATCTGTGAATGAGCAATTTCAATTAGTTGAAACCATGGAACTAATCCATAAATTTAATGATAAATAACCAACCACACATTCTATAAGATTCAAATCAAAGCAATGGATCTGTATTGTATTATGATAAATAAAAACATTTTTCTCTGAAAGCTGAAGCAATATGTATTATCTGAAGCTGGGCTGGAAAACATAATCTGGAAATTGAAATAAAAGTTAATATCTGAAGCTTTAATGTGGACTTCTTCTTTACCTGCTTCGCTTGTTGTTGTCGTGGTAAACACTGGGTTTGAAGGAGCAGTGGTAGTAATAATGTCCTCAACTGAAATATTAATATGTAATGTACAATTGAAATTAAGAATTTTATTCATATAGAAACATGGAAGTATCCCACAGTTTTACTGATAAATAAACAAACTCATACTTCAGAAGTTTCAAGGTAAAACAAATTATTTATAAAATAATTAAATCAAAAGATTCTCAAAAAAATGAAACAACATTTTCATATCTGAAAGTTATAGATGGAGTTAGTCCTTACCTGTTTCACTTGGTGTTGTTGTTGTGGTGGTGGTGGTGGTGGTGTCCACTGGATTTGAGGGAGCAGTAGTAGTAATAACATCCTCAACTGAAATATAAGTACATCAAGTACATTTCTGATTAAAAATCCTAATCAGATGGAATCATGGAAGTAGCTCACAATTTTACTGATAAGTAATCAACCTCATATTTTGAAACATTCTAGGTAAAGCAAATACCTCTAATATTATTACATTAAAAAATCTCTGAACATTGTTGTACCATCTCCTATCTATAAGTTAGACCTGGACTTCTTCCTTACCTGCTTCACTTGGAATCGTGGTGACATCTGGATTTTTTAGGGGGGCAGTGGTCACCTCTGTGAATGAGCAATTTCAAGTAGTTGAAACCTTGGATCTAATCCATAACTTTAATGATAAATAACCAACCACACATTCTAAAATATTCAAATTAAAGCAATGGATCTGTGTTGTTTTACGATAAACAAAAATTTGTTTCTCTGAAAGTTGATGCAGTATGTATTATCTGAAGCTAAGCTGGAAAACATAATCTGGAAATTGAAATAAAAGTTAATATCTGAAGCTTTAATGTGGACTTCTTCTTTACCTGCTTCGCTTGTTGTTGTCGTGGTAAACACTGGGTTTGAAGGAGCAGTGGTAGTAATAATGTCCTCAACTGAAATATTAATATGTAATGTAGATATGAAATTAAGAATTTTATGCAGATAGAAACAAGGAAGTATCCCACAGTTTTACTGATAAATAAACAAACTCATACTTCAGAAGTTTCAAGGTAAAACAAATTATTTATAATATAATTACATGAAAAGATTCTCAGAAGAATGAAACAACATTTTCATATCTGAATGTTATAGATGGAGTTAGTCCTTACCTGATTCACTTGGTGCTGTTGTTGTGGTGGTGGTGGTGTCCACTGGATTTGAGGGAGCAGTGGTAGTAATAATATTCTCAACTGAAATATAAGTACATCAAGTACATTTCTGATTAAAAATCCTAATCAGATGGAATCATGTAAGTAGCTCACAATTTTACTGATAAGTAATCAACCTCATATTTTGAAACATTCTAGGTAAAGCAAATACCTCTAATATTATTACATTTAAAAAAATCTCTAAATATTGTTGCAGCATCTCCTATCTGTAAGTTAGACCTGGACTTCTTCCTTACCTGCTTCACTTGGGATCATGGTGACGACTGGATTTTTTAGGGGGGCAGTAGTCACATCTGTGAATGAGCCATTTCAAGTAGTTGAAACCATGGATCTAATCCATAGCTTCAATGATATATAACCAACAACATATTCTACAAGATTAAAATCAAAGCAATGGATCTGTATTGTATGACAATAAACAAAAACTTGTTTCTCTGAAAGTTGAAGCAATATGTAATATCTGAAGCTAAGCTGGAAAACATCATCTGGAAATTGAAATAAAAGTTAATATCTGAAACTTTAAGGTGGATTTCTTCTTTACCTGCTTCGCTTGTTGTTGTCGTGGTAAACACTGGGTTTGAAAGACCAGTGGTAGTAATAATGTCCTCAACTGAAATATTAATATGTAATGTAGATTTGAAATTAACAATTTTATGCACATAGAAACATGGAAGTATCCCATGGTTTTACTGATAAATAACCAAACTCATACTTCAGAAGTTTCAAGGTAAAAATATATTATTTATAACATAATTACATGAAAAGATTCTCAGAATACTGAAAAAACATTTTCATATCTTAAAGTTTTAGATGGAGTTAGTCCTTACCTGTTTCACTTGGTGTTGTTGTTGTGGTGTTGGTGGTGGTGGTGGTGGTGTCCACTGGATTTGAGGGAGCAGTAGTAGTAATAATATACTCAACTGAAATATAAGTACATCAAGTACATTTCTGATTAAAAATCCTAATCAGATGGAATCATGGAAGTAGCTCACAATTTTACTGATAAGTAATCAACCTCATATTTTGAAACATTCTAGGTAAAGCAAATACCTCTAATATTATTACATTAAAAAATCTCTGAATATTGTTGTACCATCTCCTATCTATGAGTTAAACCTGGAATTCTTCCTTACCTGCTTCACTTGGGATCGTGGTGACGACTGGATTTTTTAGGGGGGCAGTGGTCACATCTGTGAATGAGCAATTTCAATTAGTTGAAACCATGGAAGTAATCCATAAATTTAATGATAAATAACCAACCACACATTCTACAAGATTCAAATCAAAGCAATGGATCTGTATTGTATTATGATAAATAAAAACATTTTTCTCTGAAAGTTGAAGCAATATCTAATATCTGAAGCTAAGCTGGAAAACATCATCTGGAAATTGAAATAAACGTTAATATCTGAAGCTTTAAGGTGGACTTCTTCTTTACCTGCTTCGCTTGTTGTTGTCATGGTAACCACTGGGTTTGAAGGAGCAGTGGTAGTAATAATGTCCTCAACTGAAATATTAATATGTAATGTAGATATGAAATTAAGAATTTTATGCAGATAGAAACAAGGAAGTATCCCACAGTTTTACTGATAAATAAACAAACTCATACTTCAGAAGTTTCAAGGTAAAACAAATTATTTAAAATATAATTACATGAAAAGATTCTCAAAATAATGAAACAACATTTTCATATCTGAAAGTTATAGATGGAGTTAGTCCTTACCTGTTTCACTTGGTGCTGTTGTTGTGGTGGTGGTGGTGGTGGTGTCCACTGGATTTGAGGGAGCAGTAGTAGTAATAACATCCTCAACTGAAATATAAGTACATCAAGTACATTTCTGATTAAAAATCCTAATCAGATGGAATCATGGAAGTAGCTCACAATTTTACTGATAAGTAATCAACCTCATATTTTGAAACATTCTAGGTAAAGCAATTACCTCTAATATTATTACAATAAAAAATCTCTGAACATTGTTGTACCATCTCCTATCTATAAGTTAGACCTGGACTTCTTCCTTACCTGCTTCACTTGGGATCGTGGTGACGACTGGATTTTTTAGGGGGGCAGTAGTCACATCTGTGAATGAGCAATTTCAAGTAGTTGAAACCATGGATGTAATCCATAGCTTTAATGATAAATAACCAACCACACATTCTAAAACATTCAAATTAAAGCAATGGATCTGTGTTGTTTTACGATAAACAAAAATTTGTTTCTCTGAAAGTTGATGCAATATGTATTATCTGAAGCTAAGCTGGAAAACATAATCTGGAAATTGAAATAAAAGTTAATATCTGAAGCTTTAATGTGGACTTCTTCTTTACCTGCTTCGCTTGTTGTTGTCGTGGTAAACACTGGGTTTGAAGGAGCAGTGGTAGTAATAATGTGCTCAACTGAAATATAAGTACATCAAGTACATTTCTGATTAAAAATCCTAAGCAGGTGGAAACATGGAAGTAGCTCACAATTTTACTGATAAGTAATCAACCTCATATTTTGAAACATTCTAGGTAAATACCTCTAATATTATTACATTAAAAAATCTCTGAATATTGTTGTACCTTCTCCTATCTATAAGTTAGACCTGGACTTCTTGCTTACCTGCTTCACTTGGGATCATGGTGACGACTGGATTTTTTAGGGGGGCAGTGGTCACACTTGTGAATGAGCAATTTTAAGTAGTTGATACTATGGAACTAATCTACAAATTTAATGATTAAATAACCAACCAAACGTTCTACATGATTCAAATCAAAGCAATGGATCTGTATTGTATTGCGATAAACAAAATCTTTTTTCTCTGTAAGTTGAAGCAATATGTAATATCTGAAGCTAAGCTGGTAAAACATCATTTGTAAATTGAAATAAAAGTTCATATGTGAAGCTTTAAAGTGGACTTCTTCTTTACCTGCTTCACTTGTTGTCGTGGCAACAACTGGTTTTGAAGGAGCAGTGGTAGTAATAATGTCCTCAACTGAAACATTAATATGTAATGTGGATTTGAAATTAAGAATTTTATGCAATTAGAATCATGGAAGTATCCCACAGTTTTACTGATTAATAATCAAACTCATATTTCAGAAGAAAAAAGATTCATAACATAATTACATGAAAAGATTCTCAGAGTAATGAAACAACATTTTCATACCTTAAAGTTAGTCCTTACCTGCTTCACTTGTTGATGTTGTTGTTGTTGTTGCTGTTGTGGTGGTGGTGGTGGTGGTGGTCGTGGTGGTGGTGTCCACTGGATTTGAGGGAGCAGTGGTAGTATTAATGTCCTCAACTGAAATATAAGTACATCAAGTACATTTCAAATTAAAAATCCTAAGCAGATGGAATCATGGGAGTTATTCACAATTTACTGATAAATGTCAAGATAAAGAAAGTAGCTTTAATACGTTTATACCAAAAGAAATTCAGAATATTGTAGTACCATCTCCTATTTATAAGTTAGACTTCTTCCTTACCTGTTTCACCTTGGGAAAATTGTTTGCGTTCTCCACTATCCTGTAGCAAGCATGCTTATTTACCAAACTGGACTTGCATAGGGAAGGGCGATAAATGGAAGACCACGTTCATTGTTCCTTCTTGGGACTATGATGACTGTCATGTCATTTGGACTGGTGAATGCTCCTGCCATCTTTCTTTGGTTGATTAACTTAGTGTTGAGAGAGGCACTAGACCACTACACATATATCTACCTTATTGATATCTTTAGAGCTGCTCTTTCCAGGGGCGTGTTGGACATGTCAGGTGAACCATCCAACCATGTCTGGAGAATAACTTGTATGTTATGTTGTTGCCGGATGGAGAGGAGGCAGTCAGTGCGGAGGTTGCAGATAAGGGTGCAGGTGCGTTCTCACTGATTGTGGAGGAGTCTACTATCAGTGCGGTACCACCTAGTACAGGATCCAAATTTTCTGATCCTCTGATAGCAGTGCGCCTTAAAGAGTTGGATTTGGAGACACGACGGCAAGAGTTTGAGATACAGTTACTTAAGGTGAGGGCTCTAGAGATTGAAGCTGAGAAGACTCTGAGGTTATACCAGTTGCAGACTGGACCTTCAGGTGCAAGCACTGCAAGTGGTGACCCTCTGCCACTACAGCTGGGTGCTTCTTCAGAGTCTACTGAAAGGAGAGCTTCTGGTCCATTCTTCCTGGCCCTACTTCTACTCCTTCTGGCCCTGCTTCCATGCCTTCTACTCTGTTTATTCCTTTGCCAGCTGCTGCTAATTCTTCTGTGACTTCACCAGAACTGGTTGCTGCATTTGATGTAGGTAAGCATATTAAGGTAGTACCTCAATTTAGAGAATCAGATGTGGATTCTTATTTCCCTGATTTTGAACAAATTGCCTCTGTTGGAAGCCTGGCCTCTGTTGCAATGCAAGCTGGAGGGAAAAGCTCAAGAGGTATGTGCAGCATTATCTTTAGGTCAGAGTTTGGATTATGAGGTGGTGAAAAGCAGTATTTTACATGCATATGAGCTTGTGCCTAAAGCTTACCGGCAAAACTTTAGAATGAATGGGAAAACTGCCAGCCAGACATATGTGGAGTCTGCGTGTGAGAAAAGGACTTTATTTAAAAAGTGGTGTAGTGCCTCTAAGCTACTAGTTTTGAACAGTTACAGGAACTCATTTTATTGGAGGATTTTAAAAATTCTGTTCATGAAAATATTGTGGATCATTTAAATGAGAAGAAAGTTCTTTCTCTTGCAGATGTAGCGGTGTATGGAGATGAGTTTGTGTTTTTACATCGCCAGTACGGTCTGACCGTGTGGTAGGAAGAGATTGCACCTTAACACATGCTGTGTTTGTTGCTCCAGTAAAATGTGAGGTACCACTTAATGTTCCAAAAGGGTTATCATGCTGGTGAGACATGTTTGTTTTTATTGTTGTAAACCTGGACATTTTATCGCAGATTGTAAAGCTTGGCAAAAGAAAAGAAACAAACAGCATATGAAAAGTGTGGGTCTAGCACAATCTGATGCCATGTTGTCTTTACAAAGTTTCAAATCTTGCCTTGATGAAGGGTATAAGCCTTTTTTATTGGATGGGTGGGTTTCAAGCATAGATCAGGACCATGATTTGCAACCTGTTAAAATATTACGAGATACTGTGGCTGCTCAGTCATTTATTTTGGAAAATGTGTTGCCATTCTCAGAAAAGACGTTTTGTGAGTCTTCTGTTTTAGTACAGGGCATTGAATTTGAAGTCTAGTTTAGTTACAGGTCTTGTAAAGGTTGCAGTGCGAGATGAGTTGCCAGTTGCAGGTGTCTCCCTCATTCTTGGGAATGATTTGGCTGGAGGAAAAGTGTTTCCTTTGCCAGAAGTGAGTGTGATGCCTGAAACTGATGACATAGACCCAAAGTTTTTATTATTGTTCCCTTGTTGTGTGGTAACACGGGCTCAAGCCTGTATAATTCCAGAGGTACCCCTTTTAGGGACATTTATGGCACCTCAAGGTTCATCAGTTGTGAAGGAGACAAACGCAAGTGGTGACTCAAAATTCTTTGGGGAAATGATTAAGACGGGGTTAAAAATTGGGAGAAAGCAGTTGATTGAAGCTCAGTAGGGTCTTTAGCCTTGTGTTCTACTAAAACTGTTCCGTAGGGGGATATAAATAAATCAGCTGTTGCTTATGATGTGAGTGATGGAGTTTTAAAGCGAAAGTGGACACCTACAGGAACCTCTGATTTGGGTTGGAACACTATCCATCAGATCGTTATTCCAGAGGCTTATAGATGTCCTGTTTTGAGCCTAGCACATGAAAATGCATTTTCTGGGAATTTAGTGGTTACTAAGACTTATGATCATATTTTGAGACATTTCTTTTGGCCGGGACTCAATAGTGATGTTTCAAATTTCTGTCATTCTTGTCACGTATGCCAACTTGTAGGTAAACCTAAAAATTCCATCAGCTCCCCTTCATCCAATACCGGTTATGGGGGAGCCTTTTGAGAAAATCATTCTGGATTGTGTGGGTCCATTGCCAAGGACAAAGGCAGGACATGAATATTTGTTGACAATGATGTGTTCTGCTACTCATTATCCTGAGGCCATTCCCTTACATACCATCAGCTCTAAGGCAGTGGTCAAAGCTTTGGTGAAATTCTGCTCTACATTTGGGTTGCCCAAGGTTATTCAAACAGATCAGGGTTCCAATTTCATCTCTAAGATTTTTTCTCATTAATGAGATGTCAATTAAACATCAAGTAGCTAGTGCTTATCACCCGGAATCACAAGGGGCATTAGAGCGGTTTCATCAAACATTAAAATCTATGCTGTGCAAATATTGCTTTGAATCAGAATGTAATTGGGATGAGGGAGTCCCTTTTCTTTTGTTTGCTCTACCGGAGGTTGTTCAGGAATCTCTTGGATTTAGTCCTGCACAGTTGGTGTTTGCACATACAGTTCGGGGACCACTTAGAATGCTCCATGGGCAACTGAGTGCTGAGCAGTTGTCAGAGAAACGCAATGTGTTGGAGTATGTGAGTGCGTTTCGTGAACGTCTGCATAACGCCTGTAAAGCTGCCATGGCTTCATTAACCGCTGCAAGGTATCATGAATTTCTCCTTGGGGATAAAGTTCTAGTGTTCCAGCCCATCTCTGGATCAGCCTTACAGGCTAAATTTTCTGGTCCATATGTAATTGAATCCAAACTTAGTGAAACAGATTATGTGGTTAAAACTCCCGACCGGAAAAGGAAAAGTCGCATCTGCCATATTAATATGCTAAAGGCCAATGTATGTCGTGGTCCTGTGGGATGCTGTGATGTGTTGCCTACTGTTAAAACTTCCACTGTTGCTGTTCTCCCGCTTGTGTATAACCCTGAAGAAGATGGGTTATAATAACATTGCGTAGTGTACCTGTTGTGCCTGCACGTTTATCCAATTCAGAGATTTTAGCTGATTTTTAAAATTTGCTACATCTGCTAAAATTTCTGCTATTTTGGACTTTCCTGCCCTCACTAACCGGCGTGAGTTAAGGAGATTTTTAGGAATGGCTGGTATTTACCGTGCATTTTGTAGAAACTTTTCTAGTCTAGTGTCTCCTCTTACTGACCTGCTTCAAAAGGGTTAGCTATTTGTGTGGTCTCCAGAGTGTAAATAAGCTTTTGACTCCGTCAAAGCTGTTTTGTGTAGCTCTCCAGTCCTTACTGCACCAAATTGAGGTACCATTTAAGCTTGAAGTAGATGCAAGTAGGACAGGTGCAGGGGCTGTGTTGCTACAGGAAGACCACCAAGGCATTGACCATCCTGTTCGTTATATTTAAAAAAAAATTCAACAAACATCAGTTACACTACAGTACTATTGAAAAGGAAACGTTAGCTCTCTTGTTGGCTTCACAACATTTTGAAGTTTGTTGGATCAAGTTCGGATCCGATAGTAGTTTACACTGATCATAACCCACTGGTCTTTCTTAATCGAATGAGCAATCATAATCAATGTCTTTTGAGAGGGTCATTGTTGGTACAATCTTTCCCTCTAGAGATACATCATAAAAAGGGAAGTGAAAATATTGTTGCTTATGCTTTGTCACGTGTTTAATTTTATACAGTTTCAAACATATTGTTTGATTCTGTAGGGAGGGGGTGTTACATCTAGTGACTTATTTGTGTGTTTTGTGTTTCTCTACTCTCTCAGTAAATGCCTCAGGTGCTGCTGCTGGAACAGTGCTCTGGTTGGCTGACAGGATTAAGGTGGAACAGATATAAAGCCAGTTTCCAAAAGCCAGTTTCAGTAACCAAGGATCAGAATGCCAGGGCCCCCAACCCCGACCGCCACCCGATCCACAATGCACCAGACCCGGATTACTACCTCTCCCACAGGTGGTGGGCCTATGGGACAGTGGACCCATGTATCTCCTTCAGGCTAAGCCTGGCCGGACCCCATAGGTGAAAGTCCAGCCACCAGGCGCTCGCCAAGGAGCCCCTCCCCCAGGCCTGGCTCCAGGGTGAGGCCCCGGTAACCCTGCTCCAGGCAAGGGAGGCTGTGTCCACGATCTTATCTTTTTCATCCGTGTCTTTATGGATCACTCTTTGTCTGGCCCATCACCTAGGACCAATTTGCCTTGGGAGACCCTACCAGGGGCTATTGCCCCCAACAACATAGCTCCTAGGCTCATGCAGGCACGCAAACCCCTCCACCACGTTAAGGTGGTGATCCAAGGAGGAGCGGTGGTGTAGTGTGGTGAAGAGAGAGCTGAGCAGAAAAGCAAAGCTCTCGATTTACGGTTCAATCTACGTCCCAACCCTCACCTATGGCCATGAGCTTTGGGTAGTGACCGAAAGAACGAGATCGCGGGTACAAGCGGCTGAAATTAGTTTTCTCCGCAGGATGTCTGGACTCTCCCTTAGAGACAGGTTTAGGAGCTCGGACATCCGGGAGAGACTTGGAGTGGAGTCGCTGCTCCTCCACGTCGAGAGGAGCCAGTTGAGGTGGTTCGGGCATCTGGTTCGGATGCCTCCTGGACGCCTTCCTGGAGAGGTGTTCCGGGCATGTCCAACAGGGAGGAGACCCCGGGACAGACCAAGAACATGCTGGAGAGACTACATGTCTCGACTGGCCTGGGAACGCCTCGGTATACCCCTGGAGGAGCTGGAGTCAGTGGCTGGGGAGAGGGAGGTCTGGTTACTTTGCTCCGACTGCTTCCCCCGCGACCCGGACCCAGATAAGCGGTGGATAATGGATGGATGGATGGAGATATAAAGCCCTGGTGGTTGACTGAAAGAAGCTCCTCCTCTTCCTCCTTACCATTGCTTCTTCCTGCCAGACTAAGGATTGTGTGTGTATGTTGACATTGTCAACATACATTGTGCTATTGTGTGTGATTCAGCTACCTAATGTAGTGTTAACTCAGTAGTTAACCTACTAAATTGGAAGCTGTAGGGGGTGTAGCCTTGTTTATTTCCTTAAAGGGGTTGAATTGTTTCTGTTTATGTTAGGGAGGTAGGTTATGTTTTTGTATTTTCTTTCTTAATTTTTTTAGGTTAGGTAAGTTATATATGTTGGGTGGAAAGGGGTTTTGATTATTTTGGGCCTAGATCACTCCTGACGCTTTGCTTCCATTATAGCCTTACAGTCAATAAAACATCTGGAGACTGAAGTCTTGTGACATTGTGTGGTTTTCTTGGTCTGGTGGGATTGAAGTGGGACGATTTGGGAGACATTTTTTTAAAATTATTATTATTATTTATGTTGCAGCTTACCTAGACAGGCTGTAACACTAGGACACGAGTGTCTTCTCAGATAATTTTTGGTGGCCTTGGATGCAGAAGGATATCTGAGCCTTTATTGCTTCTTGTGAGGTGTGCTCAAGAAAAATTGTATACAGATTACATCCTCAGGGTTTTCTCCATCCAATACCCATTCCCATTCAGCCATGGTCCCACACCTCTCTGGACTTTATAACAGGTGTGTCTCCATCCAAGGTCAACACAGTGATCCTAGTCATTGTAGATAGCTTTTTCAAGGCTTGTAGGTTGTGGCCTTGCCCAAACTACCCTCTCCCAAGTAGACTTCTGATGACTTATTACATCTTGTGGTCAAGGCACATGGGATGCCTAGTGATTTGGTATCAGATCGGGGCCCTCAGTAAATCGCCAGGCACTGGAAAACCTTCTGTCAGCTCATGGGTGCCATGGTAAGCCTATTATCGGGGCTATCTGGCATAGAGGCATCTGGCATAGAGTTCAATGGCCAAATGAAAGGGTCAACCAGGATCTGGGTTGGACACTGTGGTGCCTGACATCTTCAAAACCCTCTTCATGGTCAGAAAAGTTGTTAGGGGCTGAATATGCTTATAACGCTCTCTGTCCAGTGTATATGATCGCAGAATGAGGGGACAAACCCAGTATGTAGTATACTGGGAAGGCTACATCTCTGAAGAGCGCTCATGGCTTCCAGCACATTTTGGATAAAAATCTTACCCAAGAGTTAGTGTTTTATTTGGTGTCTCCTTGTTTGAAATGTCGTTCCCTTTGCTTTAGGAAGTGTGGCTTAGTAATAACAGTTTCTGGTTCAAATCTAGCTCATGGTGACACAATCACAGTGTACACAGTGTAACACTCATCAGAAGTATTTACTTTGTTTCTATGTTAGAGCACATTATATATAAAATATTTGGACTTCAACTATTTCAGCAAGCCACTTTCCTTTGGTTTACTCTGCACTTGGATTCTCCAAACACCCATTCCTGGTGAACCAATCCATAACTTTGATAAATAACCAACCTCACATTCTAGAAGATTCAAATCATAATAAATGATAAACACATTTTTCCTTAGAACCTTAAACATTTCATATCTGAAGCTTTAAGTTGGAGTTCATCCTTACCTGCTTTACTTGTTGGTGTTTTTGTGGTGGTGGTGACCACTGGGTTTGATGGAGCAGTGGTATTGTTCCCACCTAATATATAAGTATATCAAGTAGATAGGAAATTAATCATTTTAAGCAGATGGCATTATGGAAGTAACCCACAACTTTATTGATAAATAACCTAGCTCCGATTTTAGAACTTTAAAGGTAAAGAAAGATTTTCAAAGTTGCTACTTATTTTTTTTTTTTTTTTTTCTTCTTTTTTTACAATTTTAACTTTCATTTAATATCTTAAGCTTTAAGCTGGAGTTCTTCCTTGCCTTCTTCACTACTTGTTGTTGTGGTGACCACTGGATTTGAGGGTGTAGTGGTAAGGATTTTCACACATGAACAATAAGTCATTGAACTTATGGAACCAATCCATAAATTTAATGATAAATAACCAACCTAATATTATAGAAGATTCAAATCAAAGCAATTGATTTTTATTGTATTTAGATAAACACAAAATATCATCTGGAAATTGAAATACCTGAAATTGAATTGAAATTGAATTCAATTGAAATAATTGAAGGTTTAGGCTGAAATTCTTCTTTACCTGCTTCGCTTATTGTGTTGGTGAAAACTGTATTTGAGGGAGAAGTGGTAATGATCTCCCCACCTGAAAAAGAACATGGAATCATGGACATAAACACCATCCTTACTAATAGAGTACATAGGTCAGGTTCTAAATTGTAAGAAATTGAAGATATTAATTTCTTATTAACCATTACCGAAAATAGCATGTATAATACTCCAGCTTCTTCTTTACCTGCTTTATTAGTTGTGGTGGTGAAAATTGGATTTGAGGGAGCAGTGGTAAGGTTTTTCCACCTTAAAATTAATAATTTAGAGTAAACCGAATCATGGAACCAATCCACATTTTCACTGATTAATAAACAAGCTCTGATTTAAGAAGTATACCAAGTGAATTATTTTTAATATTAGGTTATGGAAATATATTCCTTCTGTAGTAACATTACAAATAACATTTGAGAGTGCTAATGATGTTCACACCTAGCGATGAATAATGTGATGTAGTGGCAATTATAGAACCCATTCATACCTTTGATGACAAATAACCAAGCTCACATTCTAGAATATTAAATTTATATATTCTATAATATTTCATTTTTTATTGTATTTATTTTCACTGTATATTGAAGGAATGTTTAACATCTGAAAGCTGAAGCTGGAGTTCTTCCCTACCGGATTCACTTGTTGTGGTGGTGACAACTGGATTTGAGGCAGCAGTAGTAATGATGTTCCCACCTAAAATGTAATAATTACATGTTAACTGAATCATGTAAGTTAACCATTCCTTTACTGATTTCTAAAAAGCTACAAATTATGAAGTTTAAAATTGAAGCAATGATTTTTAACAATATTAGATTAATTTTTTTTTTGGCAATTGGAGTAATATTTCATATCATATATATGTTTAAGTTAGAGTTGCTCCCCACCTGCCTCACTTTTTGTGGTGACAACTGAATTTGTGGGAGCAGTGTTAATGATGTTCTCACCTGAAAATGAATGTTTTCAAGTTTCAGAAATACATTTTCATGAATCAATACTGAAAACAAAAGGTTTTAATAGAATTTCAAAATGTTGTATTTGCATGGGGTGGCACGGTGGCTCAGCAGGCAGGCCTGGAGGTTGTGGGTTTGATTCCCGCTCCGGGTGACTGTCTGTGAGGAGTTGGTGCGTTCTCCCCGTGTCCATGTGGGTTTCCTCCGGGTGCTCCGGTTTCCTCCCACAGTCCAAAAACACACGTTGGTAGGTGGATTGGCGACTCAAAAGTGTCCGTAGGTGTGAGTGAATGTGTGTGTGGCTGTGTTGCCCTGTGAAGGACTGGCGCCCCCTCCAGGGTGTATTCCCGCCTTGCGCCCAATGATTCCAGATAGACTCTGGACCCACCGCGAACTGGATAAGCAGTTACAGATAATGAATGAATTAATGTATTTGCATGTTATGCCGAAATAAACCATAACGCTTGAGTTCTTCCCTACCTGCTTCACTTGTTGTTGTGGTGGCAACAGCTGGATTTAAGGGAGCGGTGGTGATGAGGTTCTCACCTGAAAATAATTCATTTCAAGTAGATGGAAGTAATGAATGATTTATTGATAAATAAAAAGATTGGATTTCAGACATCCCCAAATAAAGCAATACTTGTTTGTGTTGTTACATTACACAAAAAGAAATTTATCTGTAATGGTTAATAAAATGTCATATCTGAAACTTGAAATAGGAGTTCATCTCTACCTGCTTCATTTGTTGTAGTGATGACAGCTGGATTTGAGGGAGCTGTGGTAATGATGTTTACATCTGGAAATTAATAATAAATTAGTAACCTTAACACCAGCATTCCTAACACCAGCATTTCTGACAGAGTACCATGGTCAGGTTTCAAGTGGTAAAATTAGGTAAAATTAAGTATTCAAAATATTGTATTATCATTTCATTTATAATACTTAAAGATGTATTTCTTCCCTACCTGCTTCACTGGTGATTAAGGCTGGATTTGAGGGAGCAGTAGTAATGATGTTCTCACCTGAAAATGAATAAGTAGATGGAATCATGGAAATAATACATGTTTTTACTGATAAATATTTAAAAAATTAAAACATTTAATTATCACTTTTTTATCATTATCATTTTATGTATAAGCTGGATTTCTTTTTTACCTGCTTCACTTGTTATCATAGTGACAGCTAGATTTGAGGGAGCAGTAGTAATGATGTTCCCATCTGACAGTTAGACAGAATCATGGATGTAACCCATATATTTACTGATAAATAACCAAACTGAGATTGTAGAATTTTTCTTCTGTACCTGTTTCACTTGTTGTTGTAGTGATTACAACTGGATTTGAGGGAGCTGTAGTAACGATGTTCATATCTGAAAATGAATCATTTCAAGTAGACAGAATCATGGAACCAATCCATATATTTTATGATAAATATTCTCATATTTAATAAGATTAACAAGTTAGTTATTTTTTAATACTATATTTAACATAAATATTTCCCTGGAATTTGATATAACCTTTCATATCTGAAAGTTAAAGCTGGAGCTCTTTCCTACCCGTTTCACTGGTGACTACAGGATTTGAGGGAGCAGTGGTGATGATGTTCTCACCTGAAAATGAATAGCATCATGTAGAGAAAATTATGGCAGCACCTCATGTCTTTTCAAGTTCTTTTATTGATAAATAACCATTAACATATTATTCATGTTACTGATATATAACCAAAGATAAAATTCTTAAATTTTCCAGTTAAACTTTAATTTTTTTTTTTATATTTGTACATTAAATAATATAGTTTTAAAAGAAATTGTAGTAACATTTCATATCTGAAATCTAAAGTAGGAGTTCTTCCCTACCTGCATCACTTGCTGTAGTGGTTAAAACCGGATATGTGGGAGCAGTGGTAATGATGTTCAAACCTTAAAGTGAATAATGTCAAACAGAAGTTATTTTTCATTATATTCACTCCTGTTCGTCTGTTCAAACTCTGTGTATTTCTGTTTAATAAATTCAATGTCTCATTGTGTCTTTCCACCTCTCTTTGTCTCTTCTTGAGAGCCTGACAGAAAATTACAGTAAAATATTTTTTTTAATTTGTATGTTTTGTTTTTATTTTATTTTGTTTTATTTTATCCATTTCTTTATGTTTGGAAATTAGACATACTGGGATAACTTTTTGGTTTTCAAATGTAAATGTAAATTGTCTGTCCAAAATAAATAAAAATGTAACCATATATATATATATATATATATATATATATATATATATATATATATATATATACATAATATGGCAAGCCAAACAAGAAATAATTAATGAACTTTGATATATATAGAATGAACTTTGATATATATAGAATGAACGCTGATATATATAGAATGAAAGTTGATATATATAGAATGAACTTTGATATATATAGAATGAAAGTTGATATATATAGAATGAAAGTTGATATATATAGAATGAACTTTGATATATATAGAATGAACTTTGATATATATAGAATGAAAGTTGATATATATAGAATGAAAGTTGATATATATAGAATGAACTTTGATATATATAGAATGAACTTTGATATATATAGAATGAAAGTTGATATATATAGAATGAACTTTGATATATATAGAATGAACGCTGATATATATAGAATGAAAGCTGATATATATAGAATGAACTTTGATATATATAGAATGAACTTTGATATATATAGAATGAATGCTGATATATATAGAATGAAAGTTGATATATATAGAATGAACTTTGATATATATAGAATGAACTTTGATATATATAGAATGAAAGTTGATATATATAGAATGAACTTTGATATATATAGAATGAACGCTGATATATATAGAATGAAAGCTGATATATATAGAATGAACTTTGATATATATAGAATGAACTTTGATATATATAGAATGAATGCTGATATATATAGAATGAAAGTTGATATATATAGAATGAACTTTGATATATATAGAATGAAAGCTGATATATATAGAATGAAAGTTGATATATATATAGAATGAACTTTGATATATATAGAATGAAAGCTGATATATATAGAATGAAAGTTGATATATATATAGAATGAAAGTTGATATATATATAGAATGAAAGTTGATATATATAGAATGAACTTTGATATATATAGAATGAACGCTGATATATATAGAATGAAAGTTGATATATATAGAATGAACTTTGATATATATAGAATGAAAGTTGATATATATAGAATGAACGCTGATATATATAGAATGAACTTTGATATATATAGAATGAACGCTGATATATATAGAATGAACGCTGATATATATAAAATGAAAGCTGATATATATAGAATGAACACTGTTATATATAGAATGAAAGCTGACATACAGGGGTTGGACAATGAAACTAAAACACCTGGTTTTAGACAACAATAATGCATTAGTGTGGTGTAGGGCCTCCTTTTGTGGCCAATACAGCAGCAATTTGTCTTGAGAAAGTCCTGTACAGTGGTCAGATGGATTTTAAGCCATTCTTCTTGCAGGATAGTGGCCAGGTCACTACGTGATGCTGGTGGAGGAAAACGTTTCCTGACTCGCTCCTCCAAAACACCCCAAAGTGGCTCAATAATATTTAGATCTGGTGACTGTGCAGGCCATGGGAGATGTTCAACTTCACTTTCATGTTCATCAAACCAATCTTTCACCAGTCTTGCTGTGTGTATTCGTGCATTGTCGTCCTGATACACGGAATCGCCTTCAGGATACAATGTTTGAACCATTGAATGCACATGATCCTCCAGAATGGTTCGGAAGTCCTTGGCCATGATCATTCTATATATATCAGCGTTCATTATATATCCCCCATACTCAAATAGCGGCCTCCTGGCCTTTTTAGGCCCATTGGTCATCTATTTCTGGCACGAGAGCTGTTTTGAAAAGTTTTTTTTTTATTATGATTTTTTTTTTCAATCGCGCTGTCCGCTCTTATTTTGAAATCGCGCACCGCGAGGCTGGTGATTGCCTCCATGGCAACAATAAACAGATAGCAGTAAAGTCTTCGGAAACGAGACAGTCAAAGTTCATTCTATATATATCAGCGTTCATTCTATATATATCAACTTTCATTCTATATATATCAAAGTTCATTAAATATTTCCTGTTTGGCTTGCCATAATATGTATATATATATATATATATATATATATATATATATATATATATATATATATATATATATACATATATATATATATATAAATGAATATATGAGAAAATCTGCCACTGCTTTTTATGATGTAAAGCTGAAATTTTTTTCTTATCTGCAGTAGGTCTTGGTGTAGTGGTCGGTTTTTTACTTGCTGGCTTGACCAGTTGTTGATTTTATGGAACTGATCCCTTTTATTAGAGTCAATCTTGAATGCCCCGAATAAAAAATCAGGAACAATATCCATATTTGCATAATATTCCTAATGTGATTTTAGCAGTACTTGATCATCAACAGTGGGCTGTCCTATTTATTGTGTTGTGACTTAATTTTATTGTCCTTAATATTTTCTAAATAATAATACAGATTTATGTCAAATGTTTATAACTTTTCATCATCAAACACTTTACAATAAGGGTAAATAGTTAACAGTATTTAAGACAGTAATAAGCCTTACTAAATATTACAGTTGATCATTATTAAATAATAAGAAACAAAAACTTTATTTTTATAAATCCTAAGATAATGTTTGTTCTCTGTTTTTATTGCTTAATGATTGTGAATTTACTTACTTGTTTAGTAATGCTTATTAGTCTTATTAATCTAATGTCTTATTAGTTAATACTCCCTTAAGTATTGTTAATGTACTCTTATTGTATAGTATGACTAAATTGAAATATATTTTGTTACAATATTTCACCTTCAGAATGCTTTTAAAATTAGGGATTTTTTTGTTATTAAGTGGCATTAGAAATTCTAGGAGTGGTAGTTTTTATAGGGTCAATACTGGAACATTAGTAGGTATGTACATCAACATTAGATTATTGTATTAAATTCAGACAGTGAAGGACTGGCGTCCCCTCCAGGGTGTATTCCCTCCTTGTGCCCAATGATTCCAGGTACGCTCTGGACCCCCCCGCGACCCTAAATTGGATAAGCGGTTACAGATAATGGATGGATGGATGGAAATTTTGTAATACTTAAAACTGCAGCCTTTTCATGGAAATGATAAAAACTGCAATAATATTTTATGTTTGAAATTGAAATCTGTAGTTCTTTTCATACTTGCAGTACTTCTTGATGTTGTAGTGGGTGTTGACTGTTTCCCACTAGTTGTTGACCTTACAGTTGTGACACCTGGAGACAGTGTTAGAAGCAAACATGATTGTCAGGTTCCTCAAAATGTGAAACGTCATAAACAATATTAATGTGGACGTAGCATTTATTTGTTTGATATGCTTCTTGATATAGGGCGACATGTCTATTTATTAGTGTATTAGTGAAGTTATGTTACAGATTTTCTTGAAAAACTGTGTTCAGTGTTTCATCGTATTATGATATACAAATATAAACTGCAGCAGTATCTTATTTAGAATATATTTAATATATTTAACAATAGGGTTTTTTGTTATAGCATTTGTCACATTGGGACTTCTAGGAATGGCAGTTGTTAAGTAGTTGGAACCTGATCATAAATTAGTATGTGCATGAATAAATATTAGAGCATTAGACCTGTAATTTTGAACTGAAATATATTGACAGTAGAATTTCTAAAAATGTTATTGAAACCTACAGAAATTCTAAATATTAATGAATGTTAATGATTGATAAATTTCATCAAACATCAAAATATTACTTTATATATATATATATATATATATATATATATATATATATATATATATATATATATATATATGTATGTTGTAGGGCTTAATTTATATTTCATATACACTGTATTTTTTCCTACCTGTAGAACTTCTTTTTGTAGTGGTGGGTGTTGTAGTTTTAATAGTAGTTCCTTTGATATTTAATATAAATAATTACAAGTAGGAAGAATCATGCACATGATACATCATTTTATCATATTACATGTATTTTATTTTGCAGTAATTAAAATTGCAGTCTTTCCCAGTAAATGTTAAATACAGCAGTATTATTTCATGTTTTAAATTTAAGCTTGGTATTCTTTTCCTACTTGCAGTACTTCTTGATGTAGTGATGGTTGCTTTTACAGACGTAGCCCCTGGAAACAAAGTGTTAGAATATCATGTGATTGTCAGGTGCTTCAGAATGTGAAAATCAATGCTGAAATAGTATTTACTAAAACGATTCATGTAGTTCTATATGATGCAGGGCCTATTTATTGGGGTGAGGTTATGTTCTTGGTCTAAGTATTTATCAGTAACATTACAGATTAATGTACATTTCCTTGAAAGACTATAGTATTCCAACATGTTATGAAATTCAAATATAAATTGTAACAGTATTTCATATATAGTAAGCATTTAACAGTAAGGTGTTTTGTTATAGTATGAGTGGAAAGATGGACTGGTGCCACATCAAGGGTGTGTTTGTGCCTTGCCCCCAGTGATTCTGGGTAGGCTACTGACCCACCCCAAACCTAAACTGGGTAAGTGTTTACAGAAAATGAAGAAATGAATAAATAACTGAATTTTAGTGGCAGTGAAACATCTAGCAGTGGTAGTTGATGTTATGGAGTTGAGATCTGGTCATAAATTAGTATGTGTGTAAATAAACATTAGAACATTGGACTGACTTCAGACAGTTACACCTGTACATTTGTATAAAATTGTTATTATTGAAATTACCTAAATTTTAATGAATATTGACCATTAGATGTCATCACACACCAAAACTTTGTTATTGAATCTGAATTTACATTTCATACAGTGTTTCTTTCCTACCTGTAGTACTTCTTTTTGTAGTGGTGGAAGTTGGAGTTTTAGTAGTAGTTCCTTTGATGTTAAAACAGGAGTATAAATAATTACAAGTAGGAAGAATCATGCAGATATTACATTACTGATGCATCGACAGGTTTGAAAAGTGTAGCAACTCAAATTAACTTAACTAAGATTTAAACATGCTAACCAGATTAAATTGTGTAATAATTAAAAAAAATTACAATTACAGCTTTTCATGTAAATGTTAAACACTGCAGTAATATTACAAGTTTGAAATTTTCCTACTTGCTGTACTTCTTGATGTAGTGGTGGAAGTTGGAGTTTTAGTAGTAGTTCCTTTGATGTTAAGACAAGAGTATAAATAATTACAAGTAGAAAAAATCATGCAGATATTACATTACTGATGCATCGACAGGTTTGAAAAGTGTAGCAACTCAAATTAGCTTAACTAAGAATTAAACATGCTAACCAGATTATATCGTGTAATAATTACGATTGCAGCTTTTCATGTAAATGTTAAACACTGCAGGAATATTTCATGTTTGAAACTTTTCCTACTTGCAGTACTTCTTGATGTAATGGTGGAGGTTGGAGTTTTAGTAGTAGTTCCTTTGATGTTAAAACAGGAGTATAAATAATTACAAGTCGGAAGAATCGTGCAGATATTACATTACTGATGCATCGACAGGTTTGAAAAGTGTAGCAACTCAAAACAACTTAACTAAGAATTAAACATGTTAACCGGATTAAATTGTGTAATACTTAAAAACAATTACAATTACAGCTTTTCATGTAAATGTTAAACACTGCAGTAATATTTCATGTTTGAAATTTTCCTACTTGCAGTACTTCTTGATGTAGTGGTGGAAGTTGGAGTTTTAGTAGTAGTTCCTTTGATGTTAAAACAGGAGTATAAATAATTACAAGTAGGAAGAATCATGCAGATATTACATTACTGATGCATCGACAGGTTTGAAAAGTGTAGCAACTCAAATTAACTTAACTAAGAATTAAACATGCTAAACTGATTAAATTGTGTAATAATTAAAAAAAAATACAATTACAGCTTTTCATGTAAATATTAAACACTGCAGTAATATTCCATGTTTGAAATTTTCCTACTTGCAGTACTTCTTGGTGTAATGGTGGAGGTTGGAGTTTTAGTAGTAGTTCCTTTGGTGTTAAAACAGGAGTATAAATAATTACAAGTAGGAAGAATCGTGCAGATATTACATTACTGATGCATCGACAGGTTTGAAAAGTGTAGCAATTCAAATCAACTTAACTAAGAATTAAACATGCTAACCAGATTATATCGTGTAATAATTACGATTGCAGCTTTTCATGTAAATGTTAAACGCTGCAGGAATATTTCATGTTTGAAATTTTCCTACTTGCAGTACTTCTTGATGTAGTGGTGGGTGTTGAAGGTTTCACACTAGTGGTTGTTGTAACCCCTGGAAACAAAGTGTTAGAAGCTCATGTGATTGTCAGGTACCTCACAATGTGAAAATCATAAAAGATGTCAATGTGGAAATAGCATTTACTAATTGGATTTCTAGTGCTTCTTGATACAGAATAGTGGACTTATTTATTGGGGTATGTGACCTTATTTTTTTGTTTTAAGTATTAATCACTAATGTTAAAAGCTCATGTAAATTTCTTGGAAAGACTGTTCTATCTTTAACAGTGTGGCACAGTGGCGCAGCAAGTAGTGTTGCAGTCACACAGCTCCAGGGACCTGGAGGTTGTGGGTTCAAGTCTGGCTCCAGGTGACTGTCTGTGAGAAGTTTGGTGTGTTCTCACCATGTTCAAATGGGTTTCCTCCCACGGTCCAAAAACACACATTGGTAGGTGGATTGGCTACTCAAATGTGTGTGAGTGTGTGTTGCCCTGTGAAGGACTGGTGCAAACTTCAGGGTGTATTCCTGTTTTGTGCCCAATAATTCCAGGTAGGCTCTGGACCTACCGCAACCCTGAACTGGATAAGAGGTTGTAGATAATGTATGAAAGAATATATTTAACAGTAGAGCTTTTACATAGTGTTGGAGCCATTAGAACTTCAAAGAGTGGTAATTGCGGTTGTTATGGATTTGAGGCCTGCACATAATTTAGTTGTGCATATATTAAAATTAGATTGTTGTATCAACTTCACCTGTATCGACAGTTTTACATGTAAATTGGAACCAGTACATATTGACTGAAGGGTGTGTAATATTACTTAAAGAAACCAACAGTTCTGTTAAGCTTTGCAATGAGCAACAAACTGTTGTTAAAAACCAAAATGTACATTTCATACAGTGTTTCTTTCCTACCTGTGGTACTTCTTTTTGTAGTGGTGGAAGTTGGAGTTTTAGTAGTAGTTTCTTTGATGTTAAAACAGGAGTATAAATAATTACAAGTAGGAAGAATCATGCAGATATTACATTACTGATGCATCGACAGGTTTGAAAAGTGTAGCAACTCAAATTAACTTAACTAAGATTTAAACATGCTAACCAGATTAAATTGTGTAATAATTAAAAAAAATTACAATTACAGCTTTTCATGTAAATGTTAAACACTGCAGTAATATTACATGTTTGAAATTTTCCTACTTGCTGTACTTCTTGATGTAGTGGTGGAAGTTGGAGTTTTAGTAGTAGTTCCTTTGATGTTAAGACAAGAGTATAAATAATTACAAGTAGAAAAAATCATGCAGATATTACATTACTGATGCATTGACAGGTTTGAATTCTAAAAGTGTAACAACTCAAATTAACTTAAGCATGCTTAAGCAAAATTTATTAAACATGCTATCTGGATTAAATTTGTGTAATAATTGCAATTACAGATTACTGTCACAGTCACACAGCTCCAGGGACCTGGAAGTTGTGGGTTCGAGGCCCGCTCTGGGTGACTGTCACACGTTGGTAGGTGGATTGGTGACTCAAAAGTGTCTGTAGGTGTGAATGTGTGAGTGTGTCACCCTGTGAAGGACTGGCTCCAGGGTGTGTTCCTGCCTTGTGCTCAATGATTCCGGGTAGGCTCTGGACCCACAGTGTCCCTGAATTGGTCAAGCGCTTACAGAAAATGAATGAATTTAAATCCAGGTTTCTTTTCTTACTTGCAGTACTTTTTGATGTAGTGGTGGGTGTTGAAGGTTTCAAACTAGTGGTTGATGTTGTGACACCTGGAAACAAAATGATAGAAGCTAATGTGTTTTATCAGGTACCTCAGAATGTGAATAACCAATAAACAATATGAATGCTTAAATAGATTAAAAGAGTGCTTCTTGATACATGACGGAAGGCTGGTTTATTGGGGTTCATGAATTAGTTTTTATTTTGATTTTGAAGTTTTAGTAGTAGCTCCTTTGATATTCAAACAGTAATATAATTATTACCAGCAGAACAAGTCATGCAGAAAGTACATTACACTACTGATGTATAAACATGTTTAGATTCTAAAAAGGTAGCAATTTGAATAATCCAAGCCAAGAATTAAACACATTCCCTGCATTACATTTTGCAATAATTACTATTAGTCTTTTCTTGGAAATGATAAATATTATAGAAATAATTCATGTTTGAAAATTAAAATCTGTTTTTTTTTTTCCCTACTTGCAGTACTTCCTAATGTAATGGTGGGTGTGGAACCTTTTGCCGCAGTGGTTGATTTTACAGTGGTGATACCTGGAAACAAATTGTTAGAACCACATTTCATTATCTGGTACCTCGGAATGTAAAAATCACAGAGTATCAAAGTTGAAACAGAATTTCCTAATAGGATTTAAAAATTGCTTCTTGATACAGTGTGGGCAGTCCACCTTGAGGTGAACTGAATTTATGTTTGGGTTCATAATTATTATTATATTTCTGGATTTACTTTAAGGAATGTTAATTGTATTCCATCATGTTATTACATTTAAATAATTCAATAATATTAAATATTTACAGTATATTTCACTGTAGGGCCTTTTCTGTAGTGGTGGGTTTGGTTGAACTGGAAATTGTAGAAGTGGCTGTTCTTACAAAATTGACACTTAAACTTAATGTTGTCTGTGACTAGGAGAAATATTTTATTTTTTATGTCTGCTTTCTACAAATTAATTGGTGGCATATTCAGGTTGGGGTGTGCTGAGGATGGGGAGTTCTTTCCCTACCTGCAGCTTTTCTTGATGTAGTGGTGGGTGTGGTACTTGTTGGATGAGTGGTTGTTTGAGTGATTAGTTCTTAGTAATGTAAAAATAATAATATCAACACTCATATATGATCTCCCAAAGATCTTCCTGATGCAGTGGTGGGGGGTCGACTTAAAGGACCAGTGGTTGGTCTGTCTACTACAACAACTGGTTTATTCAAACTACAAATAAAGGTTCATTTCAGTCATCAGTTTAATACATACATCCTGTAAGGAATCGAATGTCTTTGAGAAAATATCTGAAGAATGCATCGCATTTAAATGACATTATGAAACTGAAATTGAAATGTACATAGTATTTTATTTTAAGAAAATTCCTATCAGTACAGGTTCCTGGAATCAAGGTAGTGGAATGTTTATGAGCGATACTTGTTGAACTCATGAACATCAACAAGTAGAATCTAAATATTCACATTTTTTGTCTTTCTGATCTGCAGCAAATTATTAGCTTTTTCTTACAAAACTCTTGATAAACTCTAAGAAACTCTTGATATGCAACCTTGATAACCCAATAGTTTTGGAAAACATTTGTTCTTGTTTAACTAGATTATGAAGCATGAACATTCAGGGACCAAGCCCAGTTATACCCTACCATATTAGCTTCTTAATGTAGAGTTGGAGGTAGTTCTTGAAAGAACTGACAGTAATTGTGGTAACATTACTGACACTTTATTTCAAATTATGAAACTGGGAAATTTATTTTTTAATTTGAATTATGTATTTGATGCCAGCAACACATTCCAAAAAAGTTATAGAGGAATCTCTATATGCAAAGGACAAGGCCCAAAACCAATAATATTATGATGTGCATTTAATTGCTTTTTGTTTTTATTTACATTTTGCACAATGCCCCATTGTTTTCAGAAATGGGGTTGTATATGCTATAGATGGATTTAAATAAAATACATATATACATTCTTTCCTACCAATAATGCTTTTTGTTGTAGAGGTGGGGGTTATGTTTGGACGAATAGTCGCTGATGTTACATTGCTTACACCTGGAAGTAAGGTATGAGGAGCATTTTAAATAGTCATTGAAAGATTTGTTAATGCACAGAAATTCACTGTTTGTTATGGATAAAAAATATATTGTATACATTTGCATTTGAGTCAGTGAGGTACTTGACTGATATATTTACATTCAGACCATGCAGATTTATTTTGTTAACATTGCAGGACATTACAGTGTGGACATTACAAAAATTCATAATATTTAAAATGAATATATATATATATACTGTACTGTGCAGAATTCTAAGCTAGTTTAACACCTAAGATAAATATATATATATATATATATATATATATATATATATATATATATATATATATATATATATATATATATATATATATATATATATGTGTGTGTGTGTGTGTGTGTGTGTGTGTAGACAGAAAATGTGGAGGAACTTACAATGTATCAAGAGAAGAGCTGACACACAAAGCAGGGCCTGAAATCCCATTGCTGTAGAAAGGAATTTAAATGGTCCTAAAAATGATATACATAATATGAATTAATAGTGCATACAAAATCATGGGCATGTATGTATATACTGGTTATACATATAGATTTTTTTTAAACATATTGGTGTGACATCTGTCATTTTTTAAATTTGCTCCAGAGAGGCTTTGCCCCTGACTCTTCAGTCATACTAGCACCAGCTGTTCTTTTCACTCCAGTGTTTCTGCCTGTGGTTCTGTTGCCTACTCTCCCTTTCCCAGTGGTCCTGTAAACTAATGTCTTTCTACCAATTGTCCTGTCTACTGTCTCCATTAGTGGTCCTTATACAGAACTTAGAAACAAACCCTGATATCAGGGTTTACCAACAGTCCAAAGTGCTTATGGTTTTGAAATGATGGATATATTAAGGAAGTATATTAACTCTAAACATGCAACTAATCATTACATAATAGTATCATAACAGTTGTAAACACTTACAAATTGTGTAAAATATAAATAATTTATTTAATGTATTTTTAGATTGTTACATTTTTTTTAAACAAATATTTAAATAAATAATAAATATTGTTTTAACAAATATAAAAAATATTTATGTTTTTTAATATTCAGTTGCAAGCAGATCTCAATTGTATTTATATGGCATGTTGACCCCAGAATAGAAACAGGTTAAACATATTTATATCCAGACTGACCTAATACGGTAGTAATTGCTAGTAAATTAACTAATTTGCAGTACTTGTGCACAGAAGAATTTGTATATATTGGGTATCCAGTGGGTAATCAGAAGTCACTATGAACCCAGAATAAATTTAAATTGACCAGTTTAGTGTGCAACTGAATTTATTGCAACATTTTTGCTATAAACGCTACCATTAATAATAGATTTTGAAGGGTAAGTAGTTAAAAAGGTGAATCATTAAAACTTAAGTTATGGTCCTGCAAATAACTTAATAAATACCTTATTAATGTAAGTTGTCCTTATGAATTATTTCCACAACTTTGATAAGCATTCACTAACAGAAAAGTGCTTGTAATTGAGAATGAGTATGTACTTTTTGCAATTGCAATTAAAAAAAGTATTTCAATCTAATGGCCAGTGAAAATGTACACTATGATAATAGAAGATGTAAACACAGTATGCTCCTTTATATCTACAATAATATCAAAAAATTAATCTTTAATAAAGTGGTTACTCTGAATATTTGTATAAATTACATAGTACATTGTACATTGAACATTGTGTTACATATATTTAACATGTTTGCTCTTATACAAATGTCATATTAATTCTAAATCAGTAAATATTAACTGCTTGTTAATCATTCATTAACTGCTTGCTAATAGTGAATAAAGTCATAAGAACAGACCTGAAGTTCTTCTTGTGTTTGTTTCATAAATCACTTAATATCAATTTTTCAAGTTTTATTTTCTCATAAATGTAGAACCTGGATTAAGCACTTTACCATGTTTCTCATTCCCAATATTTTTTTTGACGTGGCCATTTCCATGTCACAAATGCAACAAATTGAGAAGAAAATGCTTTGGACCAGAGTCCAGGGATCAATTCTCCAGCACCACTTTGCTTGCATTGACTCCACAAGTCAGTGTCAAAAAACCCACAGCCGAGAGAAACAAATGCTGAAAATGTACCTGAACTTAAGAAACCAGAGCCTGGCTTCTGACCAGCGAATACGCTGGAAAATGGTGGAACGCTCCTTAAAATTGACCAAATTCTCTATCCATTTTTCTTTGTTTCATCTCTCATTTGGATGCTCCAATGCACTAATTTTGTCAAATATATTAATGAAAATAAAGGCATATGGTTTTGAATTTGAATTATGCCCCGATATTATCCAAATCCTAGCTTAAAATAGTCATATCATCATTAATAGTGTGATGATAGCATAAAACAGAGCTGAGTGCTTAAACACAAATTTAAATATCCTTACCTGTTTCCACTTGGTACAGCCAATGAGAGCCACTTCTTGTGATGATTCTAGTCTCTGTTTCTCAGCATATATGCAAGAATAAACATACAGGGACAGGACGACCATGAATAACCTGTTTTTTTTTTTATATGTCTTGAACATATTCCACCAGAGGAAAAGCCACATTAGGTATGCTGTCCAGGGCACATGCCTGTCATGTATACAATATCATTAGACACTTCAATGTTAGGAGGAAGTAGAGTTCATCTAAGTTGAAATGATTACAGTCTTTTTCTCGTCAAGTGTAACAAAGAATAAACATACGTAGATAAAAAAAAAATTTAAATGCTGTTTGGTTCTAAGATAGAGTTCAAAGCTAATCCTACTCTAGAAAAAATTCCAGTAGGAATTCCAGTATTTATCACTGATGCTTCAATTTAGTCCAAAAATATTTTCAGATGTTTTATAATTTCACTTATATTAATGCACACATAATATAAGCATATATTCATTAATGCATAGCTGTATACCTGTTGTGTATCTTAACTAAGTTTATTTCATTTTTACCCCCTCATTTACTGGTATATGTTGTAGTTGTATTATTTTCTCACATTTACTGGTTTATTACTTTTATGTTTATTTTGACATTTTTTATTAATTTAATTTCAATAATTAAATTTTTTCCTTGGACATTTTGCACAACAAGATAAGTCCATTATCCAGCCCACAGAGAGGGATCTATTAGTAAGGCTATAGCACATACACCACAAATGCAAATACACCTTTAATAGAAACCATAGATACTCATCTACAGAAATTTGGGGAAAAAAAGAAAGTCACATAACCCATCCTTGTTATATGAATGTGCGTCTGAATGGTTGACTCATACAGTGAGCCATTTTCTTGGTGCTATCATTCATTGGGACCTTTTTCTGTGATTGTTTGGTTCCATTTGTCACCTTAGAAATAAAGTCTTTGTAAAATCAATAAAACCATATTATGACAGACTTCCTGTTCTGGAAGAAGAGTGCCTTCATGGCATGACGGGTCACTGTAAAGATCTGTGTGCTGGAACAGACTCATTGGAACTGTGGAGAATCAATGGAATGCTGATCTTTCAATAAAATGTGATTGTCATTGGCATTGGAATTTTATTTAAAAAATATTGGTAAAAATCGGTTGCAGGTTTTTTAATCTCATATCATTAATCAATGTAAAAATGGGAAAGAATCCAACACAAGGGTGTCAGTTCTACAAGGTAAAGCAATCTAAATGAAAAACAGAGTTCAAAAACAAAAAGAAAATACAATAAATAGCCTGCTCAGAATTGCAGGTAGAGATCAGATAATACTTCACAATCATGTGGTAGAAAATATCCACATAGATGAACTTCTAAGTAGGTACAAGTTCAGGGAATACACTCTGTTGTCTTGGAGGAGAACTAGTTTAGGAAGATGTGACATTGATCTACAAAACATAAAGAGATTTTGTCCTATGAAAGGTATCATTCAATTGGGTTTTTTCATGATGGCTTCGGAAAGCCCTGGTTCAAAATTTCTTGTAGGTGTTAATCTGGGCCCACATCTGGTGATTGACTGTGAATGCCATAACGCAGTATGTTCTAATCAAACCCTGAGAGTGACTCATCACTGTACTATAGCACTATATACTGGTTTTCTTTTTAACCAATAAAGGCTCCTCAGGCTTAAAGCCATCTGCAGTTTTGAAATTAAAATATTTGACAAATGACATAATAACCTGATTAGAACATTGAAATCATTAAAGAAATGTCCATGAAGGAAGGTTTCTTTCAGTTTGGAGTTTATCGAAGAGTCAGAAGGGCCATAGTTACTTGACTGGCTACATTCTTTCTGAACTTAATACAGACAATCTCTGATTGACACCTAAAGAATAGTGTGCTGAAACAAAGGATATGGCTTGATGCCATTTTTCAGCTTGAACACTCCCACATTATGAGTTGCAAAACAATCGGCTGTATTTACTATATTCAAAGTTTTTACATTTTTTTATATAGGACCATAGCACTCCAAAAAATGTGATATGTTTAAAGGATTATTTTGATTTACAGAGTGTTCCTCGGATAAATGAAAAATGTATATGTATATACTCCTATAAAGCACCTTTTTTAAAATAGTTATTTACAACACCAAGAAAACGTTCTGCTATTGCTAAGATATCACACTTGCTAAGACAGAAGAACAATTTTCTGTGCTGTTGAAAAAAAAGTCTCACTATAGGACTATTTACAATATATTTTACATCAGTCTGAACGAGACTTTCACAAAGCAAAACAATGGTAAAGTTTCAATAAATGTTAATAGTTCAATAAGAAACCACTGTAATTACTTAAATATTTTCAAGGAGAAACCGCATAACCAGGACTGAATCTAAAATGACCTGATTAAGCTAAAGGCAGTTAGGGTTTGGGTAAACATCCACCTGCCAGCAAGTTCAAGAGTATTTATTGTAATTTTAAATATACAGAGTACACAGTGAAACAAAACCACATTCCTCCAGGAACATGGTGCCACACAAAACACGAGTGCAGACAGAAACAAAAGCAAAACACAAGTGCTAGTGCAGACAGCCATACAGTATAGCACAACACAAATAAAATGTGTAATCTATGTTTTCTTTAGAAGAGCTGCACAGCAGTCTTCATGGTAGCAGCCACAGAAGAGTACGAGTACAGGAATGTGCAAATTAGACAAATTATACAATGTACAGAAGATAATGTGCAATTATTGAAATATACTAGAGGTAATGTGCAAATTTTAAGATGTACAAGAATCTGCCCATGTTGGACCGGATCCTGCTGTACTTTCTTCCCAACGGCAGGAGAGAGAACAGTGTGAGTGAGGGGAGGGTTGGTCCTCCACAATGCTGGTTGCTTTGCGGATGCATCGGGCGGAGTAAATGTCCTCTCAGCTGTCCTCACTATACACTGGAGTATCTTACGGTCAGAGACAGTGCAGTTCCCAAACCAGGCCATGATGCATCTGCTCAGGATGTTCTCTATGGTGCCTCTGCAGAAGATGGTGAGGATGGGTAAAGGGAGACTGGTGTTTCTCAGATTCCAGAGGAAGTAGAAATGCTGCTGTGTTTTCTTGGCTATAGAGCTGGTGTTCAGGGTCCAGGAGAGGACCCGTTGATGTTGAGCGGAGAGGAGTTATTTTGTTCTCTCCTGAAGTCAACAACCATTTCCTTGATCTTCCTCACATTTAGGTGAAGGCTGTAGATTGTACACCCCTCTGTCAGCCGCTGCACCTCCTCTCTGTATGCTGATTTGTTGCCTCTGCTGATGAGACCCAGCCCAGTTGTATCATCTGCAAACTTCATAAAGTGATTTGAGTGATATGAGTTTTGCCGCAGAGTTATAAGTTAGGATAGTGAACAACAGAGGGCTCAAAATGCTGCCCTGGGTAAGCAAATTTAAGTCTGCTCAGTACTTGGATGCGAGAACTCCAAGAAAAAAAATTGGGTGGCTAGCCTCTTATTTATTTATTCATTCATTATCTGTAACTGCGTATCCAATTAAGGGTCGCGGTGGGTCTAGAGCCTACCTGGAATCATTGGGCACAAGACGGGGAATACACCCTGGAGGGGGCACCAGTCCTTTACAGGGCAACACAGACACACACATACATTCACTCACACACACACTCACACCTACGGACACTTTGGAGTCAACCAACGTGTGTTTTTTGTGGGAGGAAACAGGGGCACCCGGAGGAAACCCACGCGGAGAACACACCAACTCCTCACAGACAGTCACCTGGAGCAAGAATCGAACCCACAACCTCCAGGTCCCTGGAGCTGTGTGACTGCGACACTACCTGCTGTGCCACAGTGCCGCCCGCCTCTTATTTACCTCGCCACAAATTAAATTAATTAATTATCTTCTTTCTTCTCTCTATCTTAGATATGATGTGTGGTGATTATACTCAGGCAGCTAATCCGCCATCAAACCTTGTGGACTCTGAACATTGATGATGACTACCGCGTATTCCAGAGCATGTAAATTGCTTTGGGGGACTCGAAAAAGACTGTATATTTTTAACAATCATTTGTTGGACTAATGCTAATACATCCTTGAAAAGGAGATTAACATGTAGTATGGTGGGAAAACTGTTTGGTTTTTGTTTTGTTTGGTTTGTTTTTTAAAATTCTTATAATATCTGAGTGTAGTTTTGATGATTGATGACTGAATTGCTGAGTACATTTTCAGTGAGCACTGTACATGTCAAAGCTCAGACACTGAAATTTAATGGAGCAGTGTAGCTTGTGGCTTAAAGTATAAAATTCTTCCATATTCAAGCTTCAAACATCTTTAAGAGATAAACAGGTAGAAAAGGTGCGGTATGAGGGGAAACGTGCTGAACAGGATTAGTTGCTTAGTGTGTGTGTGTGGGTGTGTGTGTGTGTAGGTATGAGAGAGAACAAAGAGAGGAGAGTAAAGATGAGATGTAATAAATACTTCAATATTTATAAATTGACTATGTAATAGACTCTTTAAAAAGAGTGAAGTACAGGAGGAATTTCAGGACTAATATTGTAAAATGATCAATTTTATCTTTAAAATAATATTCCTGGGTTACAGTTTTCAGATAGATATTTTTCAAATGTGTCAAAGTACATTCCCAATCCAGATGACTGCCTGTGAGGAGTTTGGTGTGTTCTCCCCGTATGTGTTTTTTCCAGCTGCTCAGATTTGTAATAGGCGACTGCATGTTACCCTGTGAAGAATTGGCTCTCCATGATATGTTCCTGCCTTGTGCCAGTGACTCTGGGTAGGCTTTGGACCTACCGTGATCCTGAACTGGATAGGCCAGTGGTCCTCAAACTGTGGTACCTGTACCTCTAGTGCGAGAGCAATCCTTTGCTTTTTTTCCTGCTTTTTTCCAAGTAGGGAACGCAATCCTCCAGTTTTTTAAGAAATCCCAGAAAAGCCCAATAAAGAAAGCCCAGTTTCTGTTGTTTACTGGATGTTAGGCTAGAGACAGATGTGAGCAATGTGGATTTTATTATAAAAAGGGCGAAGCAAAAATGAGAAAAACAAGCCGAGACCAAGCCCAAGAAATACTCCGAATCCTAGAAGGACTAAAGCCAGAGGCAAAAAAGAGAGAATTAGAATTATAGATAGACGGTGTCCTTTACATTTGTCTGTACTGCCTGCCACAGGTTTCAGTTACAGGAAGAAGTTAAATAAAGAAGAATCAGTGCAGTCTAAGAAGAGGAAAAACAAGACAGCTTGAACTATATTTTATCTGAGAAATATTTGTTCTGTCAAAGAAGCATCCTAGTCAAACATCATCATCATCTTCATTTCCTCTTCTCCATTTCAGGGTTGCGGTCTTGTCAAACATACTATTCTGATATGATATTTCAGTTTGTTATATATAATGCACTTCATCTTTCAGTTCTGTCAGGCGACAACAATGAGGAACGTACAGAATGTGATATAGGAGACATATGGAGGTGTTTCGAATATTCACTGGATTGATTTGGATGCTCAAAAGTAGCTTCACCACTAGAGATTCTCCACTAACAGATGCCATCAGATTCTCACAGAATTGTAGATATTAGTGTATTTCTGTGAAAATCTGATGGTATTCATTCACATCAACATTAGCGAGATCAGGTATCAATGTTGGATGATTAATTCTGGATCACAAACACCTCTCCAACTCATTCGAGTGGTAATTTGTTGGTTTTTCAACACACCAGAAAACACAGCTAAACAGATCCAGAGCACACAGTACAATACGTGTATATATATATATATCACCAAATCACCATAATCATTCATTCACATTCAAAATATTACCTACTGTGTAATTATTCAGTAATACTTAGTATTTAATCATAGTTATTTAGGTGCTAATGCAGCATTTATCATAGTTCCTGCTTAGTCCCTGCATAGTTACATGTTAACTACCAAACAGTATTGGAAAGTGTTATCATCCATCCATCCATTATCTGTAAGCACTTATCCAGTTCAGGGTCACAGTGGGTCCTGAACCTACCTGGAATCATGATGCACAAGGCGGGAACACACCCTGGAGGGGGCACCAGTCCTTCACAGGGTGACAGACACACTCACACGCAGACACAGGGAAAACACACCACACTCCTCACAGTCACCCGGAGGAAACCCACGCAGACACAGGGAGAACACACAACACTCCTCACAGACAGTCACCCAGAGCGGGAATCAAACCCACAACCTCCAACTCTTTTGGAGTTTTTGGGCCCTGGAGTGTGACTGCAACACTACCTGCTGCGCCACTGTACTGCCCAGAAAGTATTACCATCATCTTTAATTCCATTCATTGTCTGTAACCCTTATCCAGTTCAGGGCAGTGGTGGGTCCGAAGCCTACCTGGAATCATTGGGCGCAAGGCAGGAAAACACCCTGGAGGGGGCACCAGTCCTTCACAGGGCAATACACACACTCACACATTCACTCGCACACTCACACCAACAGACACTTTTGAGTCACCAATCCACCTACCAACGTGTGTTTTTGGACTGGGGGAGAAAACTGGAGAATACACCTGGAGCGGGGCCTGAACCCACAACCTCAAGGACCCTGGAGCTGTGTGACTGCGACACTACCTGCTGCGCCACCCTGCCACTCTAATTCTGTTCATCTCCCCAGTTCTACACGGTGCTGTCAGCTACTGGAGGGTGGAGCAAACTCTTAATGCGCACAGCTATAACAAAAATGTTTTCAAAATAAAAAGTACATTCCTCATCCTCAAATGAGACCATAAAACAACAATGCATATATCATTAATAATTAGGTTTTTACATATTATAAAATCTATGACTATGTAATGTCACAGAAACATCTGACAATGGTCTGATTTATGCTCAGAAAAGGATGATTTATCTAACCAAATACCAAATAACTGAATGCCCTTATAGCATGCTCATGACCAGAAAAACTGTGCACACATTCAGTATGTGAATTTAAACATGTTAAACAAATTAATCGGTTCTAATTTCACACTAAACAAGTCATTCAAACACTCACAGATTTAGAAAATTTCTTACACTCAACTAGTCACTCTCAAACTTTGCATTTCCTCACCCCTGCCCTCTGGAAAGAGATATATATAGCAATTAGAGCTAAAACTAATCCTTCCACCCCATTCTATCAGAGGGCTACTAGGTCTGCAGAGGTCTTTATTTTTAAATTTCACTATTTATTTTTGTTTCTCGCTCTCAATTCTAGAGCTGTAAATTATATTTTGTTGTTGTTAACAATGACTATAAAGATGTAAAAATGTAAAGCATATTCTATGCTATACATTTTGTAAAAACTTTACATGCCTCAAGAATAATGTTGTGCTCCATGTATGTGCATAGAATAATGGTGGGTGTTGTCACAGTGTTTCTAAAGTTCTAGAGTTCATTCATTCATTCATTCATTCATAATCTGAAGCTGCATATCCAATTCAGGGTCGCGGTGGGTCCAGAGCCTACCTGGAATCACTGGACGCAAGGCAGGAACACACCCTGGAGAGGGCGCCAGTCCTTCACAGTGTGACAAACACACTCACACATTCACTCCCACACTCACACCTATGGACATTTTTGAGTCACCAATCCACCTACAAATGTGTGTTTTTGGAGCGTGGGAGGAAACTGGAGCACCCGGAGGAAACCCACATGGACACAAAGAGAACACACCACACTCCTCACAGACAGTCACCCGGAGGAAACCCACGCGGACACAGAGAGAACACACCACACTCCTCACAGACAGTTACCCAGAGGAAACCCACGCGGACACAGAGAGAACACACCACACTCCTCACAGACAGTCACCCGGAGGAAACCCACGCGGACACAGGGAGAACACACCAAACTCCTCACAGACAGTCACCCGGAGGAATCCCACACAGACACGTTTTTTCCAAAAATCCTTTCCATTTTTTCCTATTGAAGCTGGAACAGATAAGGGCATGCCATCATTGGAGAAATTTCCAGCAAAATCCAGAATTTGAAACCAGTTTAGTTTCGCAGTGTGTACAGCAGAAATGCAATAATACCAGAATAAATTACTGTCCTGTATCCCCTTTGGTGATAGTTCCAATCTTGTTCTAATCTTGTTCCAATCATTCTCATGGTAAAATGGACCAAAGGTTGCTGAACCCCTTTATAGTAAGTGAATAACGCTACTTTAAATCAACCACAAACACTGAGCAACATCCACCTGCACAAGAAAGAAGAATTAAGATATTTTATTTGAAGCTATGATAAGGAGGCCAAACGTCACCACAGTGCGTTTGAGCATTGGAATCCAGTTATGTACCTACCAATCACATGATCCTTCCCACAATTTCATGTGAAAAGGAATCTTGTTGAAAGTATGTTTCTGCCACAAAATCAGCACTTAAGTTTTTCCATTATTAAGTAAATTGCTGTCTCAATATTTTGAGATTCTATCAAATTTTTTTAAGATATTGTGTGTACATGTGTAGTTTGTGTGTGTGTGTGTATGTGTATTTTGTATTTCTAAAGAAAATAAATACAAATTGTATCACAATAATATATTAAGTCAATATATTTGAAGATACTATCTTATTATTTTGAGATATCAAACCAACATTTTTGAGATAATGTCTCCATATTTTGTGGTAAATTAATTTTTGGTAAAGAAAGTAGGTACAACAGCAGACAAAAAGATAGTGTATGCTATCAGCAAAGAATACTTCAGATATGGATTTGCAAATCCACATCTTCCAGAGGAATGACACAGCATCAGAATAAGCCCCTGAACCTTAGATAGTAAACTACAGAAGAATGAACTTGGCGGAGACAAAATGACAGACATAGCAGAAGTTGCATCATCATCTTACTATGGCTACGGATATCTAGCAAAAGGCATATGGTCTCAGAAAATACTTACTAGATATCAGTTTCCCAAAATATATATTTAGTATCTCAAAATTTTGAGATAGTACCTCGAAGTGACAGTATACAAAAAATATTGAAATTAAATTAAATTGCATGTGGCAGAAATGGGCTTTCATTCTTTAGAATTAATATGAAGCAAATCAGCAATGTCAGCTTAACAGTACTCTCCAAGATTTTAAACATGATTGTCCTTTTACTGGTGCACAGATTTCATCTTAGGGTTGGTTTGATCCTCTGCCCATTTTTCCCAGATTGTACAAGTGCCCACTAGTGGCTATTTTAAAAGACTTCAAAAGTATGGATTAATGAGCATGTGTGCTGCTGGGTTCCATTGGTGCTCCCATGAGGTGCTTTTCCATAATTCATGAGGATTAGGCATCGGTAAGTATTGACAGTTGTACGAATCACCACAACCCTGGCTCACCTGACATTTAAACATGCTGAAACTACATGAAGAGTTAGTAAACCAGTCTGTCCAGATTTCCTTTTCTTTCCCATAACTGATCACAAGCCTGTGGGCATGTATTTTCGTTTTAGGTTGTAATGGCTTATAATACCAAAAGTAGAATATTCGATGTGTGGGTCGGATGACCCTGCTTACAACCACCATTACCAAAAGAAAATGATAGACCATGTGGGCATCTTAAACCTGGCACAGTATGTTGAATTGTCCAGTGGCATTGTGTTAGTAGGAAATTTGTGGTGGGTCCTGAGCACTGAAAAACAGTAACAGATGAACTACACTTTGTAATTGTGACCACATATGTGGCCTATGGATCTGATAAAATTTCCAGTTTTATCAGAAAAGATTCAGTGCAGAATATTAGAGTATGATGTTTTTTTTTTTTTTTTTTTTTTTGGTCAGGCAGTGTGTGACGCTAAATAACAATTCCTTCCACAATGGAACATTTCAAAAACAAACTTTAAATATGTGATATTATTCTTGGTTGAAATAGAAAGCATCCAGGATAGACATGGCCTTTCATGAGCAAACATGTGTCAAACATTTTTCAACAAGTGACTGAAAATAATCCATTGAAGCACTGGTTATTGTGAGTTGAAATTTTGTTCCCACATGAACACGTGATTGTTTTGAAAGATTTAAAGGGTTCAAGATCTGGATGCAGATTACTCCAGCACATGCCATATCTTGTTACACATATTAAGAGATGTTTTTAGGCTTTTTATTTCCTTATAAATGCCTCCAGCTCCTCTTGTTGTCTCATGCTTATTCATAACATTATTTATTATTACTGCATTATTGCAGTGTTTAAGTTCCCTTCAACAGTCTAAAGACCTGTTCTTCCAATGGTAGCTTCCTGTCATCTTTCTGAAATGGAAACAAATTTTCTGAGTCTGTCACTTTAAGCAAATTTATTCTACGTTCTTTCAAAATAGTTTAAGGGGAATTATATATATATAGTATTATACATATATAGTATTGTTAGAATTGTTCTGCAGTTTCACCATGCATTTGTGAAATACCCTCTCAAACCACTAGTGTTGCCCTTGTTTTGTCAGTCCTGTTCATCAAGTTACTTACCGCATATTTTCCACAGCTGTAATTCTTAATATGATATTTGTAATTTTTAATAAGATAATTTCACAGCAACAGACATCTGCTTTGATATAATTACACTGTCTTGGACAACTATTGGAGAAATAAATCATTCAACTCTTGTAGAATGGAAAGGCTATTATCAGCTGTGTTTTCTAGAACAAATTAATCAAATGTCTGAATGTTGTGTGGCCTTCATTACACGTGGTGGTTTTACCACACTGATGCTAAGTGGTTCACACCTAAATATTGGAGATGGAATAATGATTTGTGATGTTACTCTGAGTAATTACATAATATGCTGTTATTAATACAGGCTTATTAAGTCATGGCTTACCCAGAAATTATCATGTCTATAAACTTGTTAAACCAGATGTTTCTATTTCCGTGCCTTCATAATAATTCAGGTACAGCAAGACTTCCCATTACACTTTTACACTACTCTTCACTTTATTTGTAGTGTTTTCTTAGTTAAATTCTATGGATTAATTGATGGTTTAATTGATAACTCTTATGACTTAAGTCCAATAATACTTCATCTTTTAATTACTGTTTCCTTTAGCCAACCCAGTGCTAAAAATAACCCTGCTACAAATAAATTGTCCTGAATGATCATTTTAGAAGCAACAAATTCACCAACTCTCAACAATGTGATGCCTGTGTCAACTGGGTAGGCTGGTACCAGCTTGTCATTCAGGGACAAAGTGCCAAAAACATGTGTTTAAGTTTGTTGCAAGTGAAGCAAAGATCATCCGCTTCATCTGAAAAACTACAATGGCTGCTGTATTCAAATCCAATTTTAAATCCATTTTTGCCCTGAAAATGACTGTGTTTATGAGCTTGTCAAACCAGGGTTCTGCTATGCAGACTATCATACTGGTAATCAGAACCAGTCTACGAATAATAAAAGTTTCTTTGTAAAATAAAACCATTGTAATAAGAATACTTCCTTCCAAAAAGAAACTACAGTCAAAATACCAAGCACCGTGCTAAATAAAAACCTGCTTGAAAATGTACATACAAAAAGAATTGAGACAGATTTATTGATTTATTGTAACAAACCAATGTCCACTTAAATATACAAAAATAACATATGTCATGGCATAGGCATTTACCCATATTATACTAATTACATATTCATGTATTAATGCAGTGTTGTAGTCCTTACATGCTCCAAAAAAATCAGAGCTGCGATCACACAGTACTATGATGTCTGCGTAACCATGGCAACATAAACAACCCAGTAGTGGTGATGTCAATGAATTGCTAACTCTGATTCGGTGCTTTGGCAGGTCCGAACATCACGTAAGCCAAATTCAGTCCTGCCCACTAAAATGCAATGGAAGGAATGAGCAGAAAAAACAAGCAATTAAGTTACCTTTAAAGTGTTCAAGATCTGGATGCAGATTACTCCAGCACATGCCATATCTTGTTACGCATATTAGTATATGTTTTTAGGCTTTTTATTTCCTTATAAACGCCTCCAGCTCTTTTTGTTGTCTCATGCTTATTCATAACATTATTGCAGTCGATACTTATCTTATTATTGCAGCTGTATCATTTCATGTTGGATTCATTTTGTGTACAATAATAGTCTGGAATATTTATAAACATATATAATCCAGGTGTTTCAGTTTCCTTCCACAGTCTAAAGACCTGTTCTTCCAATTTTAGCTTCCTGTCATCTTTCTGAAATGGAAACAAATTTTCTGAGTCTGTCACTTTAAGCAAATTTATTCTATGTTCTTTCAAAATACTTTAAGGGGAATTGTATATATATATATATATATATATATTGTTAGAATTGTTCTGCACTTTCAGAAGGACTGGCACCCCCTCCAGGGTGTGTTCCTGCTTTGTGCCTAATAATTACTACAGCTGATATACTACTTCCTTTAAAGATTCATCTCTAATGAAACTGTAAAATTGTCAAAGTCAAATACATTCTTACGTAGTCATATCTTTGGCAGGGTTGCCCTCTAATGTTCAGTAGCCCCCATTAAACTTTAAAATATACATGGATTGTCTTTAATGTACATGGATTGACTTTAAATAAAACTGGTTATGTGAAGCATCCTCAGATTTTGTTTTCAATTTATTTATTTATTTTTTTAAGTAAGTTAATTCATAGAGTAACACACAATGACAACTAAAAGGACAATAAAAGGAAAGTAAGAATATATAAGGGCAGCAACCCACAACAGGGAAATGCAACGTTGAATATTGCTGCATAACTTTACACTGAATAAGAGGTGGCGGGGTTAAGAGAGGTCAGACTGAAAAAATTAAAAGACTCTGTAATAAAAATGTATGTACAATATATACATACAAATACTTCACAAATACTACAAAATAATTAATAAAATTGAATGGTCCATAAAAAATAAACATTAGGGTTAAAAATAAAAATAATTTATATTTACTTTTACATCTTGTGAAATATTAGTTCAAGTTTGTAATAAGGTTTAGATGATAATAATAATTATCTGGTTTCACACAAAAACAATTCCTGAATCTTATAAAATGACATAAACAAAGTGCAGCTAAAGCAGAGAATCATGAGTTCTAAACAAAAAGATGAGGTGAACATGTCTATCATTTACACCACTGCGGCGCTAGAGGGCCACAGCACCACATTCTTAATATAAACGTATTGGCTTGCTGGGCAGGTGTTAGCACAGGCTACACATTTTGCTGCAGGCTTCTAAGAATGTAATTTCATTGTCTCTACATTTCCCAGTGAAAGTCTTTATTATATATATTATTTTGTCTTACAATTCTGAAATTACCATGTTCCACTTGTAAAAACAGCCTAGTAACAATCATAAATAGTAATTAAAATTAGAGGGTGGACAAATTACTTTTTACTTACCTTTGAATAATAATTAAAAAATATGCATTTTATTAATAGAATACAGTATCATTATAATATTACTAATACAAACATAAAATAAAATGGCTAATATAAAACAAAATAAATTTCTCCAATGTGTTTAACCATTTTATCTCTGTGTTTATGTTCACTGCCACAGGTGGTCAGGATGTCATATTGCGCTGTATTGCTGAACAGTAACAATAAAAGCACATTAGAAATTTAGAAACATGGACTAAAATGAGAAAGTTTGGAAAGTACAGGACCATCAGCATTATAAAAGCAATAGAGGGTGAACATAATACAGGTCTGGAAATTGTTTTCGTGGTGTTTTAAGCAGTCTGTGGAACCAGTACAAGTAACTAATCTTACCTTTCCAGCATTATGAGTAGCAGGTCTGGGAGACTGACCACATTTAAACCTGATTAAAGGTGTAAGGTTTCAGTCAAAAAAGTTCTCAAGGATTCCAAGTGCATTTGCAGTTTTACAAAAAAAATTTATGATGACAATAATGACCATACTGGCACATGATCTACTATTCGATGTAGTATAGTTTCATATTCTATTAATTTTCTTTTCTTGATTGTATCATTTACATAAGTCTGTGTTTCAATGGGGTCTTCACGTAAAATACATGTGATTCCTCTTAAGACGGTGGCTATCATATTCTTGATAAGTATATTCTTAATATGTTGGTTATTTCTACAACTAACTCAGTAAACTGAAACTATTCAAACAGTTATTCTGTTCCTCTTAATGCCACATAGGTGAACTTGTGAAGACGCAAACAAGTGAGTACACTGTGTAATTACATTCACCTGTTGCTTTTACAAAGGACATATTCTACCCCTTTTTCAACATATTCTGGGGTCTTGATAAAATGTTGGTGACATGATTTGGTCCATATACCACAAGGATCAAACAACACAGCAAGGTCTCCTCAGCTAAACAGCCACTAAAATGAGAGTTCAAGGTGAATGAGCCAGTGTTCACCCTGTTCCAAGCACACAGCAAGGAGCGAGCTCTGGATTTTAACCATTTTTGCTTAGTTCTCTTTACTCTGTTTTCAGATTTGTTTTCTTTCTTTTCTAAGTACTCATATTTCCCAGTGCTTGTTGTGTTTGTTTTGCCTCACCTAACCTCTTATTTTAGCCTGTGTTTTCTGACTTACGCTGGGTTGTTGTAATTCAATATATGTGTTTTTATTTTTTAAAATAAATTAATGTGCACGGGCAGCGCGGTGGTGCAGCAGGTAGTGTCGCAGTGTGGGTTCGATTCCTGCTCCGGGTGACTGTCTGTGAGGAGTTGGTGTGTTCTCCCTGTGTCCGTGTGGGTTTCCTCCGGGTGCTCCGGTTTCCTCCCACAGTCCAAAAACACACGTTGGTAGGTGGATTGGCGACTCAAAAGTGTCCGTAGGTGTGTGTGTGTGTGTGTGATTGAATGCGTGTGTGTTGCCCTGTGAAGGACTGGCGCCCCCTCCAGGGTGTATTCCCGCCTTGCGCCCAATGATTCCAGGTAGGCTCTGGACCCACCTTGACCCTGAACTGGATAAGTGGTTACAGATAATGAATGAATGAAAATTAATGTGCAAAAGCACTGAACATGTGATTTAACAGTGTGTTAATAAGGATCAGAGCTGGAATGAGCACCAGACACTTAACTGTTTCTCTTTAACAGCTCCACCTACTACAGCAAGCTCTGGTGATGACAATAATTATACAATCCTGGATCAGCCCTGGAAAGCCACTAACCAATCAGCAGACAATATCTGCGACAGAGACTTTGAGTGGAACGGCTAGTATCGTCTCCTCCATCATGGGATGAACATACATATGTCAGAGTACTGTTGTAGTGGATGCAGTACTGCTGCTGCCCTGTGGCTAAATGGTTCCCACCCCCAGCTGGAAGATGGAGTAGTCATCTGTAATGTCTGTGAGAAAAATGGAGCCAGCTGCTGTAACGTTTCCTTTATCTCCATTTGAGTCAATGCATGCCCCGGGAATTTTTATGTTTATGAATTCATCAAGACCATCTCATGCAACCAGGCCTACTGCGCAGGTATCATTTAAGACAATCTTGTTTTAAACCTTGCCTTTTTTGTGAGGTTTTTGTGATATTACATATATACATTAGTTCTTGCAGATATCAACACACTAACCCAAACCAATTTCACCAAACCTGGAGTCGTCACCACAGAAACCTATATAAGTATGTAACAGTATTCATTCTTATATTTTTAAATCGCTATAAATGAGATCAAGTTCAAGTTCAAGAAGTTTATTGTCATTTCAGCAGTATACAGTGTTTACAGTACACAGTGAAACGAAATAGCGGTCCTCCAGGACCAAGGTGCTACATAAAACAATACACAACATTAAAGTGCAATTAGTGCAAACATAAAACAGTGCACACGCATTAAAGTGCAAAAGACATAAAACATAAAACAATACACAACATTAAATTGCAATTAGTGCAAACATAAAACAGTGCATACACATTAAAGAGCAAAAGACATGGTTAAGAAAATACAAAACAATATCCATGCAATACAATACAATACAAGACAGTGCAAAACCGTAAGTACTAGGGGGGAGGAGAGACACTGCAATTTAAAGTGTATTTGTGCTGTAAACGGTAACTGGATGTAACGATAATGTAAACAGGATATGTGTAAACAGTACACTCATTTTCCGTATATAATTTTCAGTCCAACAAACCAGTGTTTTGTGAAGGTGTGTGGGTGCGCTTCTTCAGTCCAGTCTCAGTCTCTAGGTGTTTAGGAGTCTGATAGCATGTGGGAAGAAGCTGTTACGGAGTCTGGATGTGAGGGCTCAAATGGTTTGATACCTTTTTCCAGACGGCAGTAAGTTGAAGAGTGTGTGTGAAGGGTGTGTGTGATCTCCCACAACGCTGAGTGCTTTGCGGGTGCAGTGAGTGGTGTAAATGTCTGTGATGGAGGGAAGAGACACACCAATAATCTTCTCAACTGTCCTCACGATCCGCTGGAGGGACTTGCGATCTGCCACTGTGCAGTTCCCAAACCAGACAGTGATACAGCTGGTCATGATGCTCTCGATGACTCCTCTGTAAAAAGTGGTGAGGATAGGAGGTGGGAGATGAACCTTCTTCAGCCTTCGCAGGAAGTAGAGGTGTTGCTGGGCTTTCTTTCTGATGTTACTTGTGTTAGTGGACCAGGTGAGATCATCCGCTAGGTGAACACCAAGGAATCTGGTATTCTTGACAATCTCCACAGCAGAGTTGTCGATGTTCAACGGCGAGTGCTCACCCCTTGTTTTTCTGAAGTCTACAACCATCTCTTTGGTTTTGTCCACGTTCAGAGACAGGTTGTTGACTACACACCAGTCAGTTAGCCGCTGCATCTCCTCTCTGTATGCTGACTCTTCGTTCTTACTGATGAGACCCACCATAGTCGTGTCTTCAGCGAACTTGATGATATGATTTGAGCTGTGCAATCGCTGCACAGTCATGGGTCAGCAGTGTGAACAGCAGTGGACTGAGCACGCAGCCCTGGGGGGCTCCAGTGTTCAGTGTGATGGTGCTGGAAGTGTTCCTACCAATCCGGACTGACTGAGGCCTCCCAGTCAGGAAGTCCAGGATCCAGTTGCAGAGAGAAGTGTTAAGGCCCAGTATATTCAGCTTCCCGATCAGGTGCTGAGGAATGATGGTGTTGAATGCTGAGCTGAAGTCTATGAACAGCATTCGAGCATATGTGTCCTTCTTGTCCAGGTGGGTGAGTGTCAGGTGGAGCGTGGTGGATATGGCATCATCCGTTGAACGGTTAGGACGATACGCGAAATGTAGAGGGTCCATTGTGGGGGGAAGTAGGGTTTTGATGTGCCTCATGACAAGCCTCTCAAAGCACTTTGTGATGACAGGTGTGAGTGCAACGGGACGATAGTCATTGAGGCAGGACACAGGAGAATTCTTAGGCACAGGGATGATGGTGGTGTTCTTGAAGCATGTTGGAACAACGGCGCTGCTCAGAGAGATGTTGAAGATATCAGTGAAGACATCAGCAAGCTGGTCTGCACATTCTCTGAGCACTCTACCAGGAATGTTGTCTGGTCCAGCAGCTTTCCGTGGGTCGACTCTGCATAGAGTTTTCCTCACGTCGGCTGCAGTAAAAGACAGCACCTGGTAACTGGGAGAAGGGGTGGACTTACTCGCCGTTACGTTGTTCTGTGCCTCAAACCGTGCATTGAAATGGTTCAGCACGTCTGGTAGGGAAGCATCTCCGTCACAAGCAGGTGGTGTAGTCTTGTAACTGTAGATCATATATCTTCATAAAAGAAACACATAAAATATAAATAAATAAAGTAAATAAATTATGTGTAACATCCCCAGTTCTTTGGTGAATGACATTGTCAGTTTTATATATAATAAATAAATATATATAGTTTATTTAGTGTGTGGTTTTTTTATTTTTTATTTTTTTCAAGGGTCACAGTACCACAGTACATAATTTTAATCACTGCAATCTTCCATACTGGTCTCGTCATTTCCCCTGGATGACATCTAAATGAATGTCCCATTTCTTGCCTACAAGGGTGTTTTGGATGGGTTGAAAATGGGAATGGTCCGTTCATGCTCTATATTGGTATACACACTAGCATTCATGATGTCATCACATACACCTCATGAATGTATACAGCCCCATAATAACTTCTGTCCAAGTTTCGAAATTGGCGCTCTGCAAAAACACTGTGGTACATTTTGGATACAAGCAAACATGTGTTGTTAACTTTGCTGTGTAGTGAAGACAGGTGATGGAAAGAATCTCCGCAGACACGGTTAAAGGTGTAAATAAATTTTTATTTACAGAAACAGTGTCTTACGGGTTCTTAAGGATCCCGTGAGAGGAGTGTTCAATTCAGCGCTCAAATTCTCTCTCTCCCCTCTTGGTTAGGACCCTTATCTATATGGTTCTCTAACCTTTCCAAATATGGAGAATGTAGAGGTTGGTCTACATTTGCATGTTTAAGGGACTAAGGGAGGGGTAAATTTATAGTCTCCTACCCTCACTGACAGCTTATCCTAAACATTTCTCTCTGTGGAGCACTGACACAGAGCATATGTCTGAACATATGAAACATTTCGGCGCTTAAGGCCTTATGATTAAATATACCTCATCATTTCCTCCCTTCGAGACTTAAAGTCTCATAAATTTTAAGCAACCCATACATGTTAATGTCATAACCAATAAGTGATACCTTCCTACACACAATTTTAACATCACTATAACGCATTATGATGTAACAAAATTTCATGGAGTGTGAGGGCAAAAAAACTGCCAGGCAGCCATCTTTCTTGAAAATTCTTCAAACATTTTAGACAGGAAAAATTCCCCCACAATCCCTCTGCCTAGGCGATCACATACTGTACTCCAGCCCAATTAAATTTACTCTATATGTGTAGGGAGTTGACTTAAGTAAATGTGTATTGAAATCTCAGAAAATAAAATCAAACCAATGTCCAAATTCAGGCTGGTCGACCCATCGGACCTTCCAATGGACCTGTCCCTACCTGACACACCCCTTGGCCCTAACATTGATAAAAACTAAAAACATCTGAGATTTCAATACACTTACACAGATTACATTTCATCAGTCTATAAGACTTCATAATAAACAGTTGTTACAATTTTTAATATCACTCATAATGGTTTATCAATATCAAAGATTACTAATAACTAAATGTTTGTATTTTACGTCTATTTGACATGAGGATATGACGTTTGTTAGACGTTGGATTGTGGTTACATAATATCATGACTTAAAACTAACAAAATATCTGTGTCATATGTCGTCAGTTTCTTACGTCAGTTTAACATCAGTATTAGACGTTAGCCTGACGTAAAATTTTGGTCAACATTCAACCACATATCAACGTCTTTTGACGTTGGTGGCCAGCTGGGAGGGCACGGTGCAGTGTCCGACTGGATGGTGGAAGGTGGAGTAATCTTCATTGCTTGTACCTATAACTCCCTTAGAAGGGATAGCCAAACATAAATCCAGTTCAGCTTGACATGTGAGGTATATTTAATCATAAGGCCTCATAAGTGCAGTATTAAGGAATGTTCACTGTTTTTTATGTTCAGCCATATGCTCTGTGTCTGTGTTGCACAGAGAGAAATGTTTAGGATAAGCTGTCAGTGAGGTTAAGAAACTTTGAATTTTACCCCTCCCTTAAGAACATGCGATTGTAAACTATCCTCTAGATTGCCATATTTGGAAAGATGGGAGAAGCATATAGAGCAGGGTCCTAGTCAGGAGGGGAGAGAGATTTTAGACATGGGAGAGAGATTTTGAGCGCTGAATTGAACACTCCTCTCACGGGATCCTTAAGAACCCATAAGACACTGTTTTGGTAAATAAAGATGTATTTACACAATTAACCGTGTCTGTGGTGACCAAAACCAAACACCTTGTAAACGTCAGTCTTCTAACTTCAGTTCAACATGCCAATCTAACAATAGATGTTGAAAATTTGTTGATTTTAAGATGTGATTCTATGTAACCAAAATCCAACATCTTCCAAACCTCACATCCTGATGTCAAATTGATGTAAAATACCAACATTTAGTTGTAACCAAATCCCAACGTCTGATAAATGTCTGAATTTTAACGTCAGCTCATTGTTCCATTCTAACATCAATAGACATCGATAATTTGTTGGTTTTAAGTTGTGGTGTTATGTAACCAAAATCCTACGTCTTCCAAACCTCACATCCTGATGTCAAACTGACATAAAATACCAACAAATTGTTTTAATGTATAGTGACCAAAACCCAACACCTTGTAAACGTCAGTCTTCTAACATCAGTTCAACATGCCATTCTAACATCAATAGACGTTGATAATTTGTTGATTTTAGGTCATGACGTTATGTAACCAAAATCCAACATCTTCCAAACGTCACATCCTGATGTCAAGTTGATATAAAAAAAATGCCAACCTTAAGTTAGACCAACATCAGAGCATTAGACTAACATCAATAGACATGATATTTTGTTGGTTTTAGGTTGTGGGGTTTAGTACTTCAAATTTAACGTCATCTTGATGTAAAATACCTACATTTATTTGTTAGGCATTGGTAACCAAAACCCAGTGTATGATAAACATCATAATCTAAATGTCAACTCAATGTGACATTCTAACAATATTGGATATACTTAGTTGGTTTAAGATACAATATTCATTCATTCATCCATTTATAAAAAGTAACAGATTATCCACTTTAGGGTTTGTAGTGGGTCCGGAGCCTACCTGGAATCAGTGGGGCACTTGTCCTTCACAGGGCGACACACATTCACACACTCATTCACACACTTATACCTATGGACAGTTTTGAGTAGCCAATTGAGCTACCAACATGTGTTTTTGGACCATGGGAGCAAATTGGAGCACCCGGAGAAAACCCAAATGGACACAGGGAAAACACACCCAACTAATCACAGACAGTCATGCGGAGCAGGGTTTGAACCTACAGCGGCAGCACCCTAGATTTGTGTGACAGCGACACTACCTGTTGCAGTCCCAAGTTGAATTTTATAAAACCAAAATCCAGTGTCTTCCAAACATCATTCTGATGCCATACTGAAATTAATTAATTAATTCATTCATTCATTCATTTATTGTCTGTAACCACTTATCCAGTTCAGGGTCGCAGTGGGTCCTGAGCCTACTTGGAATCACTGGGAGCAAGGCAGGAACACACCCTGGAGGGGTCACCAGTCCTTCGCAGGTGTTACACACACTCATCCATTCACACCTATGGACACTTTTGAGTCGCCAATCCACCTAACAACATGTGTTTTTGGACCTTGGAAGGAAACCGGAACACCTGGAGGAAACCCCCGTGGACACAGGAAAAACACACCAAACTACTCACGGTCACCTGGCGCTCCAGGACCCTAGAGCTATGTGACAGCGACAGTACCTGCAGCACCATCGTGCTGCCCCAAGCTGCTATGTTAAGAAACCATAATGCAGTGTCTTCAAAACATCATTCTGATGCCATATTGACATCACATAACAAAATTCAGTTGTGAGATACCATGACCAAAATCCAAATCTTCCAAATGTCACATCCAACTTAAAGTTAGAGGAAGTGTTATTATAATATAATGGGTGTATTTTAATGTAAAATTATAGAATAATAAATCATTAAAATCATTTAAAATTAGTTTGAGGAGATCAAAAACTACTGAGATGTTCTTCAGTGGGCAATAATCTGAACGGTCCAATGGTGGACCAGCAGTGGCCTACCATCAGTGGGTTACCAACATCTTCAAGCCATTTGACAGGTATATGCTTGCCGTCTTAAGAATACAAAACATACTGTAAAAAATTGCTGGAGCAAGTTTGCTACTGTATTGTAATTGTAATGCCGCCAGGCATCTGAAGGTGAGTAACCTATTTACACCATTTATTTATCACTTATTTTATTATTTTGACAACGTAAATATAGCTTAGATTGTTCCAAAATTACATTCTGTGTTTTGGGTTTTTCCCCCTCATTTAGGCAATGGTACAATTAATATTTTTAACGTCAGTTGTAGACCTCACTACAAAACAAAACCAGAACAGGACAAGTGAATACTTTTCGTCCAAATAAAAAAGAGAAAGAAAAGTGTTTTTTTTTTTTTTTGTTACACCGCGACCCTGAAATGGCCAAGCTGAAAAGATGATGATGATGATGATGATGTTTTGCGTTAATATTGTTTTATTTATTTCAATTATTTTTTTGAGGGTGGGGCGGTTAGTGAGAACGGGGCAAGCGGTTCTCTGGGGCGGGGTGGCGAGAACAGAGACGGAGAGAAAGAGACGAAAAGGAAGAGACAAAACGTATTCATAGGCTGCAAGCGTTGTCGTACTTTAGGGATTTTGGAACAAAAGTAATGAGTAAATGTATGTTTTAATCATACAGCTCTAAACGTTGTCTTGGTACTGCTTTTTAGCAAGATAGATGGTGCTAGTTATGATAGCCGCTAACATGTAACCAGATAACTCCTGTGGAATTTGCACACTTGTTTGCTCCCAAAAAATGTTAATGTTTTAGATAACATTCCAGTTCACCAGTTTTGTGATGGGTTACAAGCAGGAGGCTGAGGAAAAGGTAGGAGAAAAGAGGCGGGAAGAAAACAAAGAGAGGGTTCTACTCCATTGAAATAGGCTGCCGGTGAAAGGACGGGTCAGTCGTAGCATTATTTATTTATATTTAGCGTAGTACAGACCACCAGGTAGAGAACAATAATTTAACTGTACAAACAATTTGAGTTTACAAGTCCAGTTTTGGGCTTCTTGCGGGTAATATTCGAGTTTTAGTTAGCTAGCAGATTAATGCTTTTTAAAGAAGAGAACGGAGGGAAATATAAACATAGAGATGGACAGGGATTCTGGCCATTGATATTAGTCAGTTTGGTAAAATTAGCTACGTTCATTATAACAGAGAATTGTAAAAGCAGAACATGTAATGTTAGCTACAGGCAAACTCCATTCCAGATTATTAGCTAATACATATTTGGAGTGTCAGTTGTGTTTCACAGACTTTGCTGTGAAAGAGATTTTACTTTGTGCCGTATTGAGAATTATAGGCTACTGTAATTTGCTGCAGAATTTTGAGCTCCATTCTACCAAGCCCCTAAAGGGACTGGGGGGAAAAAATAACAAAAGACTTGATTTTGCGTTCCCTCGCAAACATAATTGCATTCCCTCGCAAATACATTGCGCTCCTTTGCAAATGTTTTATGATACACAAGTGCCTTTTTGGCTCAGTCAACACATCAGGACACTGCAGTTTCCAGGGAAATCCAGCCACTTGAAACAGATATTATATATGTATTTATTTATCTCTACTAACACACAGTTTCGTTGCCAGTGCGAATCGTTCATACATCTGTAAAGAACTGCCTCACATCAGAAGTTGTGAACAACAGATTTATATACGTTCTGTAGCATCCTGAAAGTGCAAGTCAGAACGCCGTAGTTCCACGTATTTCCATAGTAACAGGTGTATGAGACGTAGGCGGCTTCATAAAAGAAAGTAAAAGTGTGGACAGCTGGGTTTTTTTATTGTTATTGACTGGGGTAGGGGTCAAGCTAAGAATCTTAATGAAAAACCTTTACCAAGCAAAGTCTCTTGAAAAAATCCGGTCATTCAATAACAAGATGGAGGATGTAAGGCAGTGGCACAACACACAGAGATCTCAGGGCACATTGCGGACTGTTTTTTACAGAGACGTGGCTCAGCGCGCTGACTCCAGACACGGCTGTGGAGCTAGCGAGCCGTTCACTTCACCACGCATTTTGTTTTATCTGGGAACTCTGGTTTTTTTGTTTGTTTGTTTGGTTGGTTCTTTAAACTGCAGTAAAAACAGGATACCCTTTTCTGACTGACTTTTACACACATACACACATTACTCCAATACACTAGCCAATAGCTACACATTTATTTAGGTGTTCACTCTCCATTCTCTCCCACTGATTGGAAAGTGTGTTCATTGTCTGTATCTCTATACTGTTCACGTAACCTTTGTCCATGCTCTTGCACTTTAAATTCTCTCATCCTCTTTGCCAAGCAATAAACAAGACAGCATCAAACGTTTCAGTTGGTGCTCCCCAATAACATATCCATGTTTTCTGCTGAGAAGAAATGCTATGACTTTATATTTCAGTCCAAGATTAAAGTAAAAATCAACGACCTGCTCCATAGTTCACCTGATATATGCACAGCAAGCACATAATCAACAGCAAGCACAGTACTACGGAGCCCACAAAGTGTTTGCGAGGGAACGCAATTGTGATTGCGAGGGAATGGGGAGGGGATTACTTGCAGAAAAATAAACATAGCACAAAAAGTAAGGAAATTTGTGTCTGGTAGATTATTTCTTTGTTGTAACAGTGCTTCTTGCCAATAAACCTTATACCGATACTGTTAATTTCCCTTTTAAATGGTGCCACATTTGTAAGAAACATGCTTTTGTGAGATGAGCAGTAGAGCTGAGTATGTGGGTTGCACCCGTGAAAAATTTGTCAAATACTCACTGCCAATGCCAAACAGCTTATTTTGTGTGATGGTGTGATGCGGCATTTCCTTCACTGGAAAAACGAGGCTTGTCATCATTGGAAGCAATCTTAATGCAGAAAAAGATATTGAGATGAAATTCTACAACCAGTGGCAATCCCATATCTCCACAGTCTGGGACCAAACTCTATCCTCCAAAATGACAACGCTTGCCCCCACAGAGCGGTGTTTATCAGAGACTACCTCCAGAATTTGGTAGTGGAGAGGATGGAATGACCTGCCAGCAGTCCTGCCCTCAACCCCAATGAACACTTGTGGGATCAGCTTGGGCATGCTGTTCGTGCCACAGTGACCAACACAACCACGTGTGTGACCAGCAGTGTGTAACCAGGATGGTGAGCATCATGAGGAGAAGGTGCTGGGCTGTTTTGGCTGTTTATGGTTCTTCCACACGCTACTGAGGCTCCTATTTGTTAAAAGAATAAATTGTTAAATTGCCAATATGTCTTGTTTCTTCAAACATCAGTCAGCCAGTCACAACCCACCAAACGAGTCAATGGCAGAATAAGCTCTTTGGCATCGGCAGAGAGGATTGAGCTAATGTTTCATTGGCACAACCCACATACTCATCTCTACTGCTCATCCCACAAATACATGTTCCTTATAAATGTGGCACCATTTCAAAATGAAATTAACATGATTCCAACAGTATAAGATTTATTGCCAAGAAGCATTGTTACAACAAAGATATAATCTACCAAACAATACTTTCCTTATTTTTGTGCTACGTTTAGTTTTAAAAATTTTACCCATGATGCCATCTGATCTTCCCCTTACTGTATCCTCTAAGCTTTGTGTACACTATTTTTACTGCGACTTTTTTGTGCCTTTTCACATGCTGTTACTAATTATGGAATTTTTATTTTAATAGATGCCTCATTGGTACAAATCCCCAGGGGTGGTCAACGTAAAGAGCAATCAATAAGTCCTGAAACATGCATCCGTGTGTATCCTCTCTATAAAGAAACTGATGGACTTTGAATATAATTTTATTTAAAGGGTCATGTTCAACGCAAAACTGACACTAAGTCAGTAACATGTTGGGTTCGCTGATCATATTTGAAATAGAAAGTTTTAGTAATCCAGATTGCATATTTTTTATTACATGATGTTTTACGGTCACTATTTATGTGGTCTGGTAAGATCAAAAGTCATGTGATATAACGTAATGTTTTACTATAAAGATTTGGGCACCTTTCTTGTAATTCATGTAATTGGATATTGTGAAGTATTTTTGGTTAGAAAAAAAGCAAATATCATAAGGTGTTATGTACATGTAACATGTTATGTAGCATTTGAAATTTGTCCACATTTTGCATATATTCTGTTTTAAAAAAGTGTATTACTGATTTTAATTCTAAATGTAGATTTGGACTTCTTTTGTGTATGTAATCGTTATAGTATTTTTACAGTATTCATGCTTGGCAGACTTTGGATTTTTTATTTATTTAATAGCAACACTATAATCGTATTACAAAAATATTACATGCTGGTATTGTTCAGTATACATAAAGAGTTGAATGTAATTTAGATACTGTTTGTAATTAGTTTTCCTCTGTAAAAAGGTATTGTTTCTGAAAAAAAGGCAGTAAATGGCTGGCAAGTCTGCTTAAAGGATTACTGTAGTATTCTGTAAATTTTAAATACAATAGTGTTCCTGTAAAAATGCAGTAAATGGCTGGAAACTCTGTTGCCAGGTATTTACTGTAAATCCCAATATTCACAGTAAAGTATTGTTATTCAATTACAGTAGTATTTTGTAAAGTTGAAATACATTAACGTTCCTGTAAAAATACAGTAATTGTCTGGGAACTCAGCTGCCAGTTATTTACTGTAAATCAGTTTTTACAGTAAAGTATTATATTATTTAATTACAGTAGTATGCTGTAAATGTGAAATACAGTAGTGTTGAGTCTCGATGTCACACCAGTGTTGGGTTTATGCTTTGACTCGATTTTCATTTACAACTAAAACAACATCTATGCAACATTGGAGCTTGACGTCATCCAAACATTAATTTTTGAGTAATATCTGACATTGAAAATTGTTGTCAAGGCAACGTTGGGCTATGACGTCAACCCAATTTCATTTCCAATATAAATTCAACGTCTGTCCAACGTTGAAGCTTGTTGTAAAGGCAATGTTTGGTTTAGACGTCAACCCCATTTTCATTTCCAACTAAAAATCAACATCTATACAACATTGGAGCATGACATCATCCTGACATTAAATTTTGACTAATATCTGATTTTGATTACTAACCATACTTCAACGTCTAACCAACGTTGAGTCTTGATGTCACATCAATGTTGGGTTTAGACGTCAAACCCCGATTTTCATTTCCAACTAAAAATCAACATCTACACAACATTGGATCTTGACATCATCCTGACATTAATTTTTGAGTAATATCTCATTTTGATTACTAACCATATTTCAACGTCTAACCAACGTTGAGTCTTGATGTAACCTCAATGTTGGATTTAGACGTTAATCCGATTTTCATTTCCAACTAAAATTCAACGTCTGTCCAACATTGAAAATTGTTGTCAAGGCAACGTTGGGCTATGACGTCAACCCAATTTCATTTCCAACATAAATTCAACGTCTGTCCAACGTTGAAGCTTGTTGTCAAGGCAACGTTGGGTTTAGACGTCAACCCGATTTTCATTTATAACTAAAACTCAATGACATCCTGTGCCTGCTGGGCTCCTCCCACTCTGGTGTCTTCTCCAGCTGTTGTTTCACTGGATTCTGCTTCCGCTCCTCCCATTTCTTCTGTCAACCCTCCAACATTTGATGTGAGTAAACACATCCAATGTGTTTGCCTTAGTGTTTCCTTTTTAGGGAAACCGAGGTGAATACATATTTTGGGGTTTTTGAGCATATAGCTATGGCTTTAAATTCTCCAAAAGATGTGTGGTCCCTTTTGTTACAGTGCAAGATATTAGGCAAGGCTCAGGAGGTATGTTCATCTCTGCCATTACAGGATAGCTTACAGTATGATGTTGGATTCTGCTGATTCTGTTGGAGGAGTTTAAGAACTGCTTACATGAACGTGTGGTTATTTATCTTAACGAACATAAAATTACAGTCAGAAGCAGCAGTATTAGCTGATTAGTATGTTTTGACCCCCAAAACAATCTATAAGACAGCTAAGACTGACTTTCCAGTAGTAGGGTCCATTAGTAGTATCTGACAGACGTGCTAAGCAGGTCCAATCCGGTCGAGCTTCAGATGAGTGTTTTTACTGTCATAAGCCGGGTCATTTAATAGCCACATGCCCCAACCTAAAACGTAAGCAAGAAAAGCATTCATCCTACATTAATCAGAATCACAGTGGCATTAGTAGATTCACATTCTTCGGTTTATCCTGAAATTACCACTTCCATTCCAGATCCTAATTATCAGACTTTTATTACTCAGGGTTATATTTCGTTTGCTGGGTCTGGGGAAAGTCAGTCACCCATCTATCTAAGTCAACTATTCTTCGTGATACTAGTGCCTCACAGTCATTTGTACTAGCAGGAGTGCTGCCTTTCACTAAACAGTCATTTTGTGGTTCATATGTGTTCTGTCGGGGCATTGCTATGCAGTATGTTAAGGTTCCTTTGCACCAGGCAAATACAGAGTGGGTATCTGTCCTTTACCTGTGGAAGGGATTACATTTATCATGGGTAACGACATAGTGGGGTGTAGTATTCTTCCAGTACTAGAGGTCACAGATAAGCCCTCTGATAGCAATGTGGGTAAACTGGGATGAAGGGGTGCCCCTTGTGCTCTTTGCTGTGCGAGAGGCTGTTCAGGACTCATTAGGGTTTAGCCCTGCTCAGCATGTATTTGCTCGCTCTGGGCGTGGTCCTTTGAAGGTTCTTAAAGAAACATTTTTAAATGAATAGTTAGTCACAGAATATATTAGATTATGTAAGTACCTTTCGAGAGCGCCTGCATAAAGCTTGTGCTCTTGCTTGTGAGACTCTTAGTGGTTCACAGGATGGATTAAACGTTCCTATGACAGACATGCAGTTTCCCGACAGTTCCAACCAGGTGATAAAGTAATGGTATTACTTCCTGCCCCTGGTCCATCACCTTCAGCCAAGTTTGCTGGCCCATATACAGCTGAAAAAAGACTTAGTACTACAGATTATGTTATTCAAACCCCTGATTGAAAACATAGGAAATGTGTCTGCCATGTCAGCATGTTGAAAGCTTATCATTCTCATGTCAGTCCTGCTGCTGATGGTAAGATACCAATTTACACCCTTGTTTCTGTTGGTATAGTAGCTGGTAGCCCTGAAAATGATAATGCACATGGGTTAATATTACAAGATTCTTCACAGATATTGTGTCGACTTGCCAATTCTGAAATGCTACAGAACCTGGCCTCCATATTAGGTCACTTACCAAATTTGCAAAGAATAGATCTTGAGGAACTAATCTGTGGATTTCCTTTCATCTTTCCTAATGTTCCTTCCCAGAAAAAATGTATTAACACAATATCCAGGTTACTACCATCACACAATTATACAACATGCTTATCATCTTAATTCTGTGAAGAGAGCTGCCATGAAGAAGGAGGTTGACCATTTGTTAGAGCATGGTTTGGCAAAACCAAGTTGTAGTCCTTGGAGTTCTCCTTGTCTCCTCGTTCCTAAGCCTGATGGGTCATACTGATTGTGCACAGATTATAGGCATGTAAATTCTGTCACTATCTCTGATTCTTATCCTTTACTCCAGATAGATGACTGTATTGATAATGTGGGTTCTGCTAAATTTGTTAGTAAACTGGATTTGCTAAAGGGATATTGGCAAGTTCCTCTGACTGCTCGTGCTTCAGACATCTCTGGGTTTGTAATGCCAGATGCTTTTGTACAGTATACAGTGATAACATTTGGTCTTAAGAATGCACCAGCTACATTTCAAAGATTAGTTAACACTGTGCTATTAGATGTGCCAAATTATTCTGCTTATTTAGATGATCTTATCTGTAATAATTCGGGTGTGTATGAGTGGTCAAGGAGTGAGGGATAGAGGTAAGTGCAGGAGTCTTTAATAACACTAACTAAAAGGAAACTAAACAAAGGAAAGCTAAACAGAAGGGCAAAACACAGAGGCTAAATGCTAAACACAAGGGCTAAACACTAAACAAGGAATCTAAACATTAAAAATATTAAACAAGGACTATACAGAACTAAGAGGCTAAACATAGAGCAAGACTAAGGAACAGAGACATCAAGCACAGACAGGAAACAGGAGGCATGCAAAAGACAACACAAGATACTAGATTAAACAGGGGACTGGACTCGAGACAAGACTGGACTAGGCAGGGGAACAGGAACCAGGACATTTACAGGAACAGACACAAACATGGTGACAGGAACAGGGACAGAGACAGGGACCAAAACATGGACAGACAGAGGTACAAAAACAACCACTGGCGGATGGCCAGGACTGGCATAAGTCTGAGGCAATGTCTGAGAGGCCAGCCTGGGAAAAGTTCTAGGAATCGGCTCTGAAATCAGTGAGGCCGATTGAGGGACGTGAACAGAAGCGGCAAGTGCCGCCATCACTGGAACTGGAGCAGCGGATGCTGCCTTTACAGGGACAGGAGCGGCTGGGTTCGCCACCCTCAGATGAACAGGAGTGGCTGGGTTTGCCGCCCTCACATGAACAGGAGCGGCTGGGTTCGCCGCCCTCACATGAACAGGAGCGGCTGAGGTCGCCGCCGGCACATGAACAGGAGCGACTGGGATCGCTGCCCTCACATGAACAGGAGCGGCTGGGTTCGCCGCCAGCACAGGAACAGAAGCGGCTGAGGTCGCTGCCGGCACAGGAACAGAAGCGGCTGAGTTCGCCGCCTGCACAGGAACAGTGGGCCCTGCAGAGACGCCCTCAGAAGCAGGGGGCCCTGCGGAGACGCCCTCGGAAGCCAGGGGCCCTGAATCCTCTGGAGCGACCAGGCGCTCTGGAGCAGCGTGGGGCTCTGGATCCACTGGAGTGGCCAGGGGCTCTGGATCCTCTGGAGCGGGCCCTGTGAACATCAAACACTCGGATCCTTTGGACTCCGATATCCGTTCAACTAGCTGCTCCCCAAACAAATTCATAAACGTTGTTAATTTGTAAATTAAGTCCATCAGTTTGAGATTCCCACATGACTCCAACACCGGTAAGGAAAGCCGGACCGAAGCTGCAAGTTCTGTCACTTTCGCTTGCAGAATCTGAGCATACCGGTGAACCGATGTGATGTCCATGGGGCCAGAACTCAAGGCCTGAGACACAAGACATGGGGGAACAGTCGCATGACAAGGGGAGCACAAACAAGAAACAATACAGAACAAAACACAAAACAAAGTACGTTACATTATCATTTATACCTTGGACTGGCCCACTCATGAAGACTCTATCATCTGTGGTTGATCGCCTACAGCGTGCTTCCTTGACACTCAATTTAGCAAAGTGTGAATTTGCTCAGGCCACCGTGACCTTGATCTTGGTAAGGTAGTTGGTTAAGGTCCTGTGCGTCCTGTTGATGCACTAGTTTCAGCTATATTAATGTATCCTACTCCTTCTTCTAGGTGGGAACTACGCCGGTTCCTTGGTATGACTGGTTATTATCATACTTTCTGTAAACATTTTTCAACTGTAGTTGAACCACTGGCTTCCTTGCTCAGCCCCTCTCAGTCTTTTACGTGGGATTCAGTTGTCAACATGCATTTCAAAATGTAACATCTCTTCTTTGTAATACCCCTGTTTTTGTTGCTAGTGCTGTGGGAGCTGGAGCTGTACTGCTACAGGAGGATGATTCAGGCATAGATCATCCTGTATGTTACTTCTCTCGCAAGTTTAACAAACATCAATTAAATTATTCTACCATTGAGAAGGAGACTTTAGTTCTACCGTTGTCTTAACAACATTTTGAAGTTTATGTTGTTTCTAGTTCATTGCCTATAACACTTTATACTGAGCATAATCCTCTGACATTTTTGTTACATATGTAAATTCACAACCAATGTTTGATGAGGTGGTCTCTGACGCTACAGGAATACAATCTAGTTTTAAAACACAAGAAGGGTTCGGAAAATGTTTTAGCTGATGCATTTTCTTGTATATGATTTGTAAGTAATCTTTGTTAGTATACATGCAGGTAATAATGTCCTTCCTCCTATTACAAACATATGTTTACATAAGTTTGTTCTTTGGGGTGGGAGTGTTACATGTAACAATTTTGTGCATGTGTTTGTTATCTTGTTTTCTGTCCTGGTTCTTTCTTTTTCTCTCTTTCCCTTATTTACATAGGTAGACTGGACTGTCACTCTTCATTGACCTGGCAACCCTTTCAGCTCCAGCCAATCCCAACAAGACACAACAGCTTACTGCTCCTAAAAGGATGGAGCTTATAGGTTGTACGCATATGAAATTATTTTTTCTCAAAGTGTTACACATGCATTTTTCAGAACTATCTCTGCAACAACAATGTTGAATCAGTAAGAGTGTCATACATCTATATTTTGATTAAATTTACTCTAAACTTAGACTTTCCAAAAACCTCTTTTCAGAAGTGCTGATATACTGTGAAAAAACACTTTTTCTAAACATTTCTCACTGGGACCTTTGAGGTCAAAACTTTGTGAACACGGTTCTTGGCAACACACTGCTGATTCTACTTTTCATAAATTGTATGTAATTTTATACTTAGGACATAACAAATGTGAGGTGACACTCTGTTTTTCTCAGTCACTGGCTCCTACATTGCATATGCATGAAGATAGGTGCGAAAACCGAGGTGCGAGGTCCCCACCCCACTGCCTAATGAATGGCCCATTAGCTGTCATCGCCACAGCTGTCAAAAGAGAAGAGACCAGAGGCAGATGGTCACAGTTTATTGCAAAAAAAGAGAACTAAAAAAGCAATAAAAACAAAAAAATAAATAACTGGCATGAATTAAAATAAATGGAAAATGTGTTCACATGTAAAGATAGTGATAATATACTAAAGATAGTCATACTGTATATCCTTGTGTGTGTATATATGTTTGAGTCAGTTCAACAAAAGATGCCAGTCTCTAAAACAGTGTCTATCTGGCTGCATGCAAAGGTAGACATCACACTGTTCACACTTCCATGGGGTTTTTGCATACCACACAGCTGTTCAACAAGCTCTTCCATGAATGCCTTGTGGGTCAGGCTGTCCTGTTGCATAAGTTGTTTGTGGAGAATGTAGGCATTGGTAGCAGCAATGTCCAAGAAGTGAAGAAACAGTTTTCTGTACCACTTCAAAGTTTTGTGCTGAGTTGTGTAATGCAAAATGCTAAACCTACAGAGCAGATGTGGAAGGACCATGTGTTTACACGTTGGTGGTTGCAGACTTCGTTGACGCCGTTGTCTTTTGCTTGGAGGTGGAGTATTTTCCACATTTCTGAAAGAAAAATAATAAGAAATGTGAGCTTCTGAGCAGTTACAAAGATTAGCTATACATGCCAACAGTCACTACAACTAATAATTACTTGTATTTCAAATACAGTACTTACATATGACCTATGTATAGCAGTACATAGCATAACAAGCTACATAGGATGACACTATTACATTCACACAGGCCATTTACACATTACATTACCACACTAGGCTAAACATATACAGCCATTTACACATAAGCCACACTTATGGTACTGGAGCCTCGCATGCTAATGTTAGCACTCTCAGCATGCACACTCAGATTAGCAACAGGCTACACTTGAATGTGCCGTTTACACAACTGCAGGTTTTTTTTACATTCTTTTATGCTTTCATATACAAAGTAATACTTATTTAATTTAATCTTTATTTTAATTTACCCGGAATTCGCGGAGTGTACACAGTAAGCGTGAAGCGTGGGTTTGTTTCATTTGAAAGGAAATATTTCACTGACCTATCACAAAAATCCTCCTTCGGATCAATCCGCATCTCAAAATAAATCTTTCTTCGTCATGAGCTGAAATCCTCTTCATTTTCCAAAGCAAAGCTCTCCTGAATGTGTAGCAGTGCCTCCGCAGCTTCCGTGAGTGCGACATGACGAAGCTCCACGAAAACAATTCCGCGACATGTGCTCTGTGTTTGTAACAAGCGAATGGGCATTTTCATGCAAATTATCAGCCAATGATCCTCCACTAGCAGCTGCCGAATTACCATAGTGTCAACATATGAATGGCAGAACGCGTCTATGGGTTTATGCGTCTATGCGTCTATGGGAACAAAAAAGCTTGTGCCTCAAAAATGTGCCAGTTGTTGTTTACGCTTCTCTCACAAGAATATAAATATATATATATATATATATATATATATATATAGTTTCATCCTATATATAGTTGGAAAGTAGACCCTTCAAGGTTTCCGAGGTATGTTGTATTTTTTTTAGGATAAAATCTCGCAGAGTTATATACGTGTTTATGTGGAATTTCAACCTCAGACGGTTAAGCTGCACCAGGAAGTCAGAAATGCAGCCATCTTTGGGCTCACTTCTTTGGTTGGCCATTGTTTTGACTCTGTCTGGTTGTATGGTCTTGTGTGTTTTATGGTATTCAACTTGAAGTCTGTAAACCTAGTTTAATGATGTCTATTTTATATTAGTTTTGTTTTGCCTTGGGGTTATTGATGTTGTTGTGTTTGAACACTTGTCCTAGTCCTGCCAGGTTGTCAGTTTGTTTCTGTCTACCTAGGAGAGTGAGAACAAGCTAGATGTGCGCGTACTTACATGGTGCACATGTAGTTTCCGTACCAGGGTAGAGGGCAGGTACCACCCCTTGTATTTTCTTTATAGATTTTTTTCTTTGGTACTGTCCATATTTATCCCAGGTTTGTCTACCTGTCATGTGTTATTGTTGTATGATCTTTTGTATTAAAGTAATGTTTGTAGTACCTAAGCAACTTGGTCTCTAGCTTTTGGCTGGCTTCTCTTTTCCACTTATGTTACGTTCCCCTTAATACTACCACCCTAGACCCAGAAGCCCATTAGTAGGGGCATAACAATGTGTCATTTACATTTGCCTGTACGGCCTGCCATGATCAGGCTTCAATTACAGGGTCTTTAAATAAAGGATAAAAGCAATCTAAGAAGAGGAATGTACAACAAATTGACCTATGTTTTATCTGAGAAAGATTTAAATTGGATTCTGTCAAAGAAACATCCTAGTGAAACATACAATTCTGATATGTATAAAGCACTTTATCTTTTAGTTCTGTCAGATGATAACAAAGAGGAACAGACAATGTCATATAAGAGACATACATGTGTATATAAAATATTTACTGGATTGTACTGGATGGTCAAACACAGCTGAACATGTGTGTAAGGAAATATGTGTTTGGTAGATTATTTCTTTGTTTTAACAAAGTTGCTTGGCAATAAGTCTTTTACCATTGGAAAACCATTTCTCTTTTAAATGGTGCCACGTTTGTAAGGAACATGTATTTGTGGGATGAGCAGTAGAGCTGAAAATGTGGCTTGTGCACATGAAAAATTTGCCGAACACTTTGCTGAAAAATTTGTCACACCCACCATGATTTCTGGTGCAACTAGTAATTTACTACCTTCTGCCTTATCATATTACAAGCAATGTTTAATTCTTGCAGTCAAATAATGATAAAATTAACATATTCAAACAACTTTAAACTAAGATTATTCATCGTTTACAGGTTTTAAAGAACAAGCATTGTTGGTTTAATTTGTTCACATCTGCAGCCAACACTCTTTGTTATGAAGCATCATAACGCCCTAACACCTGGCCCTACCTCTTTATCCCTAGAAAAACAGTAAGATCCTAACTCTAGGCACAATGGACGGTTAGGGCTAACTGGTAGGGGCAAGGGGGAAATGGGATTGTCTCTGAACCTGTAGCCTACGTGAATCAATTTCACACACTAATCCAGTCATACAAACACTCACAGATTTAGAACATTTCAAACATTCACCAAAATGCTCACACAAACAAACACACACCTGTTGATAATTTCACACATTCACCCAGTCACTCTCAAACTATGCATTTCCTCACCTTTAGAATTAATATGAAGCAAATCAATCATGTCATCTTAACAGTAGTGCCCAAGATTTTCAACATTAATGTCCATTTACTGGTGCACAGATTTTAACTCAGGGTTGGTTTGAGCCTCTGCTCATTTCCCCCAGACTGTACAAGTGCCCACTAGTGCCTAATTTTCAAGACTTCCCGCATGGGGTAATAAACATGTATGCTGCTAGGTTCACTTGGTGCTCCCATGAGGCCCATTTTCATAATTCATGAGGATTTCACATCAGTAATTATTGACAGTTGTACATATCACCATGACCCTGAATTGCCTGACATTTAAAAATACTGAAACTATATGAAGATAACATAAACCAGTCTGTCCAGATTTTTTTCCCATAATTGATCACAAGCCTGTGAGCATGTTTTTAAGCTGCTGGTTGTAATGGCTTATAATACAGAAAGTAGAATATTGTATGCTGCATACAGCTAAAAAGAAATTAACACTTGAAGTTACAGCCCAACACTGAGGGGGCTCCTAAGTGGAACAATTTTCTAAGCTAACATCCAAGGCAACCCTAACCCAAAAGAGAACAGTTGACCTCACACTCTGTGTGGGTAGGTTGACCCTACTTACTTTCCCCATCATGAAAAGAAAATGCTAGAACTTGTGGGCATCTCAAGCCTGGCACTGCATGTTGGATTATCCAGTGAAATTGTGTTAGTATGCACATTGTGGGGGTTCCTGAGCATTGACAAACAGCAATAGGTGTAATTTTGGCCACATATATGGATCTGTTAAAATAGAGAATGAGTGTAGAATATTAGAGTGCGTGACATTTTTTGTCATGCAGTGTGTGATGCCAATTCTTCTAATACCTTCCACAATGGAACAATAAAATTTCAAAAACAAACTTTAAACACGTGATATAATTATACCTGGGTCAAAAAGAAAGCATCCAGGACAGACATGGCCTTTCATGAGCAAAGATGTGTCAAACATTCCTTAACAAGTGACTGCCAATTATCCTTTGAAGAACAAAATATGAACAAGGAAGTACATTTTATAGCCAGTGTTTCCTAGAAACCCACTTGTCAAATTCTTCTTCCAAATGAAGAGCATCCATTTCCTCTTTGCTGAACTTTGCTGTGCAGCTTTTCTTTGCCTTTAAATACGTAAATAATGGTTAGACAGAGGTCAGGTCTTGAGGTGGTAGGATATGTTCTGAATTTCACACATCACACCAAATCTTTGCAATGGTTGATCTATCCAGGAAAATGTTAATATCTGTAAAAGAGAAATGCAATGGACAAAATCTCTAGAAAACAAATGTTTGTGCCTACAAACTGATAATGGTGGTTATAGTTATAGTTGTTTTCTTATTTTGCTCTGTCAGGCTTTGCTGAGGGTGGGCATGTTTTTTCCCAAAGGAAGGAAACCATGTCATCTGACTGGAAGGCCTTTTTTTCAGTCTTCAATCTTCTGGAAAAAAAAGTATCAAATATTAAGCAGTTCTCTAATCACACTATATACATGATTAATATTTAGTTTAATGATTTATACTCTAATCCAGAGAAGGGAATCATACCCCAGTCTTCTGTGGGGAGAGCAGGGTTTTATCTACTACAAAAAAAGCACACCATTCATAAACTCAGCTTTATCAAGTGTGAAGTTGATTTAGAACATCAATAAAGTCATTATCCAACTGGGTTACAGACACACAGTCTACTCTTTATTGCATATGTCTATGCGTGGTGGTTCTTGAAGCACTGACTCCAGCTGCAGTCCAGTCTTTGTGAATCTCCCCCACATTTTTGAATGTGTTTCACAATCCTCTCCAGGGTGTGGTTATCCTAGTTGAATTTTGTAAGTTTACATTTTCTAGGTTTAGATGATAATAATAAATATCTGGTTTTACGCAAAAATAATTCCTGAATCTTACAAACTGTAGTTAAAGCAGAGATTCTGTAAGCTTTCTTAAGAGTCATGAGTTCTAAAAGAAGATGAGGTGTACATGTCTATCCTTTACACCACTGCAGCTTTAGAGGGCCACAGCACTGCACTCTTATTATAAATATACTGGCTTGTTGGGCAGGTGTTAGCACTGGCTACAAACTTGTGTTGCAAGTTTCTTGGGACGTAATTTCATGCTTTTTACACAGGTACAGAAAATTTCCTAGTGAAAATATTTATTATGTGGGATTTTTTTGAACAATTCTGAAATTACCATGTTTGACTGGCAAAAACAGCCTAGTAACAATCATAAATAGTGATTGAAGTTACAAACCGGATTCCAAAAAAGTTGGGACACTAAACAAATTGTGAATAAAAACTGAATGCAATGACGTGGAGATGGCAAATGTCAATATTTTATTCGTAATAGAACATAAATGACAGATCAAATGTTTAATCTGAGTAAATGTAACATTTTAAAGGAAAAATGTGTTGATTCAAAATTTCACAGTGTCAACAAATCCCAAAAAAGTTCGCACAAGTAACAATAAGTGGCTGGAAAAAGGAAATTGAGCATATAACGAACAGCTGGAAGACCAATTAACACTAATTAAGTCAATTGACAACATGATTGGGTATAAAAAGAGCTTCTCAGTGTCAGTGTCTCTCTGAAGCCAAGATGGTAAGAGGATCACCAATTCCACCATTGTTGCACAGAAAGGTAGTGCAGCAAAACCAGAATGGTGTTACCCAGCATAAAATAGCAAAGAAGTTTAAGTTATCATCATCAACAGTGCATAACATCATCAAAAGATTCAGAGAATCTGGATCAATTGCTGTGCGTAAGGGTCAAGGCTGTAAAACTCTACTGGATGCTCGTGATCTCCGGGCCCTTAAATGTCACTGCACCTCAAACAGGAATGCCACTGTCATGGAAATAACTGAATGGACTCAGGAATACTTCCAGAAAGCATTGTCAATGAAAAAAATCCACCATGCCATCCGCCGTTACCAGCTGAAACTCAACAGTGCAAAGAGGAACATTTACATTTATATTTATGCATTTGGCAGACGCTTGTATCCAAAGCGACTTACAAAAGAGGATCTAACATTCGAACTACAGCACAAATAATACAAAATACCTTACATTAAGTGCAATATGCCAGGAAGTAATAAGTGCATTAAAGAAAGACATTCAGTGCAAAAGATACTCTCGGAAGCTGGGTTTTCAAGGATTTCTTGAATGCAGAGAAGGTTCCTGTTGCTCTGATAGTGCTTGGAAGCTCGTTCCACCAGCATGGTACCAGAGATGAGAATAGCATCAACTGACCTGTACGGAGGGTTGGTCGTGTTAGTTGGCGCTCCTTTTAGGAACGGAGAGGGCGGGCGCTAACGTATGGTTTTAAGAGTCTATTGAGGTAGATGGGAGCAGAACCAGTGAATACTCTGAAGGCCATCATTAGTGATTTAAATTTGATGCGAGCAGCTAAGGGTAGCCAATGCAGCTCAACTAATAGGGGTGTGACATGTGCTCTTTTAGGCTGGTTAAAGACCAGCCGGAAGACCTGTCAGGAGGGCGTTGCAATAGTCTAGATGGGAGATTACTAACGTCTGAACGAGGAGCTGTCTTTTATGTTGAGTTAGGTATGGCCTAATCTTCCTTATGTTGAATACGGAGAAGCGGTATGATTGAGCTACAGTGGTAACGTGATCAACCATGACACCTAGGTTTCTTACAACCTTGGTGGGAGCCACTGATAGGGACTCTAGCTTGATGCTGATGTTGTGGAGAATAGCTTGCTTGGCTGGGAGGACCAGTAGTTCAGTTTTGGATAAATTCAATTGGAGGTGATGTTCCTTCATCCATGTAGATATGTCAGAGAGACTTTCAGAGATTCGAGTTGCCACTGAAGTGTCTCCTGGAGGAAAGGATAAATAGAGCTGTGTGTCATCTGCATAGCAGTGATAGGAGAAGCCGTGCAAATGTATGATAGGGCCTAGAGAGGTGGTGTACAAGGCAAGAGGAGGGGTCCCAGCACTGAGACTTGGGGCACACCTGTGGTGAGGTGGTGTCGCGCTGATGTTTGTCCAAGCCATGACACATTGAAGGATCGTCCGGTGAGATAAGACACAAACCAGGAGAGTGAATTGTTCTTGAAGCCCATGTCAGTGAGTTTGTTTAGTAAGATGTGGTGGTTGACCGTATCAAATGCTGCCGATAGGTTGAGCAGAATGAGAACTGAGGACTGACCTGTTGCTTTGGCATCTTTAAGAGCTTCCATTACTGACAGAAGTGCAGTTTCCGTCGAGTGGCCGCTCTTGAAGCCGGATTGGTTCGAGTCATCGAGTCATCGAGGTAGCCATTTCTAAGCAAGCTTCACAAGCTCAGACGTTTGCACAGGGCCAGGGGTCTTTTAAAATGGAGTGTGGCAAAATGGAAGACTGTTCTGTGGTCAGATGAGTCACAATTTGAAGTTCTTTATGGAACACTGGGACGCCATGTCATACGGACCAGAGAGGACAAGGATAACCCAAGTTGTTATCAACGCTCCGTTCAGAAGCCTGCATCACTGATGGTATGGGGTTGCATGAGTGCTTGTGGCATGGGCAGCTTGCATGTCTGGAAAGGCACCATTAATGCAGAGAACTATGTACAGGTTCTAGAACAACATATTCTCCCATCTAGATGTCATCTCTTTCAGGGAAGACCCTGCATTTTTCAACAAGATAATGCCAGACCACATTCTGCAGCAATCACAACATCGTGGCTACGTAGGAGAAGGATCCAGGTACTGAAATGGCTAGCCTGCAGTCCAGATCTTTCACTATAGAGAACATTTGGCACATCATAAAGAGGAAGGTGCGACAAAGAAGGCCCAAGACGATTGAACAGTTAGAGGCCTGTATTAGACATGAATGGGAGAGCATTCCTATTTCTAAACTTGAGAAACTGGTGTCCTCTGTCCCCAGACGTCTGTTGAGTGTTGTAAGAAGAAGGGGGGGATGCCACACAGAGGTAAAAAATGGCCTTGTCCCAACTTTTTTGGGATTTGTTGACGCCATGAAATTTTGAAACAACATATTTTCCCCTTAAATTGATACATTCTCTCAGTTTAAACTTTTGATCTGTGATTTGTGTTGTATTCTGAATATAATATTAGATGTTAGCACCTCCACATCATTGCATTCAGTTTTTATTCACAATTTGTTTAGTGTCCCAACTTTTTTGGAATCCAGTTTGTAGATGGTGGAAAAATTACATATTACTGACCCTTGAGTGATCGTTAAAAATATACATTTTATTAATATAATTGGTCCAACCACGCAGCTGTTGCTAGAAAGCATTCTTCTGTTCAAACAAACTACAGGGTGGGCCATTTATATGGATACATCTTAATAAAATGGGAATGGTTGGTGATTTTAACTTCCTGTTTGTGGCACATTCATCTATGGGAGGGGGGAAACGTTTCAAGATTGGTGGTGACCATTATGAAGTCTAACATTTTGGATCCAACTTTTGTTTTTTCACATCAAAGTTATTGGGATTTTCAAAAGAAAAACAATGGTGTGCCTGATTTTAATGTAACTTTATTCATTCAAGAGTTATTTACAACTCTTATACATTTGTGTTCAAAGTGCTGCCCATTGTGTTGGATTGTCAATGCAACCCTCATCTCCCACTCTTCACACACTAATAGCAACACAGCAGGAATATATGCATATTTTTGGAATTTTGATTCCATTTACTACATAGTGTTGCAGTCTCACGGATCCAGGGACCTGGAAGTTGTGGGTTCCAGTCCCACTGACCCTAGCATATGTTTCCCCTGGATGGCATCCAAATGAATGACTACGGTTTAACCTGGTATGTGGGCTGCCAATTGGTGTTTAGTTTTTTTTTTACTGTATATTTTTATACACACTAGCAATCACAATGTGCTTTATAGAAATCATCTCATACACCTGTTATATAGCCCCATAAACATCTTTGTTCAAGTTTCAAAGTTGCCACTTTGTTGACACTGGGATTTGGATACAAAGAAAACATGCTGGACCACATTTTATGCAGATAAGCTCATTTTAATTGTGGTTAAGCACTCTGAAATGCATCATACCAATATGTCACATTGATTACAGAGGATACAGACTCTTAGTGCTTCAACATAATGCAGTATAACCTGACCAGCCACCTTGCATGTGAAAATGCAGAGCTAAAAAATACATAAGGCCTTTTATGATGTGTCCATGAAGCACTCAGCCTAGATGTCTAGCTGGAATCTGGAAGAATGCAGACAGTCCAGATCTATGATATCAACAGCAGTATTGGCCACTACTCTATACCTGCTACTGCCATATTCTGCCATATTCCTAGTAAAAGTCTATCATATTTCCATCATCATCATCATCATTTTCTTTTCCGCTTCTCCATATCAGGGTGGCAACAGGGCGAGCAAAGAAGCCCAGACGTCTCTGTCCCTTGCAACATCCACCAATACCTCCTGGGGGATCCCAAGGCGTTCAAAGGACAGCCGGGAGATATAATCCCTCCAGCGTGTCCTGGGTCTACCCCGGGGCCTCCTTCCAGTTGGACATGCCTGGTATACCTCCAGTGGGAGGCATCCAGGAGGCATCCTGATCAAATGCCCAAACCACCTCAACTGACTTCTCTCAATGCGAAGGAGCAGTGACTCTACTCTGAGCTCCTCCCTAGTCACTGAGCTCCTCACCCGATCACGGAGAGTACGCCCAGCGACCCGTCGGAGGAAGCTCATTTCGGCTGCTTGTATCTGCGATCTTGTTCTTTCGGTCATTACCCAGAGCTCATGACCATAGGTGAGAGCGGGAACGTAGACTGACCGGTAAATTTAGAGCTTTGCTTTATGGCTCAGCTCTCTCTTCACCACAACGGTGCGGTACAGTGACCGCATTACTGCAGACGCTGCTCCTATACTACGGTCAATCTCACCATCCCTCTTCCCATCACTCGTGAACAAGAACCCGATATACTTGAACTCCTTCACTTGGGGCAGGTTCTCACCCCTTACCTGAAGGTAGCCATCTGTTTCCAGGAGATAACCATGGCCTCAGACTTAGAGGTGCTGATCCGCATACCGGCCACTTCACACTCGGCTGCAAACTGCTCAAGTGAACGCTGGAGGCCTCCGTGCGAAGAAGCCAGAAGAACAACATCGTCCGCAAAAGCAGAGATGCCACCTCCTGAGATCCTCGACAGAAGCCCTCCTGCCCCAGGCTACGCCGCGCCACCCTGTCCATGAATATCAGGAACAGGCACAGCCCTGACAGAGTCCAATGCCCACACTGAACAAGCCTGACTTACTACCAAGGATGCGAACACAACTCAAACTCTGAGAGTACAAGGACCGTACGGCTTGCCGGAGCGACCCTGGCACCCCATACTCCTGGAGCACCTCCCACAGAATCTCTCAGGGAACACGGTCATATGCCTTCTCCAAATCCACAAAGCATGTGTAGAGTGGAGTAGCAAATTCCCACGCCCCCTCAATCATCTGTGCAAAAGTAAAGAGTTGGTCCATAGTTCCACGGCCAGGACAAAATCCGCATTGTTCCTCCAAAATCCTAGGTTCGACTATCGGACGGATTCTCCTTTCCAGCACCTTGGCATAGACTTTAGAAGTGTAATGCCATGATAATTGGCACACTTTCTCCGGTCCCCTTTTTTGAAAATAGGAACCACCGGTTTGCCAATCCAAAAGCACCGTTCCCGAGGTCCATGCGATATTGTATAGGCGTGTCATCCAAGACAGCCCCACAGTATCGAGTGCCTTCAGTAACTCTGGGCGAATCTCATCCACTCCTGGAGCTTTGCCACTGTGAAGCTTTTTAACCACCTCAGTGACTTCAGCCAAGGAAATGGAATCTGATCCCCCAGACACTTCTGGCCCTACCTCCTGTACAGGAGGCATGTCTCTCGGGTTAGGAGTTCCTCAAAGTGCTCCTTCCAACGCCCAACAATACGCTCAGAGTTTCACCATCCTTGGTGGGCACAGCTTGGACAGTGTCGCCCCTCCCCCTCCTGAGCTGTCGGAGTGTTTTCCAGAACCTATTTGAGGCCGCCCAGAAGTCATTCTCCATGGCCTCTCCAAACTCCTCCCATGCTCTGGACTTTGCTTCAGCAACTGCCACAGCTGCAGCCTTTTTCGCCTGCTGGTACCCATCCGCAGAATTGGAAGTTCCCCAAGCTAGCCAATCTCGAAAAGCCTCCTTCTTCCACTTGACAGCTTCCCTCACCCCCGGTGTCCACTAACAGGTTCTTGGGTTGCCGCCATAACAGGCACCGACAAGCTTTTGACCACAGCTACATGCAGCCGCTTCCAGGATGGAGGTCCGGAACAGTGTCCATTCAGACTCCACTCCCCCTACCTCCTCCGGAACATGTGAGAAGTTCTCTCGGTTCCAGACAGAGTCATCTGCCAGCTTTTCCCAGCACACCCTCACTATACGTTTGGGTTTACCAGGTCTGTCCGGCAGCTTTCCCCGCCATCGGATCCAACTCACCACCAGATGGTGATCAGTTGACAGCTCAGCCCCTCTCTTTACCCGAGTGTCCAAAACATACGGCCTCAGGTCAGAAGACACAACCACAAAGTTGATCATTGACCTTTGGTCAGAGTGCTCTGGTACCAAGTACACTTTTGAGCAATCTTATGTTCAAACATGGTGTTCGTTATGGACAAACCATGGCTAGCACAGAAGTCCAACAACATCACACCACTCGGGTTTCGATCAGGCAGTCCGTTTCTCCCAGTCACTCCTCTCCAGGTTTCCCAGTCATTGCCAATGTGAGCATTGAAGTCCCCCAGTAAAACAACAGAGTCAGTGCATGGAATCCCCTCTAGAACTCCAGTCACTGCCTCCAAGAAGGCCGAATACTCTGAGCTGCTGTTTGGTGCATATGCACACACAACAGCCAAAGTTTTCCTCTCTGCAAGCCGGAGCCGCATTGAGGCGACCCTCTCGTTTACTGGGACAAACTCCAGCTGTACAGGCGCCAGCCAGGGACTTGTGAGTATCCCCATACCCGCCCGGCGCCTCTCACCCTGTGCAACTCCTGAGTAGGAGAGAGATCAACCCCTATCAAGGAGTTTGGTTCCAGAGCCTACACTGTGTCTAAAGGTGAGCCCAACTATATCTAGCAGTCTATATCTAAACTATAAAATAGCAACGGTAAAAGATCATAACTTTGAAAATAGTATATCACTGTAACATATAAAGAAGTTTTCCTTAAATAAATAAATATATTACATTAATTTTTACTGACATAATATTTATAATATACACATTTTTACTGTTAATTTTATTACTTTATGTAAAATATATTGGAAAATACCATAATATCATAAGCAAAGTATAACCCTAAAAATAACAGAAATATTTAGTCTAAATTAAAGATTTTGCTGATTTGCACATTTAAATTTACAATATTAAACCGTTCATTATTCAACAAAATAATACCTTCATTGCTACAGAAAGAAAATGTTAAAAAATATGGCATGTGTTGTAAGGTGAAGTAGCTATATGTCTTTAGGTATACTAGAATGTCATTTTAGGAATTGTCTTTGCAAATATTGGTTATATATACCACTTAATTTTCTATTTGCAATGGAATATTTTAAACATAAATAGAAAGACACAAATTTTGTTGTAAAGTAATTGCTGGGCAGCAATGCTAACCATTTTTGTGGCTGTCAGAGTAGGTGGTTACTAGGATGTAACCATATATGGGTTGCTAGTTTCTTAATATAAGCTAAGATGTAAAAACTGACCGGGGTGTTTATGGGTTGCTAAGGTGTTCTGGGTGGCCACAAGTGAATGTTGGATTGTTGCAAAGTTTGCTACAGTGTACCAAATAGTTGTTATGATGTACTTGGTGGTTGTCAGCATTTCTAGATTGTTGGGATGTACAGGGATCCATAGGTGATTGCAATAGTGCTTATAAGTAGTTACTAGGTGTATAATGTGGTTGCCAAAGGATGTTCTTGTTGGTTGCTTTTATTTACCAGGTGTTTGCTAAAATAGAAATACAAATAATGCTCTCATTACATTAATAAATTGTATGTATACAATATAAAAAAATTCTGTGCATGAGTTTATATATGTTAACCCTACAGCCTGGGAAAGTCTAAAAGAATACATTTAAATATAAAAATAAACAAAATAAAATGTAATTAAAATTAAATAAATAAATAGAAACATGCATCACCAATTGCTATTATGCCTACTTTAAAATAACTTCTGAGTTCAAGATAATGTTCTAATTTAAAGGACGAGCGAGCCGACAGACTGTTCAATACTAACGGACACTGAACTTTTGACCCCATGTAAACCAAATAACTCCATTTCTGCGCGCCAAAAACCCTACGCATCTGTGGGGTTTAGTCTAACTCCGATGCTGAGGGAATTTTTCCTACGGAGCCCCTAAAGAGACTGGGGGAAAAATAAAAAAACACTATTGATTTTGCGTTCCCTCGCAAATAGTTTTGCGTTCCCTCGCAAATTATACACAATTGTCTTTGGGGCTCATTCAACACATCAGGACACTGCACGTTCCAGGTAAATCCAGCCAATTGAAACAGATATTATATATGTATTTATTTACCTCTACAAACACAGTTAGTTAAGCTAAATAAATTGCCAGTGCGACTCGTTCATACATCTGTACGGAACTGCCTAACATCAGAGGAAGTTGTGAACAACAAGTTTATATACGTTCATCCTGAAAGTGCTAGTCAGAACGCCGAAGCTCCAAGTATCACCATAGTAACAGGTGTATGAGACATAGGCGGCTTCGTGAAAGAAAGAAAAAATGTGGACGGCGCACTGGGGTAGGGTTCCAGCTAAGAATCTTAATAAAAAGCCTTTACCAAGCAAAGTCTCACAAAAATACGGTGATTCAGTAACAAGATGGAGGGTGTAAGGCAGTGGCTCAACACAGAGATCTCAGGACACGTTGCGGACTGATTTTTACAGAGACGTGGCTCATCGCGCTGGCTCCAGACACGGCTGTGGAGCTAGAGCCGGTCCCTACACCATGCGTTTCGTTTTATCTGGGTATTCTGTTTTTCTTTGGGAGTTGTAAAAACGGAATACAATTTGGGAATTGTAAAAACGGGATACAATTGTCTGCCAGAAAAGACTTTTACACACATACACATATTACTCCAATACACTACCAATAGCTAAACATTTATTTAGGTGTTCACTCTCCATTCTCTCCCACTGTTTAGAAACATTGTTTATTGTCTGTATCTCTGTACTGTTCACATAACCTTTGTCCATGCGCTTGCACTTTAAATGCTCTCATCCTCATTTCATAGCAATTAACAAATCCATCCAACTCTGTTACTTATTATGACTCTGTCCACATTCCGTACTACACTGGTTAGCTGCTAGCTTTTCAGTATCATTTAAGCTGCTGCACTATATATAATGCTGCCAGATTATACTGATAACACTGTATTTCACAGCTGTACTTGTATTGTCTAATTGTAGGGTCTAGCAAGGAATCTGTAAATGTAATCTTGTACTTGGGCTATAACATAGATGTTCTAGTCTATTAATCAGCACAGGGGCATGTGGGTGATTCAATCATTTACATTTTGATTTGCTTTTGTATGTAGCTAAATGTCTGAATTGTATAGGCTTTGATTGAGAGCTTAGAAACAATCACTGGAATGGAATAAACCTGAAGCTGATAATTCTGATTTTAATCTTATGACCTAGAAATGGAGGAGGACCTTGAAAGTTTCCTGAGGTCAAGAGGAGTGTCAGAGGAGGACCTGGATAAAATGAAAAGGGACAAGGTACAGTCATCACATTCCTAAGAAATTCTGTCTTGGATTTCATCAAATGAAACCAGACGTATATCGTCACTGTCCAATCAAATATAATTGCACTCCACAAGGTATGGTGCCAGCATAAGCCCACATGTGTTAAATCACAGACAGAAGCAAGTTTACAACACTGTGTATTGATTATTCATTTAAATTATTTTATAGCTGATATGAAGATTTTGGCATTAAACCAAACCCTGGGGTATGATATTTGAGTTTTACAGTCAAAGTGGAACTTCAGAGATATTCAGAATATCTGTAAATGTTTGACTGTAGTAAATATATGTCTTTGTTTTGTAGAATATAAATGTTCTCTGTTGTATATCTGTAATCCAGATTGTCAATTCAGGTGTGTTACTTGCATTTCTACTGATATAAATCAAATCTGTAATGTTTGTATTTTGTATTTGTAGATTGACAGGTCTGTCCTCCTCATTATGACAGATGAAGAAAGGGCAAAGTATATTAGGTCATACGGTGATCGGCTGGCTGTTATTTCCTTTTGCAAACAGAAAGATATTTGTGCTGACAAAGGAACTCTTTTAGAAAGACTGAAACAGAAAATCTTTGCAAGAAGAACTGGGTCAAAACAACACGAGCCAGATATAGCAACCACACTGGAAAACGGGATGTCAAGACATAACAATAAGAATGCACAAAAAAGCTCAAGAAGACTCGAAATTGGGTGGCTTCACTTTTCCAAAAATGACTATCATCAAGTGAGGACAAGGAATGGAGGTGGAACAAGGCATATGTTGCTTGATAAATATACAACAGTTGCTCAGATTATGGAAATGGGAAAAAATCTTTTTTTCCAAAATGGCCACTCACCTAAAGGAGCAGAAGAGGACTTTACATTTACAATTTGTGATTTTAAAAGAAATCAAGTCTCTATGGAAAGCACACTCTTCCAGCTCTATGAAGAATGTAAACTGAAAATGCTGAGACTTTACATCTTCCCCAAAGGAAAAGTTTATTCAGTCATGATCCATGAAACATCTTCAGACAGTGATGACAACACAGAGTTGTTCAAAGAGTTTACCTCACAGATCTCTCACTGAAGAGGTATTTGAAGTTTTATTGTTTCTGTGCTTTTGAATTGTTGCCTCAACAATTACTAGGAAACTGGGAGAAATGCATTGACAATGGCCAGAAAATATGTGTCTTTATAAATTGTCAACAAAACAAATGGATTGATAAAACCTGTTTCAGGAATAATTTAATCAGGTGGTATGACAAATATTAATATGGATTTTGGCTGTTATTTTTTATTTTAAAAAATCTGTCTTAAGTTTTTAAGTTAAAGTAAATTGTGCAAATACATGTCAGCAGCACGTTATGAAATGAATTTATTTTATTGAATATATTGAGAATTAACATTCAATTAATATTTTACAGATTTTGAAAGAACAGGGACTACAAAGACACAAAAGATGTTTGATGTCAGCCAGAACCAGCATAGCAGTGCTGCACCCTCTGAGACCTTAGCTGATGAAGTCCCAGGGCCTTTAAATTACCTACATTCAACACCAAATGAAGGTAGAAGCTATGCAGTCATGCACTCCACCCAGGACTTTCAAGATGAGAATATAATACACATTTCGTCTCATGCAGAAGAATGTCTGAATGAAACTGGCATAGTGCAGTCCTCACATGAACTCCAGGACACTCCTAGAGAATATGAGGTGCCTGAATTCAACAATCAAGCACACAATGAAATGCAACAATTGATTTTGATACCAGAAGATTCAGAAATAGAAGTTGGACACCCATATTATGAAACGGTTGATGAGCTTGCATCAACAATTGAGTGGAATTTTGAGTATAACCACAAGGATATAACAAAGGTAAAAACAATGAAGGAATGTCTGTCGCTGTTTTTGGTTGATTGGTCCAGTAGTTTGTATATCATATTCACATGTTTAATTAATTTTGTTTTACAGAATGATGAGAGGAATGAAGTCCAAGATGTGGTATCTACAGAAAATGACCCTCCATCACCATCATCAGTGGGTCCTGTTAATGCAGAAGATTTACAACATGTACAGGTGACTCATACAATATCAATGTTATTTATTTATTTAGATTAAGGGTAATTCTGGTTTAAAGTTTTAGCTGAAATTCTTCATTAACCTTCTTAGCATGGACTTGATGGCTTTATTTTGTAAAATTATTTTTCACATATTACTGTAGTCATCAACTTATACACTGAATGATTACTGCATAAAGAACACATACATTGTATCTACATTCGCTGTCAATTTTATTAGCTTCACTGACCATGCAGGAGCACTTTGTAGTTCTATAGATGTAAAGTCAGAGACGGTAGCTCATTTCTTGCTGCAGTTTGTCAGTCCAGCAGTGACACAGAGTGGTTCAAAAACCTTCAGCAGCACTGCTGTGTCTGATCCACTCGCACCAGCACAACACACACTAACACACCACCACCACGTCAGTGTCACTGCAGCGCTGAGAATGATCCACCACCATATCACATGAAAATGCTGAGACCTGCTCTGTGGGGGTCCTGAGCGCTGAGGAACAGGGGGAGAGGGGGACAAGAAAATATTCTAAGAAACAGGTGTACTACAGTCTGTAATTGTAACTATAATGTGCTCCTGTGTGGTCAGTTGATCTGGTAATATGGATTACAAGTGTAAATACAATTAAGGTTTTCCTAATCCAGTGATTAAGTGGCAAAATAAGTTGATTATTTGAATTTAGTATAATTTACTATCGCAATGAGCAAATGTATCTAACATAATTTAATGCAAAGGTTTTCATTTTCACAGAAACATATTGGAAATATGTGCAAAAGGCAAATTTTAAATATATATTATTCTGCTTAGTTAATTTCAGGCAATAAATAGAACTACACAATTAAATATTAAGAGAATGTCATAATTAAGAAATTAACTTGTAGACTTTGTTATTTTCACTTAGAAAATTAAAACGCTGTTGGTCTAGGAGAATACAATATTTTGCTTAGAAGTCTATATGCTTGGTGTACCATAAAATGCTAAACTGCTTGTGTGTCCAAAATGGGCATAATTAATAACCTGCCCACAGGATTGTGGACCAAAGTTACATGATAAATAAGTATGTATGTTAGTAAGTAAATAAATTATAAGAAAAATCAGATACTTTAATAAATGTCTTGAATCTATTTCTGTATTTACACAATGAAGTAAAATCTGAGCTATTTCTATATGTCTATATTTATTTAAATCTTTCTTTATTTCTACATTTATTTATTCTTGTATTTCTATGTCTATGTTTAATATCCTAAAGCAGGATTGGTCAGCCTGGCAAAGCAGTACACAGCTCAGTGGCTCTTTTGTCTGGACAGTATTATCACATATCACAGACTGGGGACACAACAGAGACATGAACGATATGTACAGATGTGCAGCAGCACAGTGACTGTGTTAAAACAGGTCAAAACAACTCTATTCACACTTTAGATGTGTTTTTTTATTATTATTTTTTTTTTGAAGTTAAGACTATAAAGACAGATAGTTAAGATGATTTGTTTGAGACAGACAGAATTGCTGCTGTCCCTCAGCTGTCTGTGTTCCTGCAAGTTTAGTCCCCGTTCATAAATCTAGCAATGCCTCTGCCAAGCATGGATAGAATGTATAGATAAAAGAATGGAGAGAGCTTTTACCCAGTTTTATACAGTCACCGTATGAGCAGCATGTCTCAGTTCCCAATCTGTCAGTAATACTGTCAGGACAGAAGAGCCACTGAGCCATGTACTAGTATGCCAAGCTGACCAATCCTGCTTTAGAGTAAGTTTAGGACGGCCCTCATACAGACAGAAATACAGGAAGACACATATGCAGAAAAAGTGAAGTAAATAAACAAATGTTGAATGTGGAAATAAAAAAATAAATGTATGAATAAATAAATATGAATACAGATATAGCTCAAATTGAAGTTAATTTATGTAAATATAGAAATAGATTCAAGATATTATTTGTGCATTAATTTATATAGTTATGCTTTTATTTATTTATAATAATAAAAGTTGAAAGCATTGGCCAGAAGAATCAGGGTGAGAATTAGTGCCTTGTATGTGTCAGAATAATTACATACAAAATTTGGGCATTAGTAATGCTGTCTCACTAAAGTTTTATTTATGATTTTCCTTATCTTTCTATACAGCAAAACATAGAAATTTCTTGCACACAAGAGGAGTCTTTTGCACCTGTAGAATCAGTGGTTGAGAAACGGTATGCTGTAATACGTCGGGTTAACGTTGTGGATGACCTTTTAGACATATTCATGGACAGCAAAATAATGAAAGTTGGTCTAAAGATGGAGTTCAAAAATGAGCGGGCCCTGGATGACAATGGAGTTTCAAGGGAGGTTTACACTGCTTTCTGGACAGAATTTCTGGAACAGTGTGAGGGTGAAGAAGAGCGAGTGCCAAGGTTGAGGCCTGATTTCTCTGAAGCACAGTGGCAAGCACTTGGAAGAATCTGGGCAAAGGGTTACATTGATCATGGTATAATTCCAGTGAGACTATCAAAGGCTTTCATTTTAGCTTGCATATTTGGAATTGATGCAGTGGATGAAGATGTCCTTATGTCTTCTTTCTTCAACTATTTGTCTGCTAGTGAGCTATCAGTTGTTGAAAAGGCACTTAAAGGCAGAATTGGAGATGATGACAAAGCAAAGTGTTTTGCTTGACCTTCTCTCAAAGATCAGGGTCACACAGCCTTCCTTGCAAAGAAAACACACGCATTGCCATTGAAACAATGGCACATAAAGCCATTCTTCAAGAGCCAAAATTTATAATGGACTGTTTCTCTCATAGTCTTACCAGTGCACAGCTGAATCTGGCAGACAAAGAGAGTGTGATGCATCTGTATGCATGCAAAAGGCCAACAAGCAATAAAGTTTGTGAAATGTTACAAACATCCTCTGTGTTTCTATCTCAAAAGGAGCAAACAACATTCAGTTACTTGCAGCGCTACATTAGAAATGTTGATCAGCGTAAACTAGAGATGTTCTTACGCTTTTGCACTGGTTCATCTGTAATTTGCACAGAGAAGATAGATGTAAGTTTCAATGCTGTATCTGGTTTGAGCCGAAGGCCTGTAGCTCATACTTGTGGAGCTGTACTCGAAGTTCCTTCAACATATAGCTCCTATCCAGAATTTCGCACAGAATTTGATAACATCTTGTCTGGTGATTTTTTTTCCATGGACATACTATAAAATGATTAATAGATTGGTGCCACATTAGAATAAGAATACACTTATAAAGGTTTATCCATAATTTAAAATCTGTTTATGAATGATTATTAAATGTTGTTAATGCATTAAAAGTCATTAATAAGTTTACCTGTATACATATTAGATACCTGTATTCTTATTTTAAGGTAGTACCAATAATTTAAATGAAATGAGTTTTATTCAGTTAAGCTCCATTGCTAGAATTAACACTGTCCATAAGACATAAAAAAGCCATCTGCTGGACATCTGGCGTAAACTTGCACATGCAGACTTATAAATGTTATTATAGTTATAATTGTTCCTAATGTTGCACATTTACACAGATTTGTTTACCTTGCCTCAAAAGTAATATCTTGATATGTGAAACCATTTTAAATCTACAACAAATACCTAATGTTTTTCATTTTTAAATTGTTTTAAGTTATCATAAAAATAATAAACATGCAAACATATAACAAGCTAAATAAGCCTACAGCAATCGCAAAATGAGAAAGGTGTTTTGTTATTAGATTTATTATTTTATGATTTATGGTTTTACTTGCTAAGAAAGTGTTTTGTTTTGTTTTTTCAGTGCATTGTTAAAAATGCAAATACACACATTTGTGTCAGGTTGTGTTTTAATATACCTAAAAATAAATTGGCTTTAGTTATTATAAAGCCTGTAACAATTTACAATGTACATTATGTCCCTTTTTAATGTACCTTTATATATATATAGTATATATTTAAGTTACAAAATATTCAAATGTTGATATTTGTTCTTGGATGGAATCTTTTAAAGCCATGTTCCCATTTAAATAAATGGAATTTTAACTCAAATATTTTTCTGTTTGTTTACTACAACATCATGACCATCTCCTTGTTTCTACACTCACTATCCATTTTCTCAGCTCCACTGACAATAGAGGAGCACTTTGTATTTTTGCAATTACAGACACTGCAGACCACTACAGTGTCATTGAGAATGATCCACCTCCCATATCATACCGGTTCTATGTAGGTCCTGACAATTGAACAGTGTTGAAAGGAGCAAACAAATTATGCAAAGTGGACTACAGACTGTAACTGTAGAACTATAAAGTGCTCCTGTGTGGTCAGTGGAGCTGAGAAAATGGACAGTGATTTTAATCTAGTGATCTGAATTGCTGTGGTTCCTAAATGATTCCACTTACACCAATGACTTGTTGCTATGGTGGCATCCTATTACATCAGTACAATGCTCAATTTCAGTGAGCTCTTTAGAATAACTTGTTTAACAAATGTTTGTAAATGTGGGCTGTTTTTTTGTGGGCAGGTTTTTGATTGTATACACCTGTAGCATACGACTGAATGAAACACCTGAATTTACTAAGAGTTCCCAATATTTTGTCCTTAGAGTGTGTCTCTTACAGAATTTAAACATTTACATTAGTAAAAAAAAAAAAAAAAGGCACATATTTTTATTCTGAGGATTTTTCTTTTTTTTGATCCTGCAGTTTGGGCCAAAAAGGCAACATGTCTCATTCGAATGTAAGTATGTGAAAAGAATATGCGTACAGACTGTATACAAATTTCGAATGTCATTTAACAACAAAACAAAAGAGAAACATTTTCTATCATATTATTTCACTGAGGACTATCAGACATGCTTTTGTATTTAACACACTAATCTTACTTTAAAGAAATTAAAAGAATAAAATGTTGCTGTTATGATCATATGTGTCACCACTACAAAACGACTACATAGATGATTTTATAACATCTCTCAAAAATATGTACAAATCAATAGCTTGATATGGATCTCTTGGGAGTGTCAACTGGGATTCAGCCATAATTATATTACAAAGGTCATATACATCTGGATCACATGGCACTGACTGGCGAAATGTACATTCAATTTTGCATGTATGAATGTCCTCATTCAGCTGAATGAAGAAAGTCTCTGGTTCCATACAGTTCTGGCAGTCCATACATTGTGTTTGGCCGGCCACTAGGAACACTGTCATTCTTTGATGGTGTGTGAATCCCACACGTCTGCAGTGTCATCCAGCTCATCCTAGAAAAAAGGTTTTAAAAGATGTACCAGAAAACACCAAAATTAATTTCAGTATTACAATCCCTAACAATGTCCCTATTACTACAATGTTTAAAATACAAAGTACAATTATTAGACACATATACTTTTACCAATAAACATAACGTACAAACATCTCTAGTGCCAACTTTGCCTATTCATTCATTCATTCATTGTCTGTAACTCCTTATCCACTTCAGGGATACGGTGGTTCTGGAGTCTACCCGGAATCACTGGGCGCAAGGAAGGAACACACCCTGGAAGTGGTGCCAGTCTTTCACAGGGCGACACACACACACACTCACACTTATGGACACTTTTGAGTCACCAATCCACCTAACGTTGTGTGTTTCTGGAGCGTGGGAGGAAACCCACGCAGACACAGGTAGAACACACCACACTCCTCACAGACAGTCACCCAGAGCGGGACTCAAACATACAACCTCCAGGACGTGCCGCCAACTTTGCACATTTATTAAATTTAAATATAACTTAAATATACGGTAATGACAAACACCATCTCCAGAAATGTGGGGATGCTGTGCAAATCATTCACCTATTTTGAATTTGATGCCAGCTTAGGGTTACAGAAAATTTGGTATGAGAGCATATTTACCACTGTGCTGCATCATTTTGTGTTTTATCCCAAAACGCTGTATGCTTGGGAACTGAGAAGACCAAGTTCTGTAGTTGTGAAATAACAATTTTCCCATTCTTGCTAGGATTTCAGGTGCTTAACAGTTTGGGTGTCTGTTATAATTGTTTTCAGTGGGTAACAGGTCTGGATTAATTTAGCTCCTGGACTCCTTACTAAAGGAGACATGTAGAATGTGGACTGTCCTTCCAGTCACTCCATAACCTGTATATTTATTATTCAGCTTTATTATATATATATATATATATATATATTAGTCCCCATTTTTAGTTCTGAAAGACTCTGCCTCTCTGCTTTTGTTGAAGTAACTGTCTACTGAACAGAGAAGGTTGTCTACTGGAACAATGATTTGAAGCAATGCAGTAAAATAAGGATGTTGGATTTTCAGCACCCTGCCTCATCCACAACTCCCCAACTCATCCCAAAAGTACTGGGTGGGACACCATCATTCCAGAAAACACATTTCCAGAACTCAATGCTGGGGGCTTTATACGCTTCTAGTTCCCATATGGCTTTATTTATGGTGACAACAGGTTTGTGTTTATCTGCTCCTGAGAGTCTTATTCTATTGCCAATACTTCTGTACAGGGACTAGACAAGTTGTGTACATTGGCACATCTTTGTCAGCAATTTGTGCAAGTTAAAGTAGCTGAATGTATTCATTAAAAGGGGTGTCCACAAACAATTAGACATATTTTGTTGTTTATTTATAGCCTTGCTAAAATAAATAATAAAAAAAAATAACCAGCTTAACAACCCCTGTAAAAGACTGGCGTCCCCTAGGCTCCGGACCCACCGTGACCCTGAACTGGATAAGTGGTTACAGATAATGAATGAATGAAGGAATGAATTAATGAATTTATACTATGTTTAACAGATTAGGATATGGTTTAGTCTGTATAAACTGTTCAGCCTCTTTAATCAAACACCATCTTAGCACTTATCAAATCAACACCCATCAAATAGCTAATTCATCAACTCACCTGTATGAGGCCCATGCAGGAGAACTGAAGAAGGCTTTTGTCCAGAAATTCTCCATTAAAGAGCCCCCTTTCCTTGAGGTCAGCAAAGAGAGCTATCCAAAACGGCATGCATTCTTTCCTTAAGAAGCCCCACCAGCTTTCTATTCTCTGGTTGGCTGTGCTTGCTCCATCCAGATAGCTCTCTATGCTTCCATGGTGATTCCTTCTGAGGAAAAATTGAAAATCACGTACGTGTCCATTTTCTGTCCCACAGTCTCCTCTCACGATTTCTGGGCAGCCCCCCAAACGCTGAATTGCTTGGATGTAATAGCCTCCAAACAACCTTGGGTCGCTACTGGTAGTATAAGCATTCAGCCAGATTATTTTCCTGGAAAACCCATCTATACATCCATTGATGCAAATTCCATAATGCCAGATGAAGTTTGGTCCTTTTGAAAAATAATTCCATCTGCACAGCCTCTTTGCTCTTCTGAGTGCGACCCCTCTGGGGTTTAACTCCTTGAGAATCAAACGGACATCCTCCTTTCTCACTCGAAGCCCATTTAATCTACATTTAGCATACATCCATCGGTATCCATGGAGTTGTCCCGAGCTCTGCAGTTGCGACTGAACGAAAGTAATAACACTATGTCGATTAGAGTAATCCTTCCTTCTAGAAAATCCCATAGACCGCAACAAACGTTTCAGTTGGCGCTCCCCAATAACATATCCATGTTTACCGCTGAGAAGAGATGCAATGTCTTTATATTTCAGTCCAAGATCAAAGTAAAATTCAGCGAGCTGCTCCATAGTTCACCTGACACACACAGCAAGCACACAATCAACAGTAAGCACAGTACTGTACCATACGGAGCCCACAAAGTATTTGCGAGGGAACGCAAAACGTATGAAATTTTTTTGAGCCAGTCATCAGAACAGTGTAGCCCGCTGGGCTTGATGCATTTTTTTGTGATTCTGTGTGTTTACGTGGTGATATTTTTCCCCACTTGAACAAAAACGAGAGGCGGTGAAGTGAATAAATGAGTCGAAACAGCGAAACAGGAATTCCTCCGCTGCCCAAAGTAGGTCTATTGCAAAGAAGTTAGGAGAGGCTTTGGCCTCGGCTATTGGCCTCGTTTATTGATTTTAACGGACTCTGTTCTCTCGACGCGCGATTATGTTCACGTCTTAGAACACCACATCCTGCCTTTGACTCTTTTTTCTTCAGTAAAGTCAAGGCAAAATAATTTATTTATTTTTTTATTGTTGTTTGGCTGTTTTTTCAGTTACGTCTTACAATTTGAAGGGAAGACCCGTTTCGATTGCATAATTCTGGAAATGGCAAACAGCAATGTGCTTCTTTAACGTCCTGCATCACTTAAAGGTATTCAAATTTTTGGATCCTGGTTTGCAATATATATGCATGTTACTAGCAGGGAGACTGTAGAGCTTGATGGTTGTTTATGCATTTGAGTTAATAAAAATTTTTTGGAGAACATTTGATCCTTTATTTGATTGCTTTAATGAATCTCCAGAGTTAGAATGAAGGCTGCTAGTATTGCTAAGATAGGCATCTTCAAGGTAAGAAAACTACATATATATAACAAATGTTTTATCGTGTCATGACTGCATTGTCATAGTTATCTGTACACAGTTCGGGTTTATAAATTGTTTTTATAACGATTGTTGCAGTTTAAATTTTTCATTCCTGCCACCTTTCAGGCATTGCATTCCAGCTCCTATGAGTGGTTGTGGAAGGAACAATGTGCTGGCCTTTGTGACACCCAGGAAAATGGTGATATTCTAATTCATTTAAAATCAAGCTTTTGTTGTTTGATACTTTAGAAGATGATTTGTTTGCCATTTTTCCTATTTTTTGACAGCTGTGGTAGAGAGACAAACACAGTGAAGAGAGGTGATGATATGCAAAGTGCCCATGCCAGAACTGAACCTTGCCCGCTACAATAACAATATGTGGTATGTTTTTTTTTCTTAGAACAATGCATCTCCTTGTCTTTTATTACTTTTGTTTCAGGTATTAAGATTTTTCTTGACATGGACATCACATCCATAAAAATTGGTAGTTGGTTGTGCAGTTCAGTGTACATTAATTTAATGACAGAAGGCTTTGGGTTAATCTCTTTTTGTAGACTGTGTAGCCATTTCATGTTCAAACAGCGTATGCAGTTGCTGATGCTAAACACGGTCACAATTATATAACCTAATGTGATTTCAATTTCACCCATTCTAGTCCCTTTCTTCAGATGTTTTGATAACTGTTTAATAGATCTTTTATTATTAGTGATTTTATTAACTATTAGGATTTAGGTATTTTATTCCTTATGGGGAGTGATTGCTGTCACAGCAGGCTGGAGACAGGTCAGGTGATTTTTGTCATAGTGACGAACTTGTGCAGCTGTGCTTGATTTATGTATGTTCTATTGGTCTGATAATCTGGTTCAGAAGATACAATGGAGTTTGTTTATGGGCTGGAGACAGCAGAGACTGAGCTCCTTCAGTCTCCTTCATTTTCTCTGTCTATTCATTGTTTTAGGTGGCTCATGAAATCTTTATTGTAACGTGTCTTGCTCTCTTGTTTGTTTGTTTATTTATTATTTACAATTCATTTTAACATACTGTTTGTTAACAATTTAATGTTGTCTTGTTTCATTTATTTAATGTTTTGTATTTTTCTTTTTCTTTTGAGAAGCACTCTGCAACTGTGTAAGTGCAATATAAAAAGTTGTTATTGTTATTATGTTTATTATTATTAATTCTAATATTATTAATGTTGTTTTTGCTTTTGGGCTGCAGAGAGGATCATGTCAGTCTGCAGCAAATGCCTGAGATGTGAGTCTTCAAGCAGAACTGGTGGCAATAAACGCTTTTATTTACAGTTATTTGAACACGTCTGTGTAAGACTCTGTCCCATGTTAAATGCCACATTTGGACTCAGTGACATTACTTTTGATGAACTAAGGCAAGTGGACACTTTTCATAATGTTTCTTCATTCCACCATGGATTAGTGCATATGTTTGGACACACATGATCTCACCACTGCTTTGTATGTATACTGGGCAAGTTATTGGATCTGTTCTACACTGTTGGATCTGTTTTACACTGAGAATGTACTAATGCAAATGCCTCAATAATAGTCTGTACCTTGGTTTATATCTAACTTGTTTTGCCTTTGTAACTTCAATTAGTAATTGTAAAACCCATGGCAAAAAAGTGTAAAGCCTAATGTGTAATGCCGTATTTTTTGCAAGGATATTCTGGCAACCACAGCTGCCGGTAATTTACTGTAAAGTTGAAATCTACAATAAAATACTGTAAAATAATCATGGTTGTAATGTGTTTATCATGGAAATGGGATGTAATATTTTACAGTAAAACTGTTGTTTTTTAATTGTTCACCGTAAACAGGTTCATAAAAATAGCTGTTAATTTTACAGCATAGTACTGTAAACAGGTTCAATATAATTTTTAAAATTCACAGTAATTTTCTGTAATTAAACAACAGTTTTAAACTGTTGAAAATTACAATTGCCAGAAAAGATACCGTAATGTTATTTACATTGTCAACATTTTTTTTACGGTGAAGTTCTGGCAATCACAGCTGCCAGTATTTCACCGTAAATTTAACAGATTTTTTTTTACAGTGTATGGAAACCTTATAACTTTTTTAGATCATTTATCATGCCTTATTGGTTTTATTTTCAGGTAAACAACAATGGATTATTGACCGTTGATCAACCATGGTACAGCCCTAAACCTACTCTGTTCACTGCAAATAATGGAAAAGATATCAATAATACCACTGGACATGGTATTATCTCATACAAGCAGTACAATAACAGCAGTGTGCTCTCACGAGCCACAAAGGACATCAACCAGTACTATCCAGGCATTAATTTCACTGCCTCTTTGGTCTTTGTTGCAACATGGGATAAAGTGGGGTACTTCAGCTATTCAGACACGGTATGATACAAAATACTTGACTTGTTTGATTGGATAAGACAAAAATGACAGTAAACTTAAAACACTTTTAATGTATAGTAAGGTTTAGTTTGTTCATTGTGTTAATGCATAGATTTATGTATTTGTACAAGTATCTTAATTTTTTGGAGTTTTTCAACACAATTTTAAAACAAAGCTTTGGAACCTTGTGATCCTGGGTTAAATTCCCAACTGTCTGTGAAAGGATTTGTGTGTTCTCTCCATATCTAAGTTACATACCTATAAATATACTATCTTGAATGTGGGGTTTGTTCCAACAGAGACCGTTTCACATTTTATATATCACTGTCCAATCAAAAATATGTATCTCCAAAATAGCTTTATATGAGCAGGAAAAACCTTTTTAAGTTTCAATGGAAATCAAGGTAAAATTATTTTATTTTAAGTAACTTTAGATCTTTAGATGCTCTAGTCATCATGAAATTTGTACGTAGTGTGAAGGAGGGCTGCTGTATTCAACAAAAATATGCCATAATTGTCATAATTTGTCTTTATTCCAAATTCTAAATACTATAAACTTTCTGTTTAGGCTTGATATTACACAAACTCTACAGACTACATTATAATACTGTGGTTAAGTGGTGGTTTCTCCATTCTGACTCTCAGGATTCTTGAGTCATTTGAATGTCCCTGGGCGTTCCTCGTAGGCCAACTTGCTATCGCCATTACAGGAGGTAATCAGGTTTTACAGGTAGTACATTTTCAACATAGAAAACATGTTTTATCCCATGTGTTGATGTTTTAACTTCAATTCTGGGATGTCTCTATATTCTTTTCCTGGTATTTATTAAACAATTGAAATGTGTAATTGTAATTATCATTCTTCCTACTAATTACATTATTTTAGTATGTCTGAAAGTTCGGATAAGCCTTAATCTAACCTTAGTAACCAAAGGATCTTAATACATCAGATAATCATACCATTTTATGACTCAAAATGTATTACAACATGAATTAGTGTAACAGCTGACAATGTGAGTGGTGAGAATTCATGTGCAAGTGAATTTAATTCAATAAAGTGGAAACAGAGTGAAGTACAAAAAACAACCACTACACAGTACTGAACTTAGACTGTAGATTACTTGGCTGAGAGAATGTTAAGGTATTTGGTTTTAGAAATGTTCAAAAACCTAAATGTTATCTTGTTGCTTTCTGGTAAATGAGTTGCTTTAATTTCATTTCAACACGGTGCTTCAGTTTTGTAGCGTTGTATGAACAGAATATAACGGGCTTTCCCTGATCATACACACACTGCCTGAAACTGAAAAGATAAAAAAAAATTATAGTTGTTATTATTTTTTATTATTATAAACAAAGACATTAATATGAAGCACTAAAGCTTCTCCAGACCTTCCAATGACAAGGGTATGTATTTTGGGCATTTCCTGTTTTTGAAATTCCAGAAACACCTCTGTGGCTATATGACTAATGGTGGCTACATTAGGTTTGTCTAGTTTCTCATTGCTCTTGTTTGTTTTGATGTTTTTTTTTTTTGTGTGTGTCTTGTGTTTGCTGGACTTTGCATTAAAAATAATCATATAATGTGAATATTGCAGATGGAGTATGGCTCTCCTGGTAATAATGATTAATATTTGTATAAAACAGGAAATTATATTTAAATCCATGCACTTATACATTTCATTAATTACCAGCAATCTTTGGGCACAAGGCAGGAGCACACCCTAGAAAATTCACCACACTCTCACACCTACAGACACTTTTGGACAGCCACAGACCAAATGCCTGCAAGACAGAGACTAAATGTCATGCAGCTTGCACATGGACTACAAGGAAATCATTATCTGAAAAGCAGGTTTGGGAGGTTGCAGACATTGGAACTTTTAAAGGTTGCATGTGAAATGTTTTAGTTTGAAGCTGAACTGTGCAGTGTTCACTTTTTTCTGAGGCTGGTGATCTACAGTTATAAGATTGTATTACAGTGATATCAGCACAGACATTGGCAAATGAGCTAAAGTAAGTCTCTGTTTTGTTCCTTTACAGATGTGCATGCATTAAAAGTCTTTATTAAGTCAATCTGACAATGACAAGCTCGGCTCTATCGTCCGGGGTGACCCTGAAGACAGTGGCAATCCTGTTAATGATAAGTATGTTTTTTTTTTTTCAAAACTGGTTTTAAAGTTTTACAGATCTAAAATTATAGATCTATTTACAACAGTTTAATGAATCTTCATTCTTTTTTTCCTGAAAACAACAGTTGGAAAAGGTAATTAAACTCAAATAGTACTGTCCTGTCTTTTTTCTTATCATTGGGCTTTATGCTGTTAATTAATCATTTGTTCGCATTTTCTTTGCATTTACTGTATTTAAAAGCTATTGGGAGTATTACAAAATTCATTAATATTCAAATGACACTAAACATTTTTTTACATCATGTCATCCCAGAGGGAATTGATGTTCAAATGTTCTTTGTCGATAATAATTATCCTCTAAATTCTTTAGTAAACAATCCCTCTTGTGTCCAGGGAAATCAGATCACTTGATTTACAAGCTTTGCTGGGAGTTTTAGAAGTTTCATGAGTATTCAAATGTCATCATTCAAATGTATCCAAATGTCACCTGTTGATAGTTAATTCCTCAAATTCTTGAAGAGGCCGATCCTCTGGAAAATACTTAAGATGAGGTATCTCTTGTGGAATAAGAGAGTGTACTAAAAGTGTACTACTTTGGAACGACTAAATTGTACTAAATCTTTACTTATAGGTAACTTAAATTACAGTAAGTTACACTTAATGAGTGAATTAGTCATATGTTATTTCTGCAAAAATAAAATATATTTATATGTTTAATGTTTAAAGTCTAGGGCGGCACGGTGGCGCAGCAGGTAGTGTCGCAGTCACACAGCTCCAGGGGCCTGGAGGTTGTGGGTTCGATTCCAGCTCCGGGTGACTGTCTGTGAGGAGTTGGTGTGTTGTCCGCGTGGGTTTCCTCCCACAGTCCAAAAACACACGTTGCAGGTGGATTGGCGACTCGAAAGTGTCCGTGTGTGTGTGTGTGTGTCTGTGTTGCCCTGTGAAGGACTGGCGTCCCCTCCAGGGTAAATTCCCGCCTTGCGCCCGATGATTCCAGGTAGGCTCTGGACCCCCCACGACCCTAAATTGGATAAGCGGTTACAGATAATGGATGGATGGATGGATGTTTAAAGTCTTAATCTTATCATTTGTAAGTATTGTAATTTGTAATACTATATACTGGTATATTTGTGCTACTGCAAAATATTGATTATTGATTACTTTGACGTGGTCTGATTGTTTTTTATATTAATGACTTTTATTTTATAATTTATTTATAATAAAAGCAAATTTTAATGAGTTTTAGAGTTGAGGCATGCAGCTCATAAAAAATATTTCAGTTGTTTTAGAAGAGTGGCAGAAATAACATATGACTGGTACAATCAGTATATACATGATATAAATAAATTTACATATTAGTACTGATTTCAAAATGTGTCAGGAACAAGGGGCGGACTGACGGAACGGACGCACACGCTAAAGCACAGATAAACTTTATTTAAAGGAAAATAACAAAACAAAGAGACTTTAACAGAAAGAACAGAAACGGGAACCCAAGCAGGCTAAATGGGACACGGGAAGCTAAACAGGGTAAACGGGACAGACAGACTAAAGAACCAAATGACAGAGGAAATGAAACAACGACGTGGAAAATAATAACGGACGAACTTGCAGAGATGGACCGACTAGAGAACACGACAGACTTGATACAATACAAAGAACAAAAGAACAAATGACCAACAAACAGGAAGTGCAGGAAGGGGACTTAAATACTGAACACAGACACGATACACCTGGACATCTAACGAGGGGGCAGGTTAACAAATGACACAGACGAGAAGGCGGAACAAAGGCGGGACAAGAACATAAACAAACATAGCCATGTGCTAAAGGAGCACATGGCCGGGGGAAAACAGACTTGAAGAGACGAGGGCGTGACAAAATGACAATTATATAATATGCTGTCATTTTTGACAAGGGTTAAGACACTTGCGTCCAGAACAAAATCAAAGTTATTTACTGTAATGCATCAGAACTAAGCAAGGTTTTTTTTTTTTTTTGGTGCTCAGTTTTATTTTGAATTCAGTTGCAGAAAAACTGATGTGTTGATATTTCCGTAAATTTGTACCCACTATGAGACTGATCTCCACTAAAATATGGGTGAGGTGTCTGCTCTGAGGAAAATTCTCCACCATCTCTCCATCTGGTCTATAATTATTAAAAAAAAATAGAGAGATATTAAGATCACTTTCTTTACACTTGGATATTGCAATCAATAACACCATTCCAACAACTGAAGCTGAAAAGATATTTAAGTCCACCAAGCTAAAACACAGAAAATAAATTTGGTTGGGGACAAGCACTAAGCTGCAATAGTCTATTAAATAAGACATCAAGGACTAGTTTCTGATTCTGACAGTGGCAGATGCTGGTCTTTCAAGGAGGGGAAGCTCAATTTTGGCCTACATCATAAAATCTGTCGGATTATTTATACGTAAATTCTACCCTCCGTTCCTTTTCAAGGAAATGATCTGTGACCCTGTCGTACCAACAAGGCGACTTTTCCAGGGACTTGACTAGTGTCCTCTCAATGGCCAGCAGAGCTAGGCTGCTTAAATGGCCTTGGCCCATGTGAAGTGGGTCCGCCTGTGAGTGATTTGTGATGGTGGAGGGGCTCAGCAGCACCCGCTGGACAGAAACTGCAATAGAAGTCAGAAAGAGTGATAGAGGTCAGTCTCCAAACACAAGCAGCTACAAAATACCCCACCAGAAATAGAAGCTTGATTTGTGGCTAGTCGTTTTTAACAAAGAAAATGCCGCTAAGAGGATTAAGAAAGTCTCCGGTTCAACTCAGAACAGAAGGAAAATTTAATGATCCCACGGATCTTTACACCAAAGGATCGCTGATTCGCTCATTTCGCTGTCAATAAAAAAGGGATTCAGCCTCAGACAGGTCATCCAATCATCATGCAGAAGCTGAGCTCAGCGTCCACACTGTTTAAAGCACTGTGAAGCTGTGGGAATGATTGAGAGGAAAGCCGCGTCTTTACCAGTGATAAGAAGCTGATTCTGAAAAATAGTTGAGTGCGTTGTAATGCATATTTATTCAATGACATGTACACACAACAGTATATATTTGATCACTTATTTTTTTTTAATTTTAGGGGAAGCTGAGCTTCCCTTGCAGTCTTAGGGTAATCGCCTCTGGATTCTGAATATAGCTAAAAGAGATTAAGAGAAAATGTGGATGGAATGCAGCTGTCACCAGGTCATTTAGTCATCACTCTTGATGGCACCATTTGATGGTGATGGCTCAATGATGGTCACTCTACAAAGACCCGAGCATCCCTCAGCTGCCAACTTCTCCCTCTATTTTCTTAACATACAAGAATATTTCTTTCCTACTGATTCCAGCCTAGCAGCAATTCCCTGCTGGACTAGTAGGGGATGGGATCCCACTTCTGACACCACTTGTAGTGATGTTCAAATGAGAAAAATGGAAAACACAACCATTATCTTTTAAGGGTGCACTTTATTGCAAACTATCACAGTATAATAACACATTTTGACATTTTCTAGGTTTGACCACAGTGAGCCCTGTCACTCTGAATGCTACCAGCTCTGACACTACAGGTATGCACTCTATTTTGCTTGATATTTATTTATCCATTTAAATCTAAAATAGGCAGATGTCCAGACACTGAGGTAAACACATATTTCTTTTTTCTAAATTTCAGTTGTGATCATACTCTTCAACTTTACTCACTTCTTAATGTGCATAATCCCAGTTTAAGAGAACAAAGTAATATTTACATTACAGTATAACAGATCATGTTACTTTGATCATTTTAGCTTTGAGCACAATAATCCCTGTCACTGCCACCACTACCACCACTAGTACTACAGGTATGTACTCGTTCCCTATTCCTTTATCAGTCTAAAGAAGGTAGATGCACATACAGCCAGAGGAAACAAGTTTTCAGCCATATTTGTTAAACAAGTTCCATTAAATGAAAATTATAGATTAAACAATGTTTAAATTATGACAGGACCGATCATGTTCTGTTTCACATTGTAGTAAGTGCAAGCTCAATAAGCCCCCCCACATCCATAACTGGCACCACTATCACTACAGGTATGTACTGGTCCTATATTTTGTAACTATTTAAAGAAAGCAGATGCAGATTTCTCATATTCATCTGAGCAACTTCATTAGATTTTACAAGCATAAACAAAGTTAGAACTTGATGCCTGCAACACACTCCAGAAGTAGTGCAACTGAAGTATATCTACCACAGGTTACATTGCCTTTCATTTGATTTAAACTAAGGACACTATTGTTGTAGTTTTGCAAGTGGAACATTTCCTGAAGTACCCTTAAGCCCATGTGGCTGTATTTATTACATCAGCAAGGCAGTTTATAAAGCTACCTGCTATCTGAGCAGTGCCATCTCCGAAGTCTCACACATTCAACACTGGTTTCTGGGCTACACTGACTGAGACTTCTCTAAAGTTCATGAGTCTTTCACATTATTACATACAGTGGATGCTGAAAGATCAACAAATTCTTTGCAATCTTACATTGAAAACTGACTTTTAAGAAATGTTTGAGAAGAATATTACAATAATAATTGAGTACATGTTTTCAATGAATAGTACAAATTGTCCCCATTGTTTTCAAAATGATTTTGTACTTAAACACTATAAATGATGTTCATTTTGCCATTGTTTTAGATGTGACCTCAGTAAGCCCCATCACTTCCACAACCTTCACCACTAACGGTACAGGTATGCACTGGTTTCGTTTTCCTTCATGTGTCTAGAGAAGGTAGATGGTAGATGTACTTATAGGATGAGGAAACAAGAATTCAAGCATGTTATTTTTTATTATATAAAATTATATAATTTAAAATGATTAAATTATAGATTAAACAATATTTCTATTATGTCAAAACAAAATATTATTTTTATACAATTTAGTAGGTGTGAGCTCAGTAAGCCCTGCCACATCCACAACTGCCACCAACAATGCTACAGGTATGTACTAGTCCTACTTTTTTCTGTCTAAATTAGATAGATGCACAGATACTTTTCTATTAAATTAAATGAAACAGTGTAAATTAAACCAATTTTACAAAGCTGAATTTTCTGAAAAGTTAGGACATTTTGTATAATGCATTAATAAACATAACCATGAAATATTTTTGGTCCTGAATCTTTTTAACATGAGAAAATACAATGGAAATATTTCCAATATTTATCTCAGCAACTTGATTGGATTTTGTAAATTTAAAGTTAGTATTAGATGCCTGCATCACACTTCAGAAGATTGGGAATAGAGGCACAGCTGCCACAGATTACATTACGTTTCCTGTTAATTACACTTTTTATCACTGAGGATGCTAATTGTTGCAGTTGTGCAAGTGAACGATGTACTATTTCTTCCTTCATGCAAAACCTCAGGTGTTTAACAGTCAGTGGTCAGAGATTTGTGTGGTTCTCCTCCTCCTTATGTACCATAGGGGACAGATCTGGTGTTCAGGCAGGCCAGGCAAGCATGGGCTCTCTGTGTTTAAGAAACCACACTGTTGGAGCAAGTGTCTAAGGAAGCCTGACGTTGTCTTGCTTAAACAACCACAAAATTCCCAGATTGAGGCATTGCCTTAATGGTGGCATATGTCTCCCTAAAATAACAATAATCATCTCAGACAACAGAAGCAAGTCATCCATTCCGTTTCAACTGCTTCCCACAGACACACAAACAATGACAAATGCCTAGTTTTGCTGATAACAGTGTGGATGGTACATTTTGTCTTTGACAAAGAGAACTTAAAAATGCATTCTTTGAAAAACAAACTGCAACATGGGCTCACCTGAATACAGCAAAAATTCCCACCATCTTTTGGACCATCTGAGATGAGCTTGGCCCCAGAGAGCTCCAGGGAGTTTCTGCATAGAAACAAGTGTTCACACACATCAGTTAATAAAATTAAATTAAAATATATGCATGAATGAATCCAATTTTTTATTTTTATTTTAAAAAGTCATGTTATTTCTCACATTGTTGTAGGTGTGAACTCAATAAACCCCATCACTTTCACAGCTGCCACCACTAGCACTACAGGTATGGTCTGGGTTTTATATCTTTATTCAGTCTAATGTGGAGATAGACCCAAACATGTTCATTCCAGAGGCGATTGCTCTAAGACTGCAAGGGAAGGTCAGCTTCCCCTAAAATTAAAAAAAAATAAGTGATCAAATATATATTGTTGTGTGTACATGTCATTGAATAAATATGCACTACAACGCGCTCAACTTTTGTTCAGAATCAGCTTCTTATCACTGGTAAAGACGTGGCTTTCCTCTCAATCATTCCTGCAGTTTCACAGTGCTTTAAACAGTGTGGACGCTGAGCATCCACAGAGTTCAATAGCAAAGTAGCGAAGTGCAGCGAAACGAGACGAGTCATTGGATAAATGCTGGGCTTTGTCCCGCCCATCGGACGCTCAGCATCTCTGGGGGTCTATGGGGCAGTGGGCTGGCCTTGGCTGACCCAGACGCTCAGCTTCTGCATGATGATTGGATGATCTGTCTGAGGCTGAATCAGCGATCCTTTGGTGTAAAGATTCGTGGGAGCACAGGCGGACCCACTTCACATGGGCCAAGGCCGTTTAAGCAGCCTAGCTCTGCTGGCCATTGAAAAGACGCCTTGTTGGTACGAAAGGGTCACAGATCATTTTCTTGAAAAGGAACGGAGGGTAGAATTTACGTATGAATAAACGGATACATTTTACGATGTAGGCCGAAATTGAGCTTCCCTCCTTGAAAGACCTGCATCCGCTACTGGTTCATTCTGACATTGTTGTAGGAATAATGACAACAAGCCCAGGCATTTCCACGGTTGCCCCCAGTATTATACCAGGTATGTACTGGTTCTGCTTTTTTTTTTTTCAATCTTTTTATAATCTCATCAGTGAATAAACGTGTTTTTTTAATTAAATTCAGTTCACAAAAATTTCTGTATGTGGGAGAATGAAACAGACTGGACAAGATTCATATTCATGCTGTTTACTGTATGTCCTGTAGATCAGTGACAGACCGTGTTGTTATGATACAGAAATGAAAGACAAAACTGTTTAGCACAAATGGATCAAATATAACAAATCAGAAATATAAACATGGGGAACACCCTTAAGGCAGATATGTACATATAGGGCTGCATGGGAAAATACACTGGAGTCTTCCTAGACCTCCTGACACTCCTGTCTGTCAGGCCACAGATTCACATCTACATCACATCAGAGCGCTTCCCTTACAATGCAGCATGGAAAAAATCTTTTTGAATGTCTTATCCAGGCTCTACAGGCATGGTGCCATGATTATGTGGCTGGCTCCTTGCTTATTTGGGCTGTCGACACTGGTTATTTCCCTGTTCTTCCATTGTCGGAAATTTAAACACTGTGTTGTGCTCTGTCTATATATGTTTGGCAACCGAAGGTTCATAAGATGCACCTCTGAGCTATTTTAGAGAACTGGTTGGTCATTGGTTGATCTAAAGCTTCAAACATTCCCCTTTATATGTGAAAGTCATGATTCACCTGAGAGCTACTCATCAGTTCAGCAGACATTCATCAAAAATGTCTGGGAGAAATGTACAAAATGTGATTCACAGATCATGACAACTGGATCAACATGTCTGAGTGTACTGACTTCTGCAATGGACTAGTGCCTGGATGTTTTGGGGGTTTATTGAACTGTTCAACCAAGAACCAGTTTAATCCATTTTGATCAACATGAAAAAAGCAATTGATAATATATTATAGCACAGATGGCTGTGCACAATCACGAGCATGATTAAGAAAAACATGTGTTGTTTGTCCAAAATAAATAAGAAATGTCTTTATGAATTGCATAAGTAACTAAATGATGTTTGAACAAGTCATTTGGAGAAATTCAATTCTGATCTGAAAAATGCTGCAAAGCCACTGAGACAAACTAAGAGTATGTATAAAACGTATTTTTTAAAATTGTCATAGAACAGATCATGTTCACATGGACAAAGATGTTGGTTTACTCACAACAAGGTCAATCAATGACACTGTTTCCACCAATACTAGTCTGAGTATGTACTAGATCTGCTTTTTTATGAATCTAAAAATTGGAGATGCACATGCACACACACACACACACACACACACACTGAGACAACCTCGTAGACAGTGTTGTTAACTTTTGCTGTGTTGTGAAGACAGGTGATGGAAAAGAATCTCCGCAGACACGGTTAAAAGTGTAAATACATCTTTATTTACCAAAACAGTGTCTTACGGGTTCTTAAGGATCCCGTGAGAGGAGTGTTCAATTCAGAGCTCAGATTCTCTCCCATGTCTAAAAAATCTCTCCCTCCTCCTGGCTAGGACCTCGCTCTATATGTTTCTCTCCTTTCCAAATAAGGTAAACATAAAGGATAATTTACAATGCATGTTAAGGGAGTGGTAAAATTTATGGCCTCCTGCCCTCACTGCCAACTTATCCTAAACATTCCTCTTCTGTGGAGCACAGACACAGCACATATGGCTGAACATGAAAAACACAGTGAACATTTCTTAATACTGCCCTACGAGGCCTTCTGATAAATATACCGCATAATTTCCTCCCTTCGAGACTGTTAAAGTCTCGTAAAATTTTAAGCAACCCATACATGTTAATGTCATAACAAATAAGTGATACCTTCCTACACACAATTTTAACATCACTTGCATTATGATGTAACAAAATTTCATGGAGTGTGAGGGCGAAAAAACCTGCCAGGCAGCCATCTTTCTTGAAAATCCTTCAACCATTTTAGACAGGAAAAATTCCGTTACGATCCCTTCTGCCCAGGCGATCACAAAACTTGTACTCCAGTCCAATTAAATTTACTCTATATGTGTAGGGAGTTGACTTAAGTAAATGCACATGAAAATCTCAAATAAAATCAAACAAATGTCCAAATTCAGGCTGGTCGACCCATCGGGCCTTCCAATGGACCTGTCCCTACCTGACACACCCCTTGTCCCTAACATTGAGAAAAACAAAAAACTCTGAGATTTCAATACACTTACACAGATTACATTTCATCAGTCTATAAATCTTCATATTAAACAGTTGTTACAATTTTTAATATCACTCGTATAATGGTTTATCAATATCAAATAATAAATAATTAATAAATTAATTAAATAATAATAACTAATAATAAACAATTCAATAGGAACATATGACATAATATTCTCTTTTTAGCAATTTTGTCTTCTGATGTGATGTTGATGACATATTGAGCTTCAGCAAGTCTTCACCATTCTTGTTTCAAAGTCCTTCTGTTTTATTGTCCTCTTTTGAGTTTTTGGATCCCTGTAGCATTTCAGGAATCTCGAACAACCATCCTCCCTTTTTTCTTTCTGGAAGAAAGAAACAACAGCCAGTATCTTTCGCAAAAATGACAGATGCAAATAAACATCAAATAAATTTCAATAATAGTAATACTAATGGATTAATACGTTTTATAAGCTACAGTGTATACTTCATCCTACAATCTTTATAATTGATTACTAAATAGTAAACCTAACAAAATAAAAGAATAATGTCATAATTGAATAGTAAAATATATAATAGTGGATATTCAAAATGGATATCTTTCCACCAGGTTGTAGTCTAAAATTTCCTCCTCATGTTTGTCTGAGTCGGTTCTACTTAATAATGGCATCAGTACTTGATCTCCAGGCATTACAACTCCAACCCATTTCAAAATCATAGCTTTTGCACAAATTAACAACAGTGTACAAAAACAAAACATTATACACACTGCTAAAAGAGCTGCTCCAAAAACTTGAGCCAACATTGCTCCTAGTGGTCCTAATTTCTCCAATAACCAAGCATTCACAGACCATCCAGCTCCTTTTGATGGACCAAACACCTCCCTTATATGCTTCAATGCTTTTATAACACTAGTCATATTATCCGAATTATCCGGAATCAAAGTATAACAGGCATCCCCTGTTAGATTCAAAGCTACACATAAACCCCCTTGCTTAGCTAAAATGTAATCCAGAGCCATGTCATGTTTCAACAATGTTAATCTGTGACTTTTTTGTGTATTTGACAAATACTGAAACCCTCTGTCACGCCCTTGTCTCGTCGTGTCTGTTTTCCCCGGTCATGTGCTCTTTCTAAGCACATGGCTATGTTTTGTTTATGTTCTTGTCTCCGCCCTTGTCCTGCCTTTGTTCCGCCTCCTCGTCTGTGTCATCTGTTAACCCGTCCTCCTCGTTATCTGTCCAGGTGTGTCTCATTTATGTCTGGTATTTAAGCCCTCTTGTCTCACGTCCTGGTTGTCGAGCATTACTCATTTCTCCGTTGTCTTCAGTCCTGTCGGTCATGTTATCTGTCTGTCTCCGTAGTTTTCCCGTCGTCGTTTCATTCCCTTTGTCGTCGTTTCGCTTTGTTGTCCGTCTGTCCCGTTTACCCTGTTTATTTCCTAGTGTCCAGTTTAGCTTGTTTACCCTTCTGTTTAAAGTCTCTGTGTTGTCATTTTCCTTGAATAAACGTTTACTGTGTTTTAGTGAATGTGTCCGCCCTCAGTCAGTCCTCTCCATGATCCTGACAGAATGTTTGACCCAACAAAGGACGCAGCTAGCGCAGACAGTTACTTTCGGAGGCTAGGAGAAGTCCAAGCGTCCATAATTCAGGCATTGGTAGCTTCTAGGACTTTAGAGGAGCCGAATTATGGACAGAAGGACTGCTCCAGCGTGAGTCGACGGCTACAGCTCATGTCTGGCGAGGTTCCTGATCCCCTACCAGAGGAGTCGATGATTAGACTGAGTGATTACTCCAGCAGGAAGCGAAAGAGTCGGCGGAAGAAGCGTGCTGGATTCCCCCCCTCGACGGTGGATTACCCCCTTAGGTCATGGGAAATTTTGGGGGGGGGGTTTAAGGGTAGGGGCTGTTAGCCTCCAACCTCAGGACGACGGAGGTGGGGCTAACAGGGGCGCACCTCTGAGGGATCTAATGGGTGCGCCTGTCTTTGTGAGTGCGGCGCGCGCCTCTCCTGTCTTCGTGAGCGCGACGCCCGCCTCTCCTGTCTTCGTGGACGTCGTCGCAGTTTCTCCTGTCTCCGCGGACGACTTCGCAGATTCCTCTGCCTCCGTGGACGTCGTCACAGTTTCTCCTGTCTCCGTAGACGACGTCGCAGATTCCTCTGCCTCCGTGGACGACGTTGCAGTTTCTCCTGTCTCCGTGGACGACGTCGCAGATTCCTCTGCCTCCGTAGACGTCGTCGCCGGGCCTCCTGTCTTCGGAATGGCGGCTCCCTCAGCCGCTCCTGTCCCCGTGACTGTGACTACAGCCGCTCCTGTCCCCGTGACTGTGGCTACAGCCGCTCCTGTCTCCGTGAGTGCGGCTCCCTCAGCCGCTCCTGTCTCCATGAGCGCGGCTCCCTCAGCCGCTCCTGTCTCCGTGAGCGCGGCTCCCTCAGCCGCTCCTGTCTCAGTGAGTGCGGCTCCCTCAGCCGCTCCTGTCCTAGTGACTATGGCTTCGGCCGTTTCGCCACCTGTGACTGTGGCCCCGGCCGCTCCTGGTCATGTCCGAGGGACGGTCCCAAGGACTACAGGGCCGATCCCCAGAACTGTGCCCAGGCTGGTTCCTCAGACTGCCCCACAGACATTTGCCAGTCCTGGGCACCCCCCTGTTATATTAGTTCCCCTGTCTGTCCCTGTCCTGGTTCCTGTCTCTGTTCTTGTCCCTGTGCCCGTGTCTGCCTTTGTATCTGTTCCAGTCCCTGTCACTGTATTCGTGTCTGTCCCTTTGAATGTCTTGGTCCCTGTTCCCCTGCCAAGTCCAGTCCAGTCTCCTGTGAGTCCTGTCCAGTCCCCTGTCAGCCCTGTCCAGTCTCTGTTTCAAACCCCTGTCCAGTTTCAAATCCCGTCTCCGGTCAAGTCCCCGTTTCAACCCTCTGTCTTGTTTCATGTCCAGTCCCCTGTTAGTCCTGTCCATTCCCCGTTTCAACCCTCTGTCTTGTCTCATGTCCAGTCCCCTGTTAGTCATGTCCAGTCTCCGTATCCGTCCAGTGTTCAGTCACCTGTCTTGTTTCCATTCCAGTCCCCTGTCCTGTCACCTGCCCATGTCCAGTCTTCTGTCCCCAAACATGTCCAGTCTCCGTATCCGTCCAGCGTTCAGTCACCTGTCTTGTCTCCAGTCCAGTCTCCCTTTCAACCCTCTGTCTTGTCTCAAGTCCTGTCACCTGTCCCGTCTTCTGTCCAGTCCCTGTTCCCGTCATGTCCAATGTCAAAAACCGTGTCCACTCCCGTCCTGTCCAGTCCGTTCTCGTCTCTTTTTCAGTCTCTTGTTGCCCCCCTTTGTCAGTCACCTGTCATGTCCCATGTCCCGTCTCAGATACTCGGTCCTGTCGTGTCCCCAGCTCCTGTGTCTGTTCCCGTCCTGTCCTGAGTCCTGTCTCCCATGGTTCCTTGTCTTAGTCTGTCTTGTTTTCCGTGCCCTCTCCTGTGCCAACTCCTGGGGGGTTTAAGTGTACGCACCCCGGGAGTTGCGCGTTCATGGGGGGGGGCATCTGTCACGCCCTCGTCTCGTCGTGTCTGTTTTCCCCAGTCATGTGCTCTTTCTAAGCACATGGCTATGTTTTGTTTATGTTCTTGTCTCCGCCCTTGTCCTGCCTTTGTTCCGCCTCCTCGTCTGTGTCATCTGTTAACCCTGTTAGTCCTTCTATAGTGATTTTCTGAGTGGTTACTAAACCATTTGAATCCATGTCTTCCATTGGTTTTCTGGCTTCAAAAGTCACTGGACTAATATTCACTTCATGCTCCATATTTAACTCTGGACCCTGTGTTATGTTTATTTCCTTTTGCAATGGAAAGGACATTACTTCTGGAGTCTGGGTTACTTTTACAACATTATGTGATCTTGTTATTTTTCCATTTTCAACAGTTGTGATAGATTCAGATGTACCCGAAGCAGAAGTCATCATTGGCAGTGTAGTACTATTCATCTCCTTTAATGGCATATCTAAAGTAGTAACCTGATTTGTTACATTATTGCCTTTACTTATTTCTGGAGCTAGAGTAATTGGCTTAATTTGTTCTTTAGTAACCTTCAGAGTCATTGCTATAGTGGTTTGGTCCTGAACTCTTTTAGTAGATTTAAAAACTTCAATAGGACTCTGGTCCTCTATCATCACTATCACTGTACGAGTTATGTACCCTTCTCTCCCCACATTTTGAAATGGCACAAATTTAAGCTCTGGCTCCAAATAAGTACAAGTGTATTCCCCTTGATCTTCCCATGTAACATTACGTAAAAGAATTGAACAATCATCTCTAACTCTGAACCCCCTAAAGGCATTAAACAAAAGATACTTTCTCTGGTCACGAGGCAAATGATCAACTTCAGGTCCTGTTAACACCACTTCTTCACCACGACTATTTTTCCACTCAGGAGGACTATTACTCCCTGTAATAAATCTTCCACATTTACAGGGAAGATGAACTGCTTTACCTAATTTAGCTTTAACCACTGTCTTGAAAGGTGATGATGTTGTTGAAATTATCAAAGGCACTAGTGTAGTTAGATGTGATCCATTTACCCCCTCACTAACTTTTGACACTGGAAAAGTAAAATTCTTTAAAGTTTCATTCTCTTTAGTTCTCATACCATTTAGGTCTAACCTTTTTCCGAACTGGTCTTGGCCTCTTTTCTTGATCCAAGCCTCTGAACTGTTTTAAAATTAAATTACTGCTTTCTGGAATGGGACCTGCTGTTTTTGGGACATATTGAAATTCAATGTCTCTAAACTTTTTGTTTTGTTTACAGTCTGCTGTGTCATTTCTGGCATCGTCAGAAATATACACAGAGTCATCAGCATCATCCAAACCAGGGAAAATTTCCTCTTCAGGAGATCTACTCTGGTTTGTTTCCTGCATGTTATTTTCAACCTGTTCTCCCCCATGTTCTTTTGGTTCTCCTGAACCTGCAACCTCTCCTCCCTTTGAGAAAGGCTCCTCTTCACTTGGTGCTTTAACACAGTGAGATAAATGATACCACGTTGGAGACCCCTTAACTTGAACTGCCGTTCCAGTACTGTGAACAACTTCAAAAGATCCTTCTCTGCGTTCGTTATACCATTTTCTTCTAAATACCTTTACAAACACCTTGTCTCCAGGCTGCACTGTATTCTTCCTTTGCTCATCCAGCCTCTCCTGCTCCTCCTCTTTTCTTTGCTTTTCTGAAACATATGTGGATATTCTTTTATGTAAATTAGCTAAGTATGAAACATATGCTCTCATGTCATCTTCTAAAAAGGCTAAACGTGCCAATGGCGTTGGCTTTCGTCTGCCTGTCATCAACTCATGAGGAGTCATGTGTAAATCACGCAGCTCACTTGAGCGACACACCATTAATGCTAATGGAAGCGCTGCTATCCAATTTAACCCCGTGTGTTGACAGATTTTAACAATCCGATTTTTCAAGACACCATTAATTTTTTCACAAATCCCTTGACTTTGCGGATGGTACACAGCTCCCAGACGCTGTTTAATTCCCAATTTTTGCAAAATTAATTTCACAGTTTTATCCACAAACTCTTTCCCATTATCTGAGGATATTTGATCTGGAAGTCCCCACCTGCTTATGACTTCTCTACACAAAAACTTGGCAACCGATTGAGCATCCTTACGCTTAGTTGGACATGCCTCTGGCCATCGTGAAAACCTGTCCACAACATCTAGCATATACCTCTTACCTTCAACTGGTTTTATCATGTCAACAAAGTCCACAACTAACTCATGCATAGGACCCCTTGGTGTTGGAATGTAACCAGGCGGAACCATCAACCCCCTGCAAACATTATTTTTCAAACAAATTGTACATCTGCCAATTACGTAATCTATCTGTTCAAGCAAATATGGTGCCCAGAAACCATACTCCTTTGTAATCTTCCTCCTAACTTCTCCCCTAGCCACATGAGCTAACCCATGTGCCTCTTGAATCATCAGACCTAACAGGTCCGGGGGTGCTACTATCAGCCCCTCATGGTATCTCCAGAGACCAGTAGAATCCCTGCTGGCACCTCGATCTAACCACAATTGTATATCTATTTCAGGAACAGCTTCCTGCATTAAAAGTACATCATTAAGTGCCACCTTCTCTTCGAAGTCCACTTCATGAGTTACCAAAAACACTTCCCAGAGTTTGTCAGCTCCTGTAATGGCTTTGGCAGCTTCATCAGCTGCTCTATTCCCCTGTGAGACCCTTGATGCATCCATTTTATGAGCTGCACATTTAGCTATTGCTATTTCTTTAGGTTTCATCATAGCATGCAACAGTTTCATTATGTGAGCATGATGCTGTATTGGTGACCCATCAGTTTTCTTAAACCCCCTGTTTTTCCACACTGATCCAAACAAATGACACACATTATGGGCATACGTCGAATATATGTATATGTTCACTCGCTTACCTTCAGCCAACAAACATGCTTCTGTTAACCCCACAAGTTCAGCAAGTTGTGCAGATGCAGACTGTGGAATTACTTCAGCCTTTTCAACAACAAAGTCGGTCCCCTGGGCTCTTACTATTGCATTGCCAGCCCTCAATTTATCTCCTACACGATAACAGGACCCATCAGTCCAATACTCCAATTCAGCCTCACGCAATGGAATAGCTTGCAAATCAGATCTAAGTCTCGAATACCTCTCTGCGTCTCGTACACAGTCATGTGGTTCACCATCTTCTGGAGTTGGCAAGTTCTCAGCTGGATTTACTGTTACACGCCTCGCTAGGGTGATGACATCTTGTTCTAAGAGCCTATGATAATCTCTAATTCTAGGCATAGTTAGAGTATATTTACCAAAGTTTAAGAGATTTCTAAGACTATGATGGGTAAGAATTGTCCCTGGATAACCCATCGTGACAGATGATGCTTTCTCATACATTAAGTACACTCCCACCATTGCTCTGTAGCAACTTGGTAACCCCAATTCCACTTCCGAAAAAGCAGTTGAATAATAAGCAATTGGTTGGGGATTGGTTCCCGTACCTGTTGCCTGACAAAGAACTGCACATGCATATTTTCCTCCAGTAGAAGTGGACACATATAACAAAAAATTCTTAGAATAATCTGGCAGAGCTAATGCTGGAGCCTTTTGTAACCTCTGTTTTATTGTCTCAAAAGCTAAAAGGCCTGCCTGTGTCCAGGAAAGATTACAATAAAACTGAGCATTCTCTGTATCTTTAATCATAGCTCTCAAAGGTCTTGTTAAACTAGCATAGTCCTCTACCCATGCTGAGGAATACCCTGCAATACCCAAAAATGTCATCATGACTTTCTATACTTAGTGAAACACTAAAAAATGCACCACATAAATCTAATACTGTACGATAAGAGTTATCTGGCTTCTTCACAGGCAACAAAGGTGTATTACTCTGCGGATTCTGTGTTATCTTCAGAACACCTGCCTTCACAAGACCTTCAATTTGTGGTTCGATCCCTTTGATTGCTTCTTCATTCAAAGGATACTGAGGCTTCCACGGAGGTTTTGTTCCTGGTCGAAGTTCAACTTTCACTGGTTGAGCTGACTTCACAAATCCAATGTCAGTGCTATGTTGTGACCATAAACATTTTGGAACATATCGCAGCATTTCCTCTTTCAAAGAGTTTGAATCCATCTTCTCATTGTAAAGTGATTCATGTGTCATCCTGACGACTTGTGGCTGTCCTTGTCCTTGAGCAGTAATCATAATCTTAATAAATTGCTGATCTTCACTGCTCCAGATGGAAAGATTCTCTTTAAGCAGTTTATAGACAACTTCTTCTGATTCTGCCATCATTTCACCTATTTGTTTCTGCTCACAGTCTTCAGACACCAGTAAAGTCACATATGGTACACTTTTTCCCATCTCAAACTCTTTATGCAAGTAATCATTTTCATCTTCATAGCAGCTCCTTGTGGTCCCAAAATTATGCAACATGTACGCAATTCAACTTGCTTTGGTTGATGACTCAGCCATCGTTCTGCATCTGATTGTTCAGCATCCTTAAAGTATTTCAGTGTACAATGAAATGGATACTCTGGAGTCTTTGCATCAGGCATGTTTGCTTCAATAAACTTCTCCCACATCTTTGCTGGTTCCAAGAATTCTTCACGAGGATTTCCAATACAAAATACTGAAGAAGCTTCAGTCTCTGTTTTCATCATCAATTGATCAATCATTTCACTCGGCACTTCCACCAGGCAGCCGTCTGGTGTGCATTTTATTGTACAGTTCAATCTGCACAAAGCATCTCTTCCCAAAAGTGCAATAGGTGTATGTTCTGATACCAGTATGGGTATTGTAGTCTTCAGATGTTTATAGCAGAGCTCAATTGGTTCTGTGAGAGGAATCGGCTGTTTTACTCCCTCAAACCCGATTGTCCGAATCATCTGACCAGACCTGGGGTGGTGTATAGCATCTTCAGGCCGAATACAGGTGAAAGCAGCTCCACTATCTGCCATCATTGTCAATGGTTGATTATTTATTTTCACCTCAATTGTTGGATCTCTCTCCAGCCCTATTGCTACCAGCTGACACCTCCCATATGAGTTCTCCGGGCATCCCTAGAATCCTGGTTCCGGGCCCCTATAAGGGTTCACAGGTCCCTTGATTGACCTTGGTTGTCCTCTGAATCCTCCTCTGTATCCTCCTCTGAATCCTCCTCTAAAGTATCCCCTGAAGTTTCCTCCTGGCCGGTTGCACTCACGAGCAAAATGTCCAAACTGTCCACAATTATAGCACACTTCAGGAGGCTGCTGGCTGTGGCCAGGGAGTCACTGGAGCCTCTGATGTTGACTGGCTCACTTGAGGTTGAGTCTGATCCAGATGTGGTCCTGGCTGATTAGGAGGCTGACTTTGTATGACTACAGCTTGTTTCTTTTCTTTTTTCTTGTTGTCCACCAGTTGTATTTGGTTCAGCTTTCTGAGGGTCTCTTCATCCTGTATTTTCTGATCATGTTCCTTCTTTCTATATAGCTCCACTTGATGGGCTATATGATCTGTATAGACACTCTTTGCCCCTTCTGCAATTTGGCTCGCAAAATTGACTGCTCCATCTGATTTAAATCTGGATCATTTCCTGTGACACTTCTCCATACCTGATGGACTCTTGACACATAGGCTCTTGGGTTCTCATCTTCTCCCAAAGGCTCAATCAGGATATTGTCAGGATGCACATTGGTTGGAAATGAATCTTTCAATGCTCTTCACATTCGACCTCTGATTGCAGCAAACAGCTCTGGATCATTAACAGCAGTTCTTACATATCGTTCTAGGCCTGCTTTCTGTAGAATTTCTTCCATGGCTGGAACTCCCAGGAGATTTGCTAAAAGTCTCTTTATGTCACCTATTGCAGGCTGCGTTCCCACCAGAAGCTCTTCCAATTTTGAAATCCAAGGATATGCTCCTTCTTGCAAAGTAGCCAACTTTTCCATGATATCTGACATATCTGTTTCATCAGAACTTCCATCTCTTGAGTCCTCTTTCCTTCTACTCACATCTCCTCTTTTTTCTGCTTTAGCTAGCATTCTTCTGATGGCTGGGTCATATCCCCCCATGGCCTCCTCCTGGTCACTCAGATCCTCATCTCCAATGGTCCTCCTTCTCATTCTCAGTTCACCTCTAGTCTGCAGACGTCGAGTTTTCTTCTTGCTTTTCGAACTACAGTTATACAGTTTTATTGTTGTCTCTGCTTGTCCTGTTTCAATGATGCATTCGTCTTCGTCTTCAATGTGATAATTTCCTCCTTGACTAATCACTGGAAGCTGAGGGTAGACTTTCTCAGCTTTCACTTCCTTCTCATAAGGTGGTGGTGTCTTAACTGAGTCCACATGTGGAAAAGACACATCAACCTCTGCCATCTGTTTTTCTTACGACTTTCTTCGTAAGTTGATTTATGGCTTCTGCCCCGTCCTCCCTCTTGTCATTCGCGGCCTTGATCAGTTTCTGACTCTCTTGTTCAAATAACTGGAGAATGCCAAGCTGTATTTCTCTTTTTTCCTTTCGCTTTTCTCCTTGATGCCCTTTCTTCTGTCCTGCTTTATATGTTAATACAAGTACCTCTATTGTTTTAATTACATCTGGGTTAAGAGTCCCCTCTACTGGCCATGATTGGTCTATGTCAGGCCATCGCTTATAAAATTTTTCTGATATTCTTGCAATGCCTTTTATTAAAGGATTATTTTTCTTATCTATATCAACAGGAGTAACCCCCTTTGAAACATTAGTGCCCATTTTTGGCATAATAATATCTAAATATGTTCCCAACTTACACCAGTTAAATATTTCTCTCCCTTTTTCCTCTCTGTTTATAAGCCACTATATTACCACAATCAATAAAAATTAAACCCCAATTGAATTTGCCAACTTCAGAGAAATCAAACCTTAATATGCAATACAATTCACACCACTAAATCCCCTTTACTAAGTGATATAACTACTAAGTGCACCATAAACCTTGATTTATTAAACATTCAATAACTACCTTGTAATTAAAGAATATACAAACTTATATAAGGCTCAACAAGCACTTCTAAATATGATTACCACTAAATATTTGAAACCCCATTACACTTATAGCAAAGCTTAAATCAGAAACCCCTTTTCAAATAATAATTTTTCTTCATAAACCTCGTTGTTAATTCTTTATAATCAAATTATTATCTTAAAAATGAACAACCTGTTGCTAAGCTTTCTTTGAAGAAGTCTATGTCATGTACTATAGCACCAATAATGGACTAAATGCAAATAGATAAACAAATCAATGAATTTCTAATTATTACTTTTTAATAATGAGACCTATTAATGATTTAATCTAAATGTATCAATGCAGGTGTTTGTGAAAGAAGTTTGTGGATAAAATAACTGGCCTTTGTGCAGTCTGCTCTGCTTTGGGTATCTTCGACCCACTTTTTTTCCTCCTGTTCCTCTTCTCACCGTCTCACCGTCCAATGCACCCATTCTCAGGAGCTCCAAACCCCTTCACAGCACTATACATCCATATTTTTTCATTTGCCCAAATAACTATTAGTTTCTATTTAAATGAAATCAACGTGGCTTTTATCAGTAAGTCACAAATCAAAGTCCTGCCATTTCTCTCTTTTTCAAGAGTGAATTTTAGGCCTTATCAAATCAAATCAAATTTATTTATATAGCGCTTTTCACAACTGATGTTGTCACAAAGCAGCTTCACAGAATTCCAGTAAGACAAGATTTGACATGAAATGTAAAGACAAATGTAAAACCCTCAAGTGAGCAAGCCAGGGGCGACAGTGGCAAGGAAAAACTCCCCCAGCTGAGGAAGAAACCTTGGGAGGAACCAAGGCTCACAAGGGGTGACCCATCCTCCTCTGGTCAATCTACTGGTGATGATAGTTAGAGACCCCCCCTGCAAAGTATAAGATCTCAAAGATTCAACAAAATGAGAGGAACTAGACCCATGATCTCTTTTTTCTCCCAATAAAAGCCATCATATGGAGATTTAAACATTTTTCTCCTTTTTCTTCAATAACAATTTTCCCTTTAGTTCCCATGATTAAACCTTACAGTTTCCCCAATGTGCCCTATTAATTACTCAGCTTTAACCTCGCTCTCCTTTCTCCTATTCTCAGCATCTAAAAACGTCTTTCTGGAGCTCATTGTCTATATTTTCTTAATGTATAGTCTCCAAGAAAGCTCATAAAATCGTCTTTCTGGAGCTCATTTTCTACTATTTTCTTTAATTTACTGTCTCCCAGAAAGCTCATTTATTTTTACTTTATATTTTTTAATTTAAAAACGTCTTCCGTTCAGGCTCATTGTCATAAATAAACAAACCCCTCATTTTATTGAGGTTCATATTCTTTAAATAACTGTCCTTTGAACAAAGCTCATAATTTTTACCATTATAAATTTCTTTCCCTATTAATTTCTAAATTTCTCATTCTTCATCACATTTCCCACATTCTTTAAACACTTTCTTCAAACACTTTTTTCCGAGGGCTTTTTCCGAATCAGCGGCATCCTCTCTTTATTTAACTCTCTTTTTCCCATATATTCCTCTTCCTTATATTCCTTTACCTTAAATTCCTTATATTCCTTTTCTTTAAACCTTAAATTCCTTATATTCCTTTTTCCTTTTAACCTTAAATAAATTTTAACCAAATGCCACTGGGCCCAGGTTTCCAATAGTTTCCAGGTTTTCCAATAGCTTCTCACTATTTCAATATAATCTAATTCTACACTATCTCAAAGCTTACTTTCACGCAATGACTGTGATTCATGTCTTACAGTTTCGAGCAAAATAGGGCCCTGTTTACCCAAACGTGCATGTCATCATCAGCTCATCTCATCATTACTAATTAAGCTATTCTACACTTATACTTCAACATTTCCTTTCCTTTTCTTTTTCCTTTTCCTTTTCACTCTTTTCTTCATTATTCCCTTTTATTTCCTTCATTTCTCTATTACTATGACTATAGTTAAAATTTAGAACGGAGAAACTTTATCCAACACCATCATCAACACAACACTGCATACACTAATTAGTCTATCTCGGTGCAACTCTCTCTGCATCAGACAGCCCAAACACCCAACCAGCGCTCAAATTTGTGAAAATCTCACCTTCTATTTGCCGGCTTTAAGCGGTAGTTCGAATGCAGGGGCTGTCCGAAGCAGGAAGATCCACAACTCAGCATCCCATCCTCGTCGCCATCTTTGTTGTTAACTTTTGCTGTGTTGTGAAGACAGGTGATGGAAAAGAATCTCCGCAGACACGGTTAAAAGTGTAAATACATCTTTATTTACCAAAACAGTGTCTTACGGGTTCTTAAGGATCCCGTGAGAGGAGTGTTCAATTCAGAGCTCAGATTCTCTCCCATGTCTAAAAAATCTCTCCCTCCTCCTGGCTAGGACCTCGCTCTATATGTTTCTCTCCTTTCCAAATAAGGTAAACATAAAGGATAATTTACAATGCATGTTAAGGGAGGGGTAAAATGTATGGCCTCCTGCCCTCACTGCCAACTTATCCTAAACATTCCTCTTCTGTGGAGCACAGACACAGCGCATATGGCTGAACATGAAAAACACAGTGAACATTTCTTAATACTGCCCTACGAGGCCTTCTGATAAATATACCTCAACAGTAAGCATGTATAGGTCATATAGTGAGTGTGTGTGTATATATATATATATACAGGAGGTCTTTCCTACCTGTGGTCACCAAACCACCAAACTTTATATCTCCTCCCTCAAAGTGTGACACCATGGTTCATCCGCGAAATGCTTAATACCACATTATACAGTGATTTTTTTTCTTAATGTGTGCAATAATTCAGAAGAGCAATAATATATACAGTATATTTTATATTATCACAAACAATGCCATTTTACTGTATTTTTAAGAATGTAAATGTGTACATATTACAAATTTCGTTTTTGTTTTAATTTGTTTTATTTTTTATTATTATTTTTTTTTAAGTAGAGTGTTTATTTTTTACATAAACGAGTTTGCTTTGTACTAAATGAACCAAAACTGTGTTTTGTTATGTGTTAACATAAAGACAGACTGGCACACATTTAGTTTTCATTCCATTTATTCAGGTTTCATTTGATTTCTATTTGTGTTCTTTCAGCAGCAGCACCATCTCTTTTCTATCAGTTTGGTGCTGGAAGTGGTGACACTGTATTTTTTGGCAGTGATGATGGAAGCTCTCCTGCTATAAACCTACTGACTCCATTCATATTCTTTGGTCATGCATACTCTCAGATTTATGTAAGTGAGATCAGTTGCTGAATTTGTAGTGTCCACACCTAGTACTGATTTTTTTTATATATGTCATAATTTCATAATTTTCAACTTTCATAATGTCATAATTGTAAATATCTTTAAAATATCTTTAAATCTTATATGCCGAAATATGGAATTGGGTAATCTATGATAAGCTTTGAAAATTTAGCAATGTCTGATTAATACACATTTTTCAGTTTTTCATAACTTAGCTGAGTTGTGACTGTGGTGGGAGAATGTTTTCATAACCAGACTGATTATGCTCATTTTTAAAATCAACTTTTGGTGCTAACTGCAGATAAATGTCAACGGACACCTGACGTTTGATCATCCATGGTATGGCTTCACCCCCTACCTGTTCCCTGCTTATGGTGTTCGGGACATCATCGCTCCATTGTGGACTGATCTTTCTAGCAATTATGGTAGGGGTATCTCATATCAACAGTACACTAATGGCAGTGTGCTCTCACAGGCCTCTCAGGACATTAACCAGTACTTTCCAGGGCAGAATATTAATATTTCCTGGGTCTGGGTTGCAACATGGTCTAATGAGTCGTACTACAACCAGAGTGCAGCAGTAAGTTATATAATATTTCCTCTGTATTTTATTAAATAATATCTTTGGTTGTGGGGTGTGGCAAAAACATTAAAACATATGTTTAAAAATTGGCACCATTCCTAAACAAAATTTACTATGTAAACTAACTCATTAAATCTGTATGTTTGGGTGGCTCTGTGGCACAACAGGTAGTGTTGCTATCACACATGCTATCACGAGACCCACTCTGGGTGACTGTCTGTGAAAAGTTTGTAACGAATGACTCTGCAGAAAGTATTTTTGTGCACTATGTACTTCTGACAGCTGAAATCCTAAAAAACAAATCTGACAATTGAAAACTGGTGATTACTGGTCATTAAAACTTACATGTAATTGACCATTTTTTAATTTATTTATTTTTCCAGCAAGCATCATTTCAGGTGGTTTTGATTTCAGCAGGCAATTCTTCCTTTGTTCTGATGAATTATGGTGTGATTACTCCAACAAATCTACCAGTTGAGGTAAAATTGTAAAATTTTTTTACCTGTACCCCATCTATCTTTATTTGCAATTAATCTTTTAAAATGTCTTCTTTATTTGTCCTTTATTTTATATCCTTGTTGGTCTAGGCCGGGTATGACACAGTAAACTCTATGTATTTCTATCTAATTCCACGCTCAAATGACACCAGCTTCATCTTAAACCTCAAGAACACTAGTAATGTTAACATGACTGGACGCTGGGCTTTCAATGTGACTGGAGATGGGCCAAGAACCTTCTCTCCCCAAGGTTAGTTTTGTGTTCTATGAATAATAATTATGAATGTATTGATTAGTACAAATTCCAGTATGTGTTCTGTGTCATGTGTAGTGTATGTTGTGTATACACTGTAATATATATAATATATATATTTATATATTGTGTTTGTAGCGTTTGACCTTATTCAAACTCTTCTGATTACTGACGTTTTGACTACTGATAATAATTGTTATTATTATGATTGACTTAAATGACAAAAACATTAACAAGTAGTTAGAAAATGAAAACTGTCATCGCTACGTGAGTTCTTCAGGATTTTCAGACTTTTATTGAACAGACTCCACACACTGTTATTTCAAATAATGGAAATATTTTATTAAAAGGAAAAAAGAATATTCACTTAACATAGCATAATCTCAAAATCTCACGGCATCAATGCAGGTGAAGCCGATTCGAATTTAAAGATAAGCTAGGCGATATGACTTGTGACTAATGTGTTGCTAACTGAGATTTAATTAACGTATAAATTTATCAAGAGACTTAATTCAATTTTCAGCTCTGGAAGTGCGTAGTTTTAGCTTACTTTTCGGTCGATCTCAACCACTCGACGGGTACAGAGGTGCTTTGAGGTTATGGAAGAGAGGAGTCCCGCTTATTTCCCGCAGTTCTTCCGTGGAAGTTTTCAGGCTGGGTACTCAGAGCGTGGTGACGTAGACGAAAGGATTCCATCTGGCTCACTGTCCTGAGTGGGAGGTTCCAACCATATGGAAGCTTTGGACGAGAAGTTTCGCTGGTCCTTGCAGTCTCCAGAACTAAAAATCAAATCAATAGGCTTATACTTATTTTACGATTTTCTTCTATCTCGGCGGTGTTTCTTACTCTGGCCACGAATAAGTTTCACCTGCTTTGATCAGTCATGAGATTAAACTTAGATTGGGCGATAAAACATAAACACAATAAAAAGGAAAAAAGATTACTTAGAGTTACTCGACGTTACGTTGTAGTTTCTGTATCACACTGCTAACACAAGGCGTCCCTTGGAAGTTGAGTGAGGTCCTTCTTAGAGCCTTTGAGTTGTTTCGTCGGCGTAAGGAAGAATGAAGAGTGTCGCACTTGAAGAGTGAGCGCAACGTGAGAAGGTCGCTGGGGAGCGGCAGAAAAGACATCTTTTTGTAAACACATATTTTCACCTTTCATTTCAGTCTCACAAATATGGATATTTTGAAATAACCACTCTATCCATCTACAACTGTTTGGTTTTGAATTGTGGAAGGAAACTCCTGCAGACATGGGGAGAACACATACAAATCCACACAGACATGAAGTAACAACTGGACCTAAAGCCCAAAGACCTGGAAGCAAAACAAATACCTGTTTTGCTTGTGTGGAGTACATGCTGAATGATAATACTCTTTCTGTCTTGAAAATTGTCCAGTCATGGACACATCAATTGACAATTCACCATAGTGTTGTCAACTGATTCAAGACTAATCTCTAACACTTACAGTATCTTTGTACAGTAGATTAGTTCCATGTAAATAAGAAGGCATCTTTCGTTCTTTCACAGACTCACAGCCATACATATTCTATCCATATGGATCAGAGGCAGGAGACAATATCAATCTTCGTATTGATGATGGAAGCTCACCACCTATTGGGCTTCAGAGTCCATTCACTTTCTTTGGACGCACTTACCCTATGATATATGTGAGAATAAATAGGTTTTTACTACCTTTTAAAAGCTGATCAGAAAATATTCTATTTGTAACTACATTAACAATCTGCCTTTCCTTTCACCCGCAGGTTAACAATAACGGATTTTTGACCTTTGATCAGCCACTCTCCACCTGGGTTCCTGTGACATTCACAGTTCATGGTGGAAGAGATATCATTGCTCCACTGTGGACTGATATAGACAATCGTCAAAATGGAGTGATCTCCTATAATCAGTACACTAACGGCAGTGTGCTCTCATGGGCCACACAGGACATCAACCAGTACTATCCAGGGGTTAACTTTAATGCCTCTTGGGTCTTTGTTGCCACATGGGATAAAGTAGGGTACTACAGCAACACAGGCTCGGTAAGATATAACATCGTCGGACTGGTGGAGATTAGAGACATTTTAAAGAAGAACAAGAAAAAATATGCATTGTTTTTGTTCTTTCACTAGCATTTTTAAGAAACAGAAATAGCTGTCCAGTAAGATAGCTATCTCTATACGTAGCTCTTCTTATTCAGTCTCCTGTGTACAGATCTAGAAAGTACTTTTATATGTGCTAGACTTGCAACCTGGCTATATTAAGATCCAGGCATCAAGATGTAGCTGGAAGGTTAAGATGTTACATAACATTTGGTTTTTATGTGGTATGGGTTCATGTTCACTCAAAATAAATTCCTATTCTGTTTTTAAACATAAAGATGCGCAGTCAGAGGCACATACATATAACAAATCTGGTGCAGCTCCAGTAACAATGGTCAGACAATAAAGTAGTGAGTTAGAGGCTGGGTAATGAGTCCCTGGGTTCAACCCTTGTTTTGGATCACTGTCTGCGTAAAGATTCTCCCTTTATCTGTGTGTGTTTTCTCCGGGTATTTCAGTTTCCTCCCACAGTCCAAACACGTGTTGTTAAGTGGATTAGCTGCATGAAATTGTCCAAATGTGTCAGTGTGTATGATTACACTCTCAGAAAAAAAGTGCAAAATGTGTAAATATTTAAAGGTAGAACAGTAGTGTTAAGTCCAGTTGTATTCTCTAAATATACATTACATTCGCTTACCCAGAAGGCAAAGTGAATATTATTAACTTTTCAGTTTTCATTAACTGTAAGTCATCAACATTAAAAGAAACACTTGAGATTTTTTTAATGAATTTTTATGAGTTTCACTTTTACTTTTTGAATTCAATTAACGTTTTCTTCTAATTTATTGAGCTGCACCTGTAAATTAATGAATTTCTGTAGAACTCAATGATTGAACAAATGAATTTCCATAACTGTTTTTTTCCAGGAAACCTCTTTTCAGGTGGTTTTGATCACTGGCAGCAATTTTTCCTTTGTGCTGATGAATTACGGTAACATTGCTCCAACAGCCAACCCAGCAGAGGTAAAACGACCAAAATATCATCTCCCATAATACAAGCGTGTCTACATTCTCTATCTGTTCTCATCTTGTCATCTGTCTAGGCTGGATATGACACAAACACCACAGACTACTTCATAAGTTTGTCTTCAAATGACAAATTCACCATCCAGAGTCTCAGGTATTCAAGTAACAGGAACGTCCCGGGGCGCTGGGTCTTTCTGGTAAACCAACCTGACAACGCAATTACAAGAGGTAATGGTGTAAGGAGAGTTCAGAAGAGTAAATACACCCATTGTTACATGAAAAAATTAATTCATTAAATAAATGTGTGTAATTCCTACAGATAACACTCTTGCAGCGCGTTTGAATGTCATGTCAACCTTAAACCTTACAGACACCTATAATCAACAAATCTTTTTACAGCAGGTATGTTAATACTGTCACGTATAAAAATGAAAATGCAGCTATTCTACATATTAGAATACATGTATTTCTTTAATATCATATATTAATATACTAAAGTTACATTAAAACCAAGCACACCATTGTTTTTCTTGTGAAATTCCCAATTTTTGATGTGTCACATGACCCTCTTCCCATTGAAAAAATAAAAGTTCTAAAAAAGATCTAAAATGGCCGACTTCAAAATGGCCACCACCCATCTTGAAAAATTTTCCCCCTCCCATATACTAAGGTGCCACAAACAGGAAGTTAACCAACCATTCCCATTTTATTAAGGTGTATCCATATAAATGGCCCACCCTGTAAACTTATATCAAACAGTTCCCATATCCAGAAAAGTGATTACATTTTGTAAAATGAAGTATCAATTGAAATAATCTGTGTTATGTCTTGACTAATTCTCTTGATTGCAAAATCACAAAGAAATTGTTTTATGTATAGTTAAACCTTAGAACATTCCATTAAAGTTGAGCTGGTAATCACTTGTGGAAAAATATGTTTGAATCATGCTGAAATATTTGTTGTTGTGGAACCATTAATATTGAGCCTAATCAATTATATAAATATTTGAATGTGAATTTTAATTATATTTGTTGAATTTGAATGGCATTTGATAAACTTGAAATGTTGGGGTAGTAATATATGAAATATGGTTAAATATTCAGATTTGAAATATTCACATTAAAATAAATCCAATTATAAAAATTCTGACCCAAAAATACAAGTCTTAAAAATTCAGCTGAGTGATGGATTGATTAACAAACTGCAGTGCCCTCTTACAAATGTCACCAATCACGGGGCAGTCTCACTCCATCCCAAGTCCTGCCCTGAGCCTTAAGGTCTTCCTTGAAGTGAGCACTTTTTAATGATAGTTTAAGCGTGAGCAAAATGTGTGCAGTGTCCTAGTGATGAAGTAGTTTCAGAATAGAAATATGACCTAGTTGTCCCTTTGTGTCATTTATTATGGGTTAATCATTGCTGCTCAACATTACATTTCTCTACTGGATGCACAGACAGTAAAATATTTAAAGTTGTTGAGATTTAATCACAATCTCTTATAAGTGTGGGGGTGACACACAGTTTTCACATTGTGACAGCTCCTCTGTCCATAACCCACACCAAAACTGGAAACAGAGTGTTACTGCTTTTCTGTTTAACTTTACACAAAACAGGTGAGATCACCAAACTGTTTAGGCCACCAGAATACCAGAAAACGAGTGGTTGGATATTTTAATGAATCTCTCCTTTACATACAACACTGTTTTATCAAACAGTTATTTATGGAGATTTAAACATTTCTACATAAACACCCCCCTGTTCCTTTGTCAAGTCTATATTACTCTGGTTAAATAAATTTAAAGATGCTCACGTTTAATTGCAATCTACAATTTAACCTTATATTCCCCTGCCATGATCATAAGTTTTTGTAGAGGAATTGTATTGTGTTCAGTTTTTGTAGTTGGTTACGAACAGACAGGCTTTCCATGATGCTATACTGTCCTGAACTGCATGTTTATATTATATCAGTACAGCAAGTTAAACAGAATTTTTTCCCCAATCTTCATCATTTTTAAGAAATAAAAAAAGACTACAGAAATTACACTTGTTTACATGAGAAAATTGTCATGAATAAATATTAAACAGTGATATTTTTAATGTTACAAATCAAGGACATAAGTACGAATCAGAATTTTGAATATTTGAATTATAGTTAATTATAATTGATAATATACTGAATATATTATATCTGAATTATTTTTGTGTGGCATTGGGTAAACTTGCAGAGAGATTAACCAATCAAAATCACAGCATTAACCAATCACAGTGCCATGTTCTCAAGGCCACCAATCACAGAGCAGTCTCACATCATCCCAAATCCCAATGAGTCCCAATGAGCACCTTAATGACAGTGTAAGCGTTACAACCACTGTTTAATCAGTCAGTACTTTATAGATATTTAAACTTAAACGCCCTGTTCCTTCATCAAGTATATATGATTCTGCTTGCGTTTAATGACACATTACCATTACTATTTTATCTTTTAAGTTCCTGCAAGGATAAGCTCCTGCCAAGTACTTTTTTTTTTTGTGTAAAGGGATTGTGTCATTCAGCAGTGTCTTCTCTTTGGTTTGAACAAACAGGATTTTACCATTAACTGTCCGAACTACATGGCGTTTATATTATATCATTATGGCAAATCAAACAGAGCATTTCCCAGAACTTTAGCATTTTTATAGGAAAGAAAATGTACACTCATCCCGCCTTGCGCCCAATGATTCCAGGTAGGCTCTGGACCCACCACAACCCTGAATTGAATAAGCGGTTACAGATAATGAATGAATGAACGTACACTCAGAAATGACAGTCTTTTACACAAGAAACCTCAGATCATGAATACATCTTATTTTAACAGTGATGTTATGTATGTATATGTATAAATATATATATATCTCAACTTTACATATTACAATGAGAAAAGCTTGTAGTTCAATTTTCCATAAACAAAGTGACAGTGGACTGTGTGCGAATACAGAATGCTATGTTTGTAGCATTTTACTTGTTTGGTCCGTTTACATGCTAGTAGCATATGTGTGCTAGTTATAGCCTAAACATCCATGTGCTTGCTAAACTTAGGCTACTAGAAGATGTTCTACAATGAAGTGGAGTATATGTCAATGTCACAAAACGGATGTCGTTGTCATCGGCATATGCACAAAATAAAGGCATATGCCAATGTCACCAAATTAAAAATCGATGCCATTGGCATATGCCACTGTCACCTGAACATAAGATGCTGATGTCAGTTCAGGGTCGCGGTGGGTCCAGAGCCTACCTGGAATCATTGGGTGCAAGGCAGGAATACACCCTGGAGGGGGCACCAGTCCTTCACAGGGCAACACAGACACACACACAAAAGACAGACAGACACTCAAACATTCTAATTTATCAAATGTCATAGAAATATATTTAAAATATAAAATAGTCAGATTAAATTCAAATGTTATTTAGCTCCATACACAGATTTTTTAAAATTCCCTATTAATATGCAATTTAAATTATATTTATTTAAATCTACAGAGCATACAGAGTACAGTATCAGTAACAAATTGCATGTAAGAATATATTGTAAGAATCCTTTCAATTCCTAGATATCAAAACATTACTGTGAGCATTTGATAGCATCCAACCACATTAATCTTAGTGAGGACAGAGCTTGTGGGATTTATACAGATCTATCCAACTGTCTAGAGTTCATAGAGTACATAGAGGCTGTTTCTCAGTGGCAAGCACAAGACTTGTCTTCTACGGAAGGACGTTCTTGAGAAATCACCTTGTAGGATTACATTCATGACACCACAGTAATTGATGGTAATTTTAAGTGCTTCTTGTTGGCATACCAATGTTTCCTTTACGCCATATTTGGCACAAATCACAAACAATATTTGGGTGCTTTAACTCTTCTTGATGTTCATGGTCCTGAATATTGGAATATAACATGGGCAAAGAGGGAGAAAACAGGCAAGAACACCAGAACTTTTGAACATGCAAGAAAACACATTAAGAAATATTTTTAGTGTAGGTACCTATTTTTAATGTAAGACGTATTTAACCTTTCTCTACAGTTCCAGAATGCACTGAGGAAAAAAGGGATACCATCCACTGTGAAAGTGAAACTGACACGTCCCAAGATTAAAAGTCCATGATGGAAATTCTGAATTGAAGTAGGCTGTTGTTATCATTTTTTGGGCTCAAACCAAATTTTCAGCTCCTCTGAGGGATGAAGTCTTGCCATTCATTTATCCAGCTAACTTTCCTGCAACTTTGTTTATGATTACATAAAATATTTTGTGGAATAAATCTAGAGAAACTAACTCATCAATATATTCAAATATCTTGCAGACTGGAAAGGAGATTCACCTTCCAACAAGACAATGATCCTAAACATACAGCCAGAGCCACAGTGGAATGGTTTAGATCAAAGAATATTCATGTGTTAGAATCTGTGGCAAGACATGAACACTGCTGTTCAATCTCTCTCCATCCAACCTGGCTGAGCTTGAGCTATTTTACAAAGAATAAGCAGTAATCTCAGTCTCTAGATGCACAAAGCTGGTAGAGACATACCCCCTAAAGACTTGTAGTGAAACCTGGCTCTACAAAGTATTGATATAGAGGGACTGAATACTTTTCAGATTTTTATTTGATTAAAATTTTGAAAACCGTGTCTCATTTTTTTCCACTTCAGAATTATGTGCTAATTTCGCAGGCACTACATATATAAATCTATGTATTCTCAAATGGACAAATGTTAAGCTTATTAATTTCTCTTTTAAATGGTGCTACATTTGTAATGAACATGCATTTGTGTGATGAGTAGTAGAGCTGAGTATGTGGGTTGCACCCATGAAACATTTGCCAAATCCTCTCTGCCAGTGACAAACAGCTTATTTTTTGTGATGCTGCGGGGCGGCATCTCCCTCATTGGAAAAACGAGGCTTGTCATTATTGGAGGCAATCTTACTGCAGAGAGATATCGAGATGAAATTCTGCAACCAGTGGCAATCCCATATCTTCACAGTCTGGGACCGAACTCTATCCTCCAAGATGAAAACGCTCGTCCCCACAGAGCAGTGTTTATCAGAGATTACCTCCAGAAATTGGGGAGTCTAGAGGATGGAATGGCCTGCCAGCTCCTGACCTTAACTCCATTGAACACTTGTGTTTTTTAAATAAATAAATTGTTAAATTGCCAATACGTCTAGTTTCTTCAAACTTCAATCATCCAGTCCACCACACACGAAATGAGTCAATGGCAAAACAAGCTGTTTGGCATCAGCAGAGAGGATTTGGCAATTTTTTCCTGGGTGCAACCCACATACTCAGCTCTACTGCTCATCCCACAAATACATGTTCCGAATATGTAGCCATATTAGTTTGTAATAAATGGATGTCATAGTGAAGTTGTAAGTAGTCCTGCTGCCACACAGCACCACGTTATCCATGTCCTGTGTTCAATGGCCACCTCAGGTCATAGTCTGTGAGGAGTGTGTTCCTGAATTAAAGATAATGTTAACATAAATTTGAAGAATTAAATTTTACTAGTTAAATGTATTAGCCAATTTATGTAAAATAGATAACCTTGTTTACTTAACTATAAATAAATTAAATTTTCCCATCAGTTATGGTGTGTCTTGAGCCTACTGGGAATCATTGGGTATACACTAGACGGGGAGCCAGTCCATCAGAATAATAGCTGCCTAGTAATTGTACAATATTTTCAATTGTTATATATAATAATGTTATCCGTGATGTAACATGCTCATAGGCTACAAGGAAATCATTCTGTGAAAAGCAGGTTTGGGAGGTTGTGCCCATTTGAACTTGGTCACATTTGTAATATATCAGTTTGAAGCTGAACTGTGCACTGTTCACTTCTGCCTGAGGTTGATAATCTACAGGTGTAAGATTGGATATCAGCACAGACTCTAGAAAGTTAAAAGGATTTTTTTAACAGATGTGCAGGCATTAAATCAATCTGACAATGAGGAGCTCGGCTCTATCGTCCGGGGTTCTCCTGAAGACAGCGGCGATCATATTAATGATAAGTATGTTCTTTAAATGTCTTTTTCATTTTTACTCTGTTCAGTAAATTTAGATATATTTATAACAGTTTAATGGATATTAACTCTTTCATTTTTTCCTGAAAACAACAGGTGGACTTGTAAAAGAAAAACTAAACTGTAATGACACTATCCTGTTGTTTTTCTAGCCTTTGAGATTGCATTTTGTTAATTTGTTTACAATGTATGCTGGGAGTTTTAGATGTTTTATGAATTTCCCAATGGAATCAGTCTGTTTACATGTTCTCATTTTTGTTATCACAGAGGAAAACTTTTAATGTTAATAGTGGTTTCCTCTAATTCTGCAAAGGCAGACCTTCTGAAAAAAGTAAAATAAGGATTAAATGTTAAAAAAAGAATGCAAACTCATTACATCCCTTATTGCATGTCTGTTGCATGCCTTTCCACCATTATTAATCAAAGTGGTTTTTCACCAGTCAAGTTCATTTTTAGAGTCACATGCATTTTTTACTTTACTTATTTACAACGTGATGGTGTCACAGAGTAGGTTTACAGACACAAACAATTAAAACACAAACAATTAAAACAAAAAAACATAAATATTTTTATAGCTTCCACCTATATAGCGGCTAAATACTTGTTCATCCCAATTTATTCATAAGGAGGGTGTCCTTTTCTTGCAGTAACAGATTCTATACTTCTTTGCCATTTAGCAACATATACATTATTAAGGGGCTCTGTGGGATGATATTCTGAAAATTATTATTATTATTGTTATTATTATTATTATTATTATTATAGATTTTGCCACAGAAAGCCCACAACTGCCCACAAATGAAAGTTCTACAACTCCAGACAATGGCACAACAGGTGTGTCCATCCATTGTCCACCGCTTATCCGGATCTGGGTCGCGGGGGAAGCAGTCGGAGCAAAGAAACCCAGACCTCCCTCTCCCCAGCCACCGCCTCCAGCTCCTCCGGGGGTATACTGAGGCGTTCCCAGGCCAGTCGAGACATGTAGTCTCTCCAGCGTGTTCTTGGTCTGCCCCAGGGCCTCCTCCCTGTTGGACATGCCCGGAAAACCTCACCAGGAAGGTGTCCAGGAGGCATCCGAACCAGATGCCCGAACCACCTCAACTGGCTCCTCTCGACGTGGAGGAGCAGCGGCTCCACTCCGAGTCTCTCCCGGATGTCTGAGCTCCTAACCCTGTCTCTAAGGGAGAGTTCAGACACCCTGCGGAGAAAACTAATTTCAGCCGCTTGTACCTGCAATCTCGTTCTTTCGGTCACTACCCAAAGCTCCTGACCATAGGTGAGGGTTGGGACGTAGATTGAACAGTAAATCGAGAGCTTTGCTTTTCTGCTCAGCTCTCTCTTCACCACAACGGACCGGTACAGAGCCCACATTACTGCTGACGCTGCATCGATCCGCCTGTCAATCTCACGCTCCATCTTTCCCTCATTCGTGAACAAGACCCCGAGGTATTTAAACTCCTCCACTTGAGGCAGGATCTCACTTCCAACCTGGAGAGAGCACTCCACCCTTTTCTGACTGAGTACCATGGACTCGGACTTGGAAGTGCTGATCATCATCCCTACCGCTTCACACTCGGCTGCAAACTGGAGGTCCCGGCTTGATGAAGCCAATAAGACTACATCATCCGCAAAAAGCAGACATGGAATCCTGACCACCAAACTGGACACCCTCTGCCACTAGGCTACGCCGAGAAATTCTGTCCATAAAAATTGACAACGGGCAGCCCTGACGCAGTCCAACTCCGACTGGAAACCAGTTGGACTTACTGCCAGCCATATGAACCAGACTGCTCTGTTTATACAGGGACTGGATGGCTCGTAGCAAAGAGCCCAGTACCCCATACTCCCTGAGCAGCCCCCAGGTCTGGGCCTGCCAGGTCTGTCCGGCACCCTCCCCCGCCATCTTCACAGGAACAGACGCGGCGGGGGATGCCACCTTCGCAGGAACAGACGCGGCGGGGGACGCCACCTTTGCAGGAACAGATGCGGTGGGGGATGCTACCTTCGCAGGAACAGACGCGGTGGGGGGCGCCGCCTTCGCAGGAACAGACGCTGCGGGGACGCCGCTTTCTCTGGAGCAGGAGTGGCTCCTTCACAGGGACAGGAGCGGCCGGGGCCATAGTCACAAGTGCAGAAACGGCGGGGGACGCCACCTTCACAGGAACAGACGCGGTGGGAGACGCCGCCTTCTCTGCGGCTGCCGCCTTCTCTGGAGCAGGAGTGGCTGAGGAAGCCGCCTTCTCTGGAGCAGAAGCGGCTGAGGAAGCCGCCTTCACAGGGACAGGAGTGGAGACATCCACAGAGGCAGGGGCTTGTGCTGCTCGCCGGGCACATGCTGGAGTTTTTGCGGGTTTAGGGGGACTGATGAGCACACTCTTGAGGGACTTCTTCAACTGTAGTTCCCCCGGAGATGCACCCCTTTAGCCTCACCTCCCGTGTGCAGTGGTTTGAGGCTAACAGCCTCTACCCTCAACCCCCCCACAAAAATTTCCCTGGACCTGAGGGGTTAATCCTCGGGAGCAGAACGGGAGAATCTCTTGATTAGGAGTTCAAAAAATGTCTCTACATTAATATCATTGTCCCTTTCCTTAATTAAGGTTTCAGCGCACCGTAACACATCTCCTCTAAGGAGAGATTTCATAAATATGATTTGTATAAATTCAGGAGGAGGTTAAATATTCAAAATAATTTTTACATTGGAATATAAATCCTTTGCAGTGGGTACCTCCTTCAAATTCCGCAGGTACTCCCAGATAGGATTGCAGAATAGCAGGTTGATCACCCACCCTTATGGCCAGTAAATCCTCTGCTATTTTCATGGCTTTATCCGATGATATGTCAGTGTTAGCTGCGTCCTTTAGATGGTCGGTCATTCTGTCACAATTAGCGGAGGGCGGACTGACGGAGGCGGACGCACTTGCTAAAACACAGTGAACTTTATTTAGGAAAGAATAACAAAACAGAGAGATAACCGAGACATAGACAAAGGAGCTAAGCGAACTAAACTAGGACATAGAGTAAAATAGACAAAACCGAAACACGAGTACTAAACAGACTAAATCTAAACACTGAGTGCTAAACAGACAGAGAAACAGACTCAACCAAGACATAGACCTAAATAGACAAACCTGGACACAGCTAAACAGAGACATAAACCTGAACACAAAGAGCTAAACAGGTAATGACAACGAGAGACACAAGGAAGGAAACCGACAGAGAACAAACTGAAACGAGGGACAGACAGACTTGACTGAGCAACATGACAATGGAAGCAACAAGACTGAATTGGAACGAAAACGAGAACGATTGACTGACAAGAGGAAGTGATACAAGGGGACTTAAATACTTAACACTTAAATATTAAGACGCACCTGAGACAGATAATGGGGGGGGAGAAAGGCGGGACATGGGCGGAGACATGGACAACAACAAACAACCATGTGCTGAGAGAGCACATGGCGGGGAAAACAGACATGACAGGACGAGTGCGTGACAATATGGATAGTGTTTTAATAGAACAGAAAAGGTGTTACTCTCATTATTATTGTAAAATGTGCAGTTACAACTGTAACAATAACAAACTATAATAGTTATTATTATTATAGTTTTCACCAATGAAAACCCAAGCAGTTCCACAACAGCGCAGATTGGCAGAGCAAGTATGTGCTGATCTTCATTATTTGTGTTAAATCAAAGCAAGCTCATGTCTCATTTAGCTATTCTTCAAAGTTTTTTTTTTTTTTTTTAAAGTATTGTTAATTATCTTGGTGGACTAGTATGCCCAGTCTTCTTCCTCCAGCACTGCTTCTCATATTAAATGGTCAGAATACATGTTAAATAGGTTTGGTGATGCTATTCAAATTGATATTTGAGTTGCCCTGAACTCTTGTCTGAAAACATAAAGAAGCAGTTTCTGATTCTGCATAGGGCTTTTTAGGACATTGCTGTTGGTGAACACTGGAGAGAATAAAACAAATTGAACAGAGGGCCAAAAATAATGTCGACTATAAGTGAATGCAGAAATACAAATCACAATAAATAATAACAATGATAACCACCATATCATAGCCACCATTATTAATCAAAATGATTTACAATAGAGTAGATCATGTGTTGATTTAATTGTTTTATGTATTTTATAGCTAGCACAAGTGAAATTCCAACCAGGTCAACAACTGTAGACTCTGACGCAAAAGGTAAGCGATAATCCTCATTATTTGAGCCATCATTATTATTGAGCCAAGCACGATTTTATCACTATCACCTCTGTAACTCCAGCATGTTCCAGAGCTCCAGCCACCAGCAAACTAAGAAATCATTCTCAATGTGTTGCTTATGTTCATGTGTTCACCTGTTCACACAACATTACTTCTGAATGTAAAGGTATTAAGGGGGTGTCCTCCTTTCCTGCACAAACGTGTTCTAATCTTCTAGGACGGGGTGTCCAAACTTTTTTCACTGAAGGCCACATCCATAAAAATATAGGAGGGGCTGGGCCACTTACTAGAAATTAGATATATAGCCTTAACTTTAGTGTATTAAAGTAAGAAAAATCAATTAAAAGTGGTCAAATATTTGTTTATATTGTTGAATATAATTAAAGACAACTTTTCATAAATGGATCTTTATTGATTTATTAAAAAAAAGTAGCTTTGGTAGCTTTTTCTCAGAACAGCAGCCTCAGATTTCTTCTTAGAAGATTTACAGTACAGAGAAAATACAATAAAGGGGAAAATGGGACAGGTAAATTTTAAGCTTGTTAAGTTATTAACATTCGTTTGAAACGGTTATCAACATTAACAGACAGGAGTGCATATAATTTTAGTAAATTATTCTGGTGAGTATCAGCTGCGCTAGGTATGTAAATCGGGCCATCCAGCTGCGGTGCTTCGGTGATTCGACGCCACTTGTACTCTGTGTGTTAACAAGAAAAACGCATATAAGAAAGTGATGCGCAAAAGCAGTAGTGACAGAATTGATGTGCATTATTGATATTTGAAGCATGTGTATTTGCACATGCATTAATTCACGGGTACTGTGGAATATATTTTTTACTCACCTAAAGTGGGAATGATATTGGACCGAAGAATGGCTGGCAGGTCTGGAGTAAACTTAGTGGTTGAGATGCAAAGGACATTATGGAGAAAGTTGAAAAGACGTCCAAACACAGACATTGAAAAGACGACCATTAGACACATTTTGGACGTCCATTGACGTTATTAATTGGTCCCGAAATAAATTACTTGTATAAAACGCATTTTGGACGTCCACTGACGTTATCGATTGGTCACCACTTAACTAACTAATTTGGATGTCCATTGACGTTTAAAATATGTCCTTCACGGACAGACTATTTTAGACCTATTTTGAACGTCCAGGGATGTTCATTGTTTACTGGGTTTGCTGACAGTGGGATTTGGATACAAAGAAAACATGCTGGACCAAATTTTAATGCAGATAAGCTCATTTTAACTGTGGTTTTGTTTTAATAGCACTCTGAAATACATCATACCAATATGTCACATTGATTACAGAGGATACGGTGTTTCAGCATAATGCAGGATAACCAGACCAGCCACCTTGCACATGAAAATGCAGAGCTAAAAATCACATGAGGCCTTTTATAATAAGTGTTCATGAAGGAGCCTAGATATCAACAGCAGTATCGGCCACTACTCTATACCTGCCACTGTTTAAGAGAGGGCATCCCTTGTTTTCTTGTATATTCCTAGTAAAAGTCTATCACATTTCCAATAATACACTAATGATTATATATTCTCTATCAGTGCTGGAGACTCTGTTAACCCTCGTAGTGATGATGAACACTCACTTGCTATAAATCTACAGAGTCCATTCATTTTCTTTGGGGACACACACTTTCCGATATATGTGAGTGGTTATAATCATCATGACAATATCAAGAAGATATGAAAACCTAACTTTTTTAGATCATGTATAATGCCTTATTGGTTTTATTCTCAGGTAAACAACAATGGATTCTTGACCTTTGATCAACCGTGGTACAGCCCTACACCTACTCTGTTCGCTGCTAATAATGGAAGGGATATCATTGATACCACTGGACATGGTGTTATCTCATATAATCAGTACAATAAAGGCAGTGTGCTCTCACGGGCCAAAAAGGACATCAACCAGTACTATCCAGGCATTAACTTCACTGCCTCTTGGGTCTTTGTTGCAACATGGGATAAAGTGGGGTACTTGAGCTATTCAGACACAGTATGATATAAAATACTTGACTTGTTTGATTTGATAAGACAAAAATGACGGTGAACTTAACACACAGGGGCACTATACTTTTAATGTATAGTAAGGTTTAGTTAGTTCATTGTGTTAATGCATAGATTTATGTATTTGTACAAGTACCTTAATTTTTTTGAGTTTTTCGACACAATTTGAAAACAAAGCTTTGGAGCCTTGTGGTCCTGGGTCCTGGGTTTGTTCACAGCTTCATTTGTAACATTTCTACTGAGTACTTTCTGCTTATGCCTTGTTCTTTTTTTACATTTTATTAACATTTTTATTGTAATAATTTGATTACATTAATTTATCAATTATTATGATGTATTTATTTATATATGCAATTAACACAGGCCATATGTAATTTATGAAATCATGCAGAAAGACATTATGGTCTAGTAGTTTGGTTAGTTTAGCAGGACAAATAAAGATATGTAAATTACACTAGAGATAGTATAATTAGTATTTGTAATGCATTTGAAAGGAACTACACAATTACTTCTTATTGAAATTGATTATTTGTTTTGTCTTAAACATGGCTTGTATGTTTTGCTCACTTTATGTTGACTATATTTATCACAGTTTGTTCATGTTTGGAGAATGTTTCTGTGACACAGCGTTTAGTTTTCTACTATATATTTAACAAAGAGAAAGTCATCTTGTCTGTCCCTATAATGACACAAATACACGGACACATCACACCGTTACTGACTTTCTGACGAGGAAATTACATCTGCACAGCTTTTACTTTAACTTTATATGAAAACGGGCAGAATGAAATTATTATAGCCAGAACACCAGAGCGAGGTGTTACTCAAAATAAACGAGGCTGTGGATTAGTTACAGCACCGTTTTATCAAACCCTTTTTATAAAAGTAAGTCAGTAATATATATATATATATATATATATATATATATATATATATACCCAGTGATGCCCTGTTCCTTTATCAAGTGTAGATTACTTGACTGATATAATGTTAAAGTACTTGGTTTTATTCATTCATTCATTCATTATCTGTAACCGCTTATCCAATTCAGGGTCGTGGTGGGTCCAGAGCAGTGGCGGATGCTGGTCTTTCAAGGAGGGGAAGTTCAATTTCGGCCTACGTCATAAAATGTGTCGGTTTATTTATACATAAATACTACCCTCCATTCCTTTTCAAGAAAACGATCTGTGACCCTGTCGTACCAACAAGGCGTCTTTTCCAGGGACTTGACTAGTGTCCTCTCAATGGCCAGCAAAGCTAGGCTGCTTAAACAGCCTTGGCCCATGTGAAGTGTGTCCGCCTGTGAGTGCTTTGTGACGGTGGAGGGGCTCAGCAGCACCCGCTGGTCAGAAACTGCGATAGAAGTCAGAAAGAGTGATAGAAGTCAGTCTCCAAACACAAGCAGCTACAAAAAACCCACCAGAAATAGAAGATGATGATTAAGAAAGATGATTAAAAAGAAAATGATTAAGAACATCTTCGGTTCAACTATAGAATAGAATAGAACAGAATAAAAATGTAATGCTCCCACGGATCTCTACACCAAAGGATCGCTGATTCGCTCATTTTGCTGCCAATCAAAAAGGGATTCAGCCTGAGATCATCCAATCATCATGCAGAAGCTGAGCATCCAGGCCAGCCGAGGCCAGCCCACTGGCCCATAGACCCTGATCGTCCAATGGGCGGGACAAAGCCCAGCATTTGTCCAATGGCTCGTCTCGTTTCGCTGCACTTCTCTGCTTCTCTATTGAACTCTGTCTTTACCAGTGATAAGAAGCTGATTCTGAACAAAAGTTAATCGCGCTGTAGTGCATATTTATTCAGTGACATGTACACACAACAGTATATATTTGATCAATTATTTTTTGACATTTTAGGGGAAGCTGAGCTTCCCTTGCAGTCTTAGAGCAATCACCTCTGGTCCAGAGCCTTATCTTGTTGCTTTCTGGTAAATGAGTTTAATTATAATATATTATATATTATAATATATTAATTATAATAATATTATCTTAACATGGTCCTTCAGTTTTGTAGCTTTGTATGGACAGAAAATATTAGGCTTTCCCTGATCATACACACACTGTCTGAAACTGACAAGATAAACAATTTTTTATAGTTGTTATTATATGTTATTATTATAAACAAAAACACTGATATGAAGCAGCAAAGCTTTACAGACCTTCCAATGACAAGGGTATGTATTTTGGGCATTTCCTGTTTTTGAAATACCAGAAACACCTCTGTCGCTATATGACTAATGGTGGTCCGGCTTGTCTAGTTTCTTTTTTTTTTTTTTTTTATTCCAGCAAACACAGCACAGTGGAATTTCACCTTTCTTATTTAGCCAGTTCATGTACATTCTGTGAACCGTTCAGAGATAAGATAACTCGAGAAAAATGTTTGTATACAGGAGGTGTATTCCAAAACACACAGCCTTAATAGAACACATGACATGTTGAGAGGGACTGTCTAGTGTGGTGGAAAATTATGACTGTAGTCGGTATCAAATGAAAAACAATTTATTTGGAGAGAATGCTGTGCGTAGCACCATTTTCCTCTCTCCTCGACCATTTCTCGAGTCTTTTATACCTGTAATTCCCATTCTGTGCATCCCCCTCTACCCAGTTGGTCTCGGTTGTCTCCTCTCTGTGGCCTGGAGACAAAAGGAATTGATTGAACAGAAGGTGTCGATATCCTGTTATTTGAAACACACGCACACATAATGTAACAACAGCAACTGGCAATCGTGTGGTTCCCCATCATTTGGTGTGGGCAAGAGTGAGGCTGGGTTCAAAGTTGTGCAAAGCTGCATTGGGCATGTCTAACAGGGCTGTGTGATAGCACAGCCACCTCTGTGCTGAGAGGTGTGCAACCTTTTGATCTTGTAAAATGTTATACACTGAGTGTGGGACCTTGAGAGTGATATAGAATAGAATAGAATAGAATAGAATAGAAGCTACTAGAGTTTTCTCAGCTGCTGCCACTGCCCTAAGACACACTGGTAGGCCCTGAGCTACGGGGTTTAGTTTGCTGGAGAAGTATGCCACTGGCCGTAACTTATCCTCATGTTTTTGAGTGAGAACTGATGTCATGTATACTCCCTTAGCGTCCACCATCTGGACAAAGGGCTTAGTTGGGTTAGGTATGCCTAAGGCTGGCATGTTTTGTAATGCAACCTTAAGTTGTGTGAAAGCCTCCTCTGCTTGTTCTGTCCACTGCAGTGGACATCAGCCTAGACTACTAAATGATGTCCCATAGGGGACCTTTTTGAGCATAAGATGAAATGAAAGTACGACAGTAAGAACACATTCCCAAAAAAAAAAATGTTTCTTTGTCATGGGTTTTGGCTGAATTCTGTCTGCTGACATACGTCTGTGACCTGCAGTGAGAATGTGGCCCAGAAAGGTAACCTCTGGCTTACAATACTGTAACTTGGCCTTGCTGGCTTTGTTCCCATGCTTAGCCAGATGTTGCAATAAGAGCATGGTGGCCTGTTTACAGAGCTCCTGCGAGGGGGCACTCACAATCAAGTCATGGACTTGTACTGGAGCAAGTACTGGAGCAAGACAACTTCTTCTGGCAATGTTAGTGACCCCAGGCTATCTCTCAGAGCCACGTTGTATATAGTGGGAAACTTGAAACACCCTTGACAAAGCTGTTTGAAAGTATATGCTTTCCCTTCAAAGGAGAAAGGGAACTAAAACCTGCTGTTTGGATTTACCGGTACACTGAAAAATTCATTTGCCAAATCTACCAAACTGGGTCAAAATAGTGTGAGGTTTTGTTACTTCAGGTGCTCGAGCTTGAACTGCAGCATTTACTGCCTGCAGATCCTGAACAAATCTCCACTCATCCCGGCTGGGCTTCATTACTGGATAAATTGGTGTTCTGACTGGTGAATCTGGACATGGCACTATGATCCCTGCCTCAAGAAGAGCTTGAAACACGGGTCTGATGCCTTCAATTGCTCCAGGTTTCAAAGGATACTGAGCTTGCCTAGGTCTGTAAGTGGATTTTGGTGTGATGGATACTGGTTCATGGTTTTTAATTAGTCCCACATCATACTTGCTAGAAGCCCACAGCTGAGGAGGAAGTGAAGCAAACTCTAGTTCCTCTTCTTCTGTGAGTGTTGTGGCCTGAATCAGTGGGGGAGGGTCAAACAGCGCCATTGTTCGCTCCGCTCTCAGTCTGTACTGAAATGAGCACTTCCATGTTTTTGTGGAGGAGCTGTACTGCACGTTAGGGTGCTCTGTATCAGCCCAATCATTAGCCCTGGCCACCCTCAAGGCCCATGGCCTGATATCACTCCATGGGAGGGTATGTTTAAATATGGCCAGGGAGATGTGGGGGTATGAATTTCCTACTGTTAATAACGCATCCTGTTGTTCTGTTAGTGAAATTAGGGCTTCTTATCTGCCAGTATAGATCTTTATTATGGCAGAGCTACAATGCACTGAAGATGGCCCTCTTCAGCAGTATGTTGGTGCTGTCCATGTCTATGCATGGTTCCTCCAGGTTTTCTCTGGTTTCCTACCATAGTCCAAAAACACATATCACTAGGTGGACTGTCTATGTGACATAGCTCATGGGTGTTATTGTGTGGGTATGTGATGCCCTGAGTGAGTCTGTCCTCGTGCCCATAGATTATGCACAGAATGTGAATGCACAGGAAATGAATGAATGAATAGTCCAAAAAGTACACGTAGATATTTTTAAAAAATATAATAGAGAAATTATAATAATTGATTATATTCTGAGTGCAAAACAATGCTTAGTTTTCAGTAAATTTTCCTTTGGAGGACCATGTATCCAAATCCTCATATGACACTGACCATTGGTGTGCCTTATGTTTGCTGGACTTTGCCTTAATCATAATCATTATATTGTGAATATTGCAGGAGTATGGCTCTCCTGGTAATAATGATTAATATTCGTATAAAATGGGAAATTTATTTAAATCCACGCACTTACACATTTCATTAATTACCAGCAAGTTTTGGGCACAAGGCAGGAGCACACTCTAGAAAATTCACCACAGGGCACTCTCACACCTACAGACACTTTTGGACAGCCACAGAGCAAATGCTTCAAAGACAGTGACTAAATGTGACTAAAAGCATGCACATGTACTACAAGGAAATCATTATCTGAAAAGCAGGTTTGGGAGGTTGCATGTGAAATATTTTAGTTTGAAGCTGAACTGTGCAGTGTTCACTTCTGTCTGAGGTTGGTGATCTACAGTTATAAGATTGTATTACAGTGATTTCAGCACAGACACTGGCAAATGAGCTAAAGTAAGTTTCATGATGTTATTTTTTATTATCATTTAACCTTTAATTTAACCAGGCATGTTATTAAGGATGTTTTCTTTTTGTGCAATGGGAGCCTAGCAAGCAGCAGATGTCACCTAAATGAAAGGGAAATAGAAAAAAGGAAAATAAATATTTAACATATTTGTGAGCATTAAGTCTTTAGTAAATCAGTCTGACAATGAGGAGCTCTGCTCTATCGTCCGGGGCGGCCCTGAAGACAGTGGCGATCATATTAATAAGTATGCTCTTCAAATTCCTTTTTCCAAAACTGGTTCAATAAAATTACAGATAGGTTCATAAGATTTTACTGAAAATTCAATTTGTTCTTTTTTTTTATTTGTTTTTTTTTTTTTTTCTTCTGAAAACTACATAGGTGGACTTGGAAACGGTAAATACATTTTAATGACACTGTTCTGTTGTTTTTCTAGCCTTTGGGTTAAAACTCTATGTGGTGAATGCATCTTTTCTGTGCATGGTTGCATTTTCTTAATATATTTACAAGTTATATTCGGAATTGAATGAATATTAAAAGGCCACCAATTTCATCCCAGAAGAATTTATATATATATATATATATATATATATATATATATATATATATATATATATATATATATATACATTAAAACCTATTTCAGAACAAACATCACTGATGTTTGTTCTGAAATAGGTTTTAATGTCAGCATCTTAAAAAAAGGTTGTGCTCAATTTAACTTTCTTAAGTGCGAACAAAATAAGACCAGTCACTTTCACAATTGGTTTATTTATTATTATTATTAATAATATTATTTTTATCTAACACACGTAGATCAGTGAAAGGTATTGGGTTTAATACACTTCCATTGCCTCAGTTCACTGTAAATCTAGGTGGCTGTATGCTAAATATGAACCAAAATTATGTATTTATAAAAACAAAAGACATAGTGGCCTTTGTTTACTTATAAGATGTTTTTATTAATATTCAGAAGCTTTTGATTTTTTCATTCCATAAATTCTGGTTTCATTTGATTTCTGTTTGTTTTCTCACAGCAACAACACCACCTCAGTTCTATCCATTTGGTGCTGGGATTGGAGACACTGTAATTGCCAGCAGTGATGATGGGAGCTCTCCTGTTATAAATCTACAAACTACATTCTTTTTTTTTGAACATGCATACTCTCAGATTTATGTAAGTAAAACAGCTGCTGAATTATAAAAGTGTCCACATTCTACACTAACAGAAAAAATGTAGGGTAGAGCTACACTCTTAAATATAAAGGAGCTACGAAAGGTTATTTCTGTGAGGCCATAGAAAAAGCACTGTTGATTCAATAAGGAATCATTTTTACTAATCTGTTTAAATAAGTAAAGAATCATAAATTGAGTGGTGGATTTTTAAATGTGTCCACAGAATGTACTTTACTGCCACTAAGTTACAGACAGTATACCGTTTGTTACCTTTAAATACACAACAGTGGTTATAAGTCCAGTTGCGTTCCCTAAAGGTACATTAGATTCTGTTTTGCAGACACAACACAACTTTACACAATTACTTTATTTTAATTTAATGCAATTATATTCCCTAAGTAAATGTACTGAATATGTTTACTTGAGGGTACCAACCATATTGAGAGCAAAAGATACTACCACAGTGACAGTTTTCAGATTGAACATATTTATTGTACTTTTTCCCCCTCATGTCCGGTTACGAAGTTTGTGTTTATAACAAAAACATTCAAAATAAATTTTTAAATAAAGCTTTTTTGGAGTTTTCATATACAACGCATATGACATCGTTTCTATATATCCAATACATATGAAAAAGTAGTTGATATTGTGCTTTTAATTCTGATTGTCCTGTATTACTCATAATTCTACAAGTAGTCTAGGCTGAAATACTCCTTATAACTCCAATGTGAACAGGTGCAGCCAGACAGGTTTAGACTGGATAGGTGTATATATATGCAAAGGCCTTTATTGTGACCTTACAAAATTGCAGGTATTTCCAGCTTATATGTCCATCTATGGATTCTAAGGAACTGGTAAACTATGATCATTTTTTAAACATTAGCACTGTCTTATAATTACTTGATTTTCAACTGAAGTTTATCTAGTAAAATTAATTTTTCATAATGTAGGTGAACTGCAAATGGTGATCAGAAAAACATTTTCACAGACTAGCCTGGTTGTGCTCATTTTAAAAGATGTCTTGTCAAATTTTTATGACATTTGCAGGTAAACGTGAACGGAGACCTTACATTTAATCAGTCATGGTACGGCTTCACCCCTTACCTGTTCCCTGCTCATGATGTTCGGGACATCATCGCTCCATTGTGGACTGATTTTGATAGCATTTATGGTGGCAGTATCTCGTATCAACAGTACACTAATGGCAGTGTGCTCTCACAGGCCTCTCAGGCCATTAACCAGTACTTTCCAGGGCAGAACATTAATGCTTCCTGGGTCTTTGTTGCAACATGGTCTAATGTGCCGTACTACAACCTGCACACAGCAGTAAGTTATACAACATTTCCTCTGCTTTTTATTAGAATGTGGATTGACTTTGTGGGATAAGGCAAAAAAATTAAAATATTGAAATTCATGTTCAAAAACCATGTAAAGCGTCCCACTGGTATGATTTCTACAGAAAATTTAAGAGACAGGTTGCCAGACAGCTAACCTTAAGGACTGGATTTTATATACCAAAACTTTGCAAGGACACAAAAGTGTAGCAAGTGCAGAAAGCAACACACCACACCACTGACATAAGTTAATTAATTTATGAATTCATTGTCTGTAACCCTTATCCAGTTCAGGGTCATGGTGGGTCCGGAGCCTATGCGGAATCACTGGGTGCAAGGCAGGAACACACCCTGGAGGGGGCACCAGTCGTTCACAGGGTGACACACACACTCACATTCACTCACACCTACGGACAATTTGAGTCACCAATCCACCTACCAACGTGTTTTTTTTTTGGACTGTGGAAGGAAACCAGAGCACTGGAGGGAACCCACGCAGACACAGAGAGAACACACCATCCTCCAAAAATAACCCACAATATGAAAACAAATAAAACTAATACTAGAACAAATGAAAACTAAAATTAGGCATTAAAAATTATAAAAACTAGCAATCCCACTCTAAAACCAATTAAAACTAACTGAATTACAGAAGAAAGTCACAATGAATGTGACTTTGATAAACTATAATGAAAAATGCAATTGCCTTGTGGAGGGGGCCCTAGCATTCTGAAGGGTCTGGGTCATGGTGAAAGACAAGCTAACAAAGCTTCCATCTCAGTGGCCAAACCCAGAGATTGAACAGGGCCAGATTGGGATGCCAAAGAGACCCTTTAGCCTGAGACAGCGGGTCCTTCCTTCTCCCACCAAGAAATTTTGCAACTCTGCAAGCGGGACTGTTGAGGCACTACCAGAAGGACATGTGCAGGTGCTCTTCACTCTTTCCAGCATTTCTGGAATCAGGTACAGTGTGGGGGAATCACATATAGAAAACATGGAGGCCACTGATGGGCCAGTGAACTCACACCTAGTATTCCTTTGCTATAGGTTAAGAAGAAGAACAGTGGGCAATATGCCGACTCTTTTAAGGTTAAAGATCTATGTGTGCCTTTCCAAAATGATCCCTATTTACTTGCACAGTAGCTGGATAAGGTCTTCATTCACTGGGGTGGATTCTACCCCTTGCTGTATTTAGCACCTCTGGAAGAAGAATTGTTCTGATTGAGGTCAGGTGAACATCTGCCCACAGAATCAGTTCCTTGGCCCCTTGTGCAGAATCTGTGGCCATTCTTTGTGGGATTGAGTTTTTGAGATGGATACCAGTTTTGAAGAGGCCAGAGCTGGAGAAAGCTGAAGCTGGAGAAAGTGGACCAACGAGGCCACTGCCATATGACCAAAGGTCTTTGTGCTTGTATACCTTTCACAGTACTGTCTCTGTTGAATTCGGCAAGGCACTGATCCAGAGCTGCCTTCACCTGTTCCATGAGCTGTGCTACTATTGTGAGTGAGTTCAATAGGCTACCTTAAAATTTGGTCTGCTGAGAAGGTGTTAACTGAATTTTTATCATGGTTGATGGCAAGAGCAAGCTCTTCCACAAGGGGTCTTGTTCCACTAGAGCTGTTGGAGGAGGGCTAAGGCAGTAACTGAATCATCCACTGCTGGATAGGAACCAAACCCCAGCTTATCTGCCTCTGGTATATTTGCAAACTATATATTGCCCATTGCTGTAAGGTAATTTCCTTCACAAAATCTGGAATAGCTGGCATAGCTTACTAGTTACATTGTGCAACTGACAACACAGTCAGTTAAAAAGAAACAAAGAGCTGGTTCCAAGTAAAATGCCAATGTTTGTTGTACATAAGTTTTTGATACTATACAGTAATAGGTTATGGCACCAGCATTGATACCAAGGCAGCCTTGGTTTACACTTAATTTTAACTCAGATGGGCTGAAGTTGAACCAGGGCCACCAGCATGTAAGTTGCTTACCCCTGTGCACTGTTCAATGGTTTTAACCACTCCACACTGAGTTTGGGGTAATTGTTTAACCTGAGGGCTGTGAAAAATAATACTGACTGAGATAATGCAGAAGAGCATTGCAGTCCGACTTTCCTACGTTCTGTAATCTCACGAGGGATTAAAAGAGGACGACTGTGTGTCACACTGAGTGTATATACTGGGTGCTGCGACACACTCGTGATCATTGTTTTGGTATAGCCTACCTCAGCTGTATTGTGCATGTGAGGATTAATATCTAGCCCTTAGGGATAGCTGTCTGGTAAACTTTTTATTGGACAAAACCGAACTTGTTTGGCCCAGACTTTGCAGTTTCGTTCAAACCAAAATTGCATGTGTGAAAGGTGCCTTGGGCAACAGTCTGGGCCAAAGGATCAAAAGAGGTGTTTTCTGTTTGGTGTTGTGAGCAGTATGAATATCCCTTAGATTAGTGTGTGTGTGTGTGTGTGTGTGTGTGTGTGTGTGTGTGTGTGTGTGTGCTGTTAATGTGCATTACACTCAGCAACAGGTAGGAGGGCCCAGGAGAAAAAAAATCACTTCTATCATTGTATTCCTTTTAAAAGTCTTTTTAATTGTCCTAATATATCACTATTGTTTTCATTTTTCAGCAATCATCATTTCAGGCAGTTTTGATTTCAGCAGGCAGTTCTTCCTTTGTCCTGATGAATTATGGTGCGATCGCTACAACAAACCAAACAGTTGAGGTAAAATGGTAAAACATTTTCATCTGTACGCTATATTTACTTAGTTACAATCTTCAGGATATTGATTTTATTTTATTCTCCTCCCCTGTTTGGTTTAGGCCGGGTATGACACAGTAAATTCTACGCACTACTTCAAAATTCCAAACTCAAATAACGGCAGTTACATCTCAAACCTCATGAACACTAGTAATGTGAATGTGGCTGGACGCTGGGCTTTCAATGTGACTGGAGAAGGAACAGGAATCTTTCCCCAAGGTAGTTGTATGAATTAGTACAAATTCCAGTATGGGTTCTATGTCACACTGGATTTATTGATATAAGAATTTATGAAAACAAACTGAATAATATCAACTTTATTATGAATGAACCTAAATCTGCACAGAGTGAACAAATTTATACGTAATTCTGAGAGCTTTTTGGCATTTGGGTGTGACTATTATCCATGACTATTAATCAAAGTGCTTTTAAGCTAGAGCAGATTGTGTGTTTATTCAATTGTTTTTTCAAAATGTATTTTATAGCTATCACCACTAAAACTCCAACTAGTTCTACAGTTCCAAACACCAGCACAACAGGTAAGAAATTATTCTCAATGTGCTGATTTATGCCTGTTCACTTAAAATTCCTTTTAAATTTAATTAGTGATTTTAAAACGCCAGTTAAAGTAGAGAAATACTAAAATCACTTCTTCAATGTTACACTAATACTGAACATTGCAAACCACAAGACTATTTCCAAATACTGAAGCTGAAAAGATATTTAAAGCCAAAAAAAAAAAAACAGCATAGAAACTAAATTTGGGGACAAGAACTAAACTGAAATATAAAGTCATGTTCAATCCAGAGAGATTCTAGAAAGTACAAGACCTGTGTAACTCTGTATCTCAAGACATGTTTCAACTGTGGGCTGAATATCTGATAAGAAGTCTTGGAGCAAGAAGAATGTTAAAGTTTGGCCAAGACTTGCCATGAAATGCGGAAGATGTTTTACTCTGGAATGAAGCCCTGAAAATGCTTGAGCATAGTTAAATAGTGTGAGGAAAGTGAAATTATATGTTTTCAGTGTCAGTCATGATATTGTATTTGATCAGTGCCCAGTCAATGTGACAGTGACTTCCATATGTGAGAAGGTACTATTAATGAGGAGGTGTGTACTGGAATTTTACAGAGACATAAGCTGCCATCAAGTTGTTTTCTTGTCCTGGGATATCCATGGTTTTTTAAGCACTCTAGTGCAAGGCCTCTGTCTACACTTGCTACAGGAGTGTGGCTATTTAGATACAGAATCACTGGCTGAATCAATCCCAGATCTGTCTCCTGTAGCTCATCGTGAGGAAGAGTGTCAGACAATGCAGATCACAGGCTGTTGTGCAGCTGAAATCTTGTAACATGGTGCTAAGCAATCCTCAGTCAGTGACAGTTTTCCTAAGTGGGACTGTCATATCCTTTGTTTTCTTGATGGCGATTCTCATTTAGTTTCCTTTCTCAAGGCCTCCAAATTTGTAGATGTTCTGTATAATTTCTTCTGCATTTCAATTCAGTCTTGACCAATGAATCCTCAACCAGTTTCACGGCTACAGACACCAGCATGACAGGTACTTAACAAATACTTCTGAATGCAAAACTATTTATATGGTGGGGGGGACCTCCGTTCCTGCAATAACAGCAACTGCTCATGTGGGAAGTTAGGAGGTTAGGTTAAGCCCTTTAATTACATATACATTAGTGTTGGGGTGGGGATGTAGTTGTAGAGAGTTGGATGTTGTTTGTGGGTTTTTTTTTTTTGTAATTAGTTAATTTCCTTTAAAATTACAGCTTTGACCACACAGCTGCTCACAACTGAAAGTTCCACAACTTCAGACAATGGCACAGCAGGTACATGGTTATCCTCATTATCTGTGTTTCTTCTTAATTGTTTGTCTGAATTAGCTTTTCATCTAATGACTTTCAGGTCTTCTTGAGTTCAGGGCCAATGTTGGTTGTCTTGTATCTTCAATCTTCTTGCTCCCGCACTACTTCTCTTTTTTAATAATCAGAATTCATGTTAAACATATTTGGTGATGCTATGCAGATCCTGCTGCCATGAATCCTTTCTACCCTGCTGCCAGTACGCTTGAGCTCCTTGGTACCATTCGAATTCTGTCTCTATCAGGGTCCGCTGCCATGTGACGAGCTGCCTTCTCTGTATCAACCTGACCATTGTGTAGAACTTAATGCCTAGCGTGCCTGTCAGTTTTGGGGGTTTGACTTCAAATACATTCTAGCCACCCTGAACTACTGCCCAAATATATATCTGATCCTATTTCTGCATTTACAGACGTGGTCCGTACTAGCAAATAATAATTATAACCACCAAACAATAGCTTAGCCTGTCCACCATTATTAGTCAATGTTGTTTTACATTAGAGCAAATTGTATGTTTATCTGATAGTTTTGCAACATGTCTTTTATAGCTGCCACAAATGAGTCTCCAACCAGTTCCACAGCTCCAGACACCAGCACGACAGGTATGTAATAATTATCATTTTGTTTCTGGTTACCCGAAATCACTTCTGAATGTAATGGTATTAATATGGAGGGTGTCCTCAGTTCCTGCAGTTACAGGTTCTGCATTTCTGGGAGGTTGGGGGTGTTTGCCATTTAGCGACATATACATTAAAGTTGGTGTAGGGGCGGGGGGTTTTTAGAGGGGAGGATATTCTATTTTTTTGTTATTATTTATTTATTTATTATTAAATTACAGTGTTGACCACACAGCTATCCACAGCTGAAAGTCCCACAGTTCCAGGCACTAGCACCACAGGTACGTGACAATTTGTATTGTGTTGCTAATTTCCTGAATACCTGAAATCACTTCTGAATGTAAGGGTATTTATATGGAGGCTGTCCTCCTTTCCTGCAGTAACAGCTTCTGCTCTTCTGGGAGGTTGGGAGGGTTTGCCATTTAGCAACATATACATTAGAGTTGGGGTGGAGAACTTTAGAGGGTTTGAAATGATTTTTTTTTTCACATATTTATTTTTTTTTACTTTACAGCTTTCGCCACACAGCTGCCCACAACTGAAAGTTTCACAGTTCCAGACTCTAGCACCACAGGTAGGTGACAATTCCTATTGTGTCACTAACTTCCTGGTTGCCCCAAATTACTTCAAAATGTAAGAGTATTAATATGGAGGCTGTCCTCCTTTCCTGCAGTAACAGGTTCTGCATTTCTGGGAGGTTGGGGGTGTTTGCCATTTAGCGACATATACATTAAAGTTGGTGTGGGGGCGGGGGGTTTTTAGAGGGGAGGATATTCTTTTTTTTAATTATTATTTATTTATTTATTATTAAATTACAGTGTTGACCACACAGCTGTCCACAGCTGAAAGTCCCACAGTTCCAGACACTAGCACCACAGGTACGTGACAATTTGTATTGTGTTGCTAATTTCCTGAATACCTGAAATCACTTCTGAATGTAAGGGTATTTATATGGAAGCTGTCCTCCTTTCCTGCAGTAACAGCTTCTGCTCTTCTGGGAGGTTGGGAGGGTTTGCCATTTAGCAACATGTACATTAGAGTTGGGGTGGAGAATTTTAGAGGGTTTGAAATGATTTTTTTTTCACATATTTATTTATTTTTACTTTACAGCTTTCGCCACACAGCTGCCCACAACTGAAAGTTCCACAGTTCCAGACTCTAGCACCACAGGTAGGTGACAATTCCTATTGTGTCACTAACTTCCAGGTTGCCCCAAATTACTTCATAATGTAAGAGAATTAATATGGAGGGTGTCCTCCTTTCCTGCAGTAACAGCTTCTGCTCTTCTGGGAGGTTGGGAGGGTTTGCAATTTAGCGACATATACAGGGTGGGCCATTTATAAGAATACACCTTAATAAAATGGGAATGGTTGGTGATATTAACTTCCTGTTTATTGCACATTAGTATATAGGAGGGGAAAACTTTTCACGGTGGGTGGTGACCATTGCGGCCAATTTGAAGTGGGCCATTTTGGATCCAACTTTTGTTTTTTCAATGGGAAGAGGGTCATGTGACACATCAAACTCATTGTGAATTTCACAAGAAAAACAATGATGTGCTTGGTTTTAATATAATATTATTCTTTCATTAGTTATTTACAAGTTTCTGACCACTTATAAAATGAATTCAAAGTTCTGCCCATTGTGTTGGATTTTCAATGCAACCCTCCTCTCCCACTCTCCACACACTGATAGCAACACCGCAGGAGAAAGGCTAGCACAGGCTTCCAGTATCCGTAGTTTCAGGTGCTGCCCATCTCGTATCTTCACAGCATAGACAATTGCCTTCAGATGACCCCAAAGATAAAAGTGTAAGGGGTTCAGATCGGGAGACCTTGGGGGCCAGTCAACTGGCCCACCACGACCAATCTACTTTCCAGGAAACTGTTCATCTTTGAATGCTCAGACCTGACACCCATAATGTGGTGGTGCTGGATCTTGCTGGAAAAACTCAGGGAACGTGCCAGCTTCAGTGCATAAAGAGGGAAACACATCATCATGTAGCAATTTCACATATCAAGTGGCCTTGAGGTTTCCATTAATGAAGAATGGCCACACTATCTTTGTACCACATATACCACACCATACCATCAATGTTTTTGTTCCAACAGTCTTGGAGGGGTCTATCCAATGTGAGTTAGTGTCAGACGAATAGCGGTGGTTTTGTTTGTTAACTTCGCCATTCACATAAAAGTTTGCCTCATCACTAAACAAAATCTTCTGTGTAAACTGAGGGTCCTGTTCCAATTTTTGTTTTGCCCATTCTGCAAATACATTGAGCCGATCTGGGTCATCCTTTTTGAGATGCTGCAGCAGCTGGAGTTTGTAAGGATGCCATTTTTGAGTAGCTAATATCTGCTGAAGGGATGTTTGACTGATGCCACTCTCCAGTGACATGCGGCGAGTGCTACGTTGTGGGCTCATGCTGAATGAAGCCAAGACAGCCACTGATGTTTCTTCATTAGTGACATTTTCATGCGTCCACATTTTGGCAAATCCAACACTGAGCCAGTTTCACGAAACTTGGCAAGCAGTTTGCTAACTGTAGCATGGGAAATGGGTGGTCTTGTAGGGTGTCTTGCATTGAAATCTGCTGCAATGAACTGGTTACTGCGTTCACCAGACATCAGCACAATTTCTATCTGCTCCTCACGTGTTAACCTCTACGACATGTCAATGGCTGTAAAGACAAACTTGTAAATAACTCATGAAAGAATAAAGTTACATTAAAACCAAACACACCATTGTTTTTCTTGTGAAATTCCCAATAAGTTTGATGTGTCACATGACCCTCTTCCCATTGTAAAAACAAAAGTTGGATCCAAAATGACCAATTTCAAAATGGTCACCACCCATTGTGAAAAGTTTTGCCCCTCCAATATACTAATGTGCAATAAACAGGAAGTTAATATCACCAACCATTCCCATTTTATTAAGGTGTATCCATATAAATGGCCCACCCTGTACATTAGTGTTGGGGTGGGGGGGGGGTTAGAGTTTTTGAAATTATTTGTTGTATTTTTTTTTTTTTTCATATATTCATTTATTTTTACATTACAGCTTTCACCACACAGCTGCTCACAACTGAAAGTTCCACAGTTCCAGACATCAGCACCACAGGTACGTGACAATTCGTATTGTGTCGCTAACTTCCTGGTTACCACAAATTACTTCAAAATGTAAGGGTATTAATATGGAGGGTGTCCTTCTTTCCTGCAGTAACAGCTTCTACTCTTCTGAGCGTTTGGGAGGGTTTGCCATTTAGCGACATATACATTAGTGTTGGGGTGGGGTTGTGGTTGTAGAGAGTTGGATGTTGTTTGTGGGTTTTTTTTTTGTAATTAGTTAATTTCCTTTAAAATTACAGCTTTGACCACACAGCTGCTCACAACTGAAAGTTCCACAACTTCAGACAATGGCACAGCAGGTACATGGTTATCCTCATTATCTGTGTTTCTTCTTAATTGTTTGTCTGAATTAGCTTTTCATCTAATGACTTTCAGGTCTTCTTGAGTTCAGGGCCAATGTTGGTTGTCTTGTATCTTCAATCTTCTTCCTCCCGCACTACTTCTCTTTTTTAATAATCAGAATTCATGTTAAACATATTTGGTGATGCTATGCAGATCCTGCTGCCATGAATCCTTTCTACCCTGCTGCCAGTACGCTTGAGCTCCTTGGTACCATTCGAATTCTGTCTCTATCAGGGTCCGCTGCCATGTGACGAGCTGCCTTCTCTGTATCAACCTGACCATTGTGTAGAACTTAATGCCTAGCGTGCCTGTCAGTTTTGGGGGTTTGACTTCAAATACATTCTAGCCACCCTGAACTACTGCCCAAATATATATCTGATCCTATTTCTGCATTTACAGACGTGGTCCGTACTAGCAAATAATAATTATAACCACCAAACAATAGCTTAGCCTGTCCACCATTATTAGTCAATGTTGTTTTACATTAGAGCAAATTGTATGTTTATCTGATAGTTTTGCAACATGTCTTTTATAGCTGCCACAAATGAGTCTCCAACCAGTTCCACAGCTCCAGACACCAGCACGACAGGTATGTAATAATTATCATTTTGTTTCTGGTTACCCGAAATCACTTCTGAATGTAATGGTATTAATATGGAGGGTGTCCTCAGTTTCTGCAGTTACAGGTTCTGCATTTCTGGGAGGTTGGGGGTGTTTGCCATTTAGCGACATATACATTAAAGTTGGTGTAGGGGCGGGGGGTTTTTAGAGGGGAGGATATTCTATTTTTTTGTTATTATTTATTTATTTATTATTAAATTACAGAGTTGACCACACAGCTATCCACAGCTGAAAGTCCCACAGTTCCAGGCACTAGCACCACAGGTACGTGACAATTTGTATTGTGTTGCTAATTTCCTGAATACCTGAAATCACTTCTGAATGTAAGGGTATTTATATGGAGGCTGTCCTCCTTTCCTGCAGTAACAGCTTCTGCTCTTCTGGGAGGTTGGGAGGGTTTGCCATTTAGCAACATATACATTAGAGTTGGGGTGGAGAACTTTAGAGGGTTTGAAATGATTTTTTTTTCACATATTTATTTATTTTTACTTTACAGCTTTCGCCACACAGCTGCCCACAACTGAAAGTTCCACAGTTCCAGACTCTAGCACCACAGGTAGGTGACAATTCCTATTGTGTCACTAACTTCCAGGTTGCCCCAAATTACTTCATAATGTAAGAGTATTAATATGGAGGCTGTCCCCCTTTCCTGCAGTAACAGGTTCTGCATTTCTGGGAGGTTGGGGGTGTTTGCCATTTAGCGACATATACATTAAAGTTGGTGTAGGGGCGGGGGGTTTTTAGAGGGGAGGATATTCTTTTTTTTAATTATTATTTATTTATTTATTATTAAATTACAGTGTTGACCACACAGCTGTCCACAGCTGAAAGTCCCACAGTTCCAGACACTAGCACCACAGGTACGTGACAATTTGTATTGTGTTGCTAATTTCCTGAATACCTGAAATCACTTCTGAATATAAGGGTATTTATATGGAAGCTGTCCTCCTTTCCTGCAGTAACAGCTTCTGCTCTTCTGGGAGGTTGGGAGGGTTTGCCATTTAGCAACATGTACATTAGAGTTGGGGTGGAGAATTTTAGAGGGTTTGAAATGATTTTTTTTTCACATATTTATTTATTTTTACTTTACAGCTTTCGCCACACAGCTGCCCACAACTGAAAGTTCCACAGTTCCAGACTCTAGCACCACAGGTAGGTGACAATTCCTATTGTGTCACTAACTTCCAGGTTGCCCCAAATTACTTCATAATGTAAGAGAATTAATATGGAGGGTGTCCTCCTTTCCTGCAGTAACAGCTTCTGCTCTTCTGGGAGGTTGGGAGGGTTTGCAATTTAGCGACATATACAGGGTGGGCCATTTATAAGAATACACCTTAATAAAATGGGAATGGTTGGTGATATTAACTTCCTGTTTATTGCACATTAGTATATAGGAGGGGAAAACTTTTCACGGTGGGTGGTGACCATTGCGGCCAATTTGAAGTGGGCCATTTTGGATCCAACTTTTGTTTTTTCAATGGGAAGAGGGTCATGTGACACATCAAACTCATTGTGAATTTCACAAGAAAAACAATGATGTGCTTGGTTTTAATATAATATTATTCTTTCATTAGTTATTTACAAGTTTCTGACCACTTATAAAATGAATTCAAAGTTCTGCCCATTGTGTTGGATTTTCAATGCAACCCTCCTCTCCCACTCTCCACACACTGATAGCAACACCGCAGGAGAAAGGCTAGCACAGGCTTCCAGTATCCGTAGTTTCAGGTGCTGCCCATCTCGTATCTTCACAGCATAGACAATTGCCTTCAGATGACCCCAAAGATAAAAGTGTAAGGGGTTCAGATCGGGAGACCTTGGGGGCCAGTCAACTGGCCCACCACGACCAATCTACTTTCCAGGAAACTGTTCATCTTTGAATGCTCAGACCTGACACCCATAATGTGGTGGTGCTGGATCTTGCTGGAAAAACTCAGGGAACGTGCCAGCTTCAGTGCATAAAGAGGGAAACACATCATCATGTAGCAATTTCACATATCAAGTGGCCTTGAGGTTTCCATTAATGAAGAATGGCCACACTATCTTTGTACCACATATACCACACCATACCATCAATGTTTTTGTTCCAACAGTCTTGGAGGGGTCTATCCAATGTGAGTTAGTGTCAGACGAATAGCGGTGGTTTTGTTTGTTAACTTCGCCATTCACATAAAAGTTTGCCTCATCACTAAACAAAATCTTCTGTGTAAACTGAGGGTCCTGTTCCAATTTTTGTTTTGCCCATTCTGCAAATACATTGAGCCGATCTGGGTCATCCTTTTTGAGATGCTGCAGCAGCTGGAGTTTGTAAGGATGCCATTTTTGAGTAGCTAATATCTGCTGAAGGGATGTTTGACTGATGCCACTCTCCAGTGACATGCGGCGAGTGCTACGTTGTGGGCTCATGCTGAATGAAGCCAAGACAGCCACTGATGTTTCTTCATTAGTGACATTTTCATGCGTCCACATTTTGGCAAATCCAACACTGAGCCAGTTTCACGAAACTTGGCAAGCAGTTTGCTAACTGTAGCATGGGAAATGGGTGGTCTTGTAGGGTGTCTTGCATTGAAATCTGCTGCAATGAACTGGTTACTGCGTTCACCAGACATCAGCACAATTTCTATCTGCTCCTCACGTGTTAACCTCTACGACATGTCAATGGCTGTAAAGACAAACTTGTAAATAACTCATGAAAGAATAAAGTTACATTAAAACCAAACACACCATTGTTTTTCTTGTGAAATTCCCAATAAGTTTGATGTGTCACATGACCCTCTTCCCATTGTAAAAACAAAAGTTGGATCCAAAATGACCAATTTCAAAATGGTCACCACCCATTGTGAAAAGTTTTGCCCCTCCAATATACTAATGTGCAATAAACAGGAAGTTAATATCACCAACCATTCCCATTTTATTAAGGTGTATCCATATAAATGGCCCACCCTGTACATTAGTGTTGGGGTGGGGGGGGGGTTAGAGTTTTTGAAATTATTTGTTGTATTTTTTTTTTTTTTCATATATTCATTTATTTTTACATTACAGCTTTCACCACACAGCTGCTCACAACTGAAAGTTCCACAGTTCCAGACATCAGCACCACAGGTACGTGACAATTCGTATTGTGTCGCTAACTTCCTGGTTACCACAAATTACTTCAAAATGTAAGGGTATTAATATGGAGGGTGTCCTTCTTTCCTGCAGTAACAGCTTCTACTCTTCTGAGCGTTTGGGAGGGTTTGCCATTTAGCGACATATACATTAGTGTTGGGGTGGGGTTGTGGTTGTAGAGAGTTGGATGTTGTTTGTGGGTTTTTTTTTTGTAATTAGTTAATTTCCTTTAAAATTACAGCTTTGACCACACAGCTGCTCACAACTGAAAGTTCCACAACTTCAGACAATGGCACAGCAGGTACATGGTTATCCTCATTATCTGTGTTTCTTCTTAATTGTTTGTCTGAATTAGCTTTTCATCTAATGACTTTCAGGTCTTCTTGAGTTCAGGGCCAATGTTGGTTGTCTTGTATCTTCAATCTTCTTCCTCCCGCACTACTTCTCTTTTTTAATAATCAGAATTCATGTTAAACATATTTGGTGATGCTATGCAGATCCTGCTGCCATGAATCCTTTCTACCCTGCTGCCAGTACGCTTGAGCTCCTTGGTACCATTCGAATTCTGTCTCTATCAGGGTCCGCTGCCATGTGACGAGCTGCCTTCTCTGTATCAACCTGACCATTGTGTAGAACTTAATGCCTAGCGTGCCTGTCAGTTTTGGGGGTTTGACTTCAAATACATTCTAGCCACCCTGAACTACTGCCCAAATATATATCTGATCCTATTTCTGCATTTACAGACGTGGTCCGTACTAGCAAATAATAATTATAACCACCAAACAATAGCTTAGCCTGTCCACCATTATTAGTCAATGTTGTTTTACATTAGAGCAAATTGTATGTTTATCTGATAGTTTTGCAACATGTCTTTTATAGCTGCCACAAATGAGTCTCCAACCAGTTCCACAGCTCCAGACACCAGCACGACAGGTATGTAATAATTATCATTTTGTTTCTGGTTACCCGAAATCACTTCTGAATGTAATGGTATTAATATGGAGGGTGTCCTCAGTTTCTGCAGTTACAGGTTCTGCATTTCTGGGAGGTTGGGGGTGTTTGCCATTTAGCGACATATACATTAAAGTTGGTGTAGGGGCGGGGGGTTTTTAGAGGGGAGGATATTCTATTTTTTTGTTATTATTTATTTATTTATTATTAAATTACAGAGTTGACCACACAGCTATCCACAGCTGAAAGTCCCACAGTTCCAGGCACTAGCACCACAGGTACGTGACAATTTGTATTGTGTTGCTAATTTCCTGAATACCTGAAATCACTTCTGAATGTAAGGGTATTTATATGGAGGCTGTCCTCCTTTCCTGCAGTAACAGCTTCTGCTCTTCTGGGAGGTTGGGAGGGTTTGCCATTTAGCAACATATACATTAGAGTTGGGGTGGAGAACTTTAGAGGGTTTGAAATGATTTTTTTTTCACATATTTATTTATTTTTACTTTACAGCTTTCGCCACACAGCTGCCCACAACTGAAAGTTCCACAGTTCCAGACTCTAGCACCACAGGTAGGTGACAATTCCTATTGTGTCACTAACTTCCAGGTTGCCCCAAATTACTTCATAATGTAAGAGTATTAATATGGAGGCTGTCCCCCTTTCCTGCAGTAACAGGTTCTGCATTTCTGGGAGGTTGGGGGTGTTTGCCATTTAGCGACATATACATTAAAGTTGGTGTAGGGGCGGGGGGTTTTTAGAGGGGAGGATATTCTTTTTTTTAATTATTATTTATTTATTTATTATTAAATTACAGTGTTGACCACACAGCTGTCCACAGCTGAAAGTCCCACAGTTCCAGACACTAGCACCACAGGTACGTGACAATTTGTATTGTGTTGCTAATTTCCTGAATACCTGAAATCACTTCTGAATATAAGGGTATTTATATGGAAGCTGTCCTCCTTTCCTGCAGTAACAGCTTCTGCTCTTCTGGGAGGTTGGGAGGGTTTGCCATTTAGCAACATGTACATTAGAGTTGGGGTGGAGAATTTTAGAGGGTTTGAAATGATTTTTTTTTCACATATTTATTTATTTTTACTTTACAGCTTTCGCCACACAGCTGCCCACAACTGAAAGTTCCACAGTTCCAGACTCTAGCACCACAGGTAGGTGACAATTCCTATTGTGTCACTAACTTCCAGGTTGCCCCAAATTACTTCATAATGTAAGAGAATTAATATGGAGGGTGTCCTCCTTTCCTGCAGTAACAGCTTCTGCTCTTCTGGGAGGTTGGGAGGGTTTGCCATTTAGCAACATGTACATTAGAGTTGGGGTGGAGAATTTTAAAGGGTTTGAAATGATTTTTTTTTCACATATTTATTTATTTTTACTTTACAGCTTTCGCCACACAGCTGCCCGCAACTGAAAGTTCCACAGTTCCAGACTCTAGCACCACAGGTAGGTGACAATTCCTATTGTGTCACTAACTTCCAGGTTGCCCCAAATTACTTCATAATGTAAGAGAATTAATATGGAGGGTGTCCTCCTTTCCTGCAGTAACAGCTTCTGCTCTTCTGGGAGGTTGGGAGGGTTTGCAATTTAGCGACATATACAGGGTGGGCCATTTATATGAATACAACTTAATAAAATGGGAATGGTTGGTGATATTAACTTCCTGTTTATTGCACATTAGTATATAGGAGGGGAAAACTTTTCACGGTGGGTGGTGACCATTGCGGCCAATTTGAAGTGGGCCATTTTGGATCCAACTTTTGTTTTTTCAATGGGAAGAGGGTCATGTGACACATCAAACTCATTGTGAATTTCACAAGAAAAACAATGATGTGCTTGGTTTTAATATAATATTATTCTTTCATTAGTTATTTACAAGTTTCTGACAACTTATAAAATGAATTCAAAGTTCTGCCCATTGTGTTGGATTTTCAATGCAACCCTCCTCTCCCACTCTCCACACACTGATGGCAACACCGCAGGAGAAAGGCTAGCACAGGCTTCCAGTATCCGTAGTTTCAGGTGCTGCCCATCTCGTATCTTCACAGCATAGACAATTGCCTTCAGATGACCCCAAAGATAAAAGTGTAAGGGGTTCAGATCGGGAGACCTTGGGGGCCAGTCAACTGGCCCACCACGACCAATCCACTTTCCAGGAAACTGTTCATCTTTGAATGCTCAGACCTGACACCCATAATGTGGTGGTGCTGGATCTTACTGGAAAAACTCAGGGAACGTGCCAGCTTCAGTGCATAAAGAGGGAAACACATCATCATGTTGCAATTTCACATATCCAGTGGCCTTGAGGTTTCCATTAATGAAGAATGGCCACACTATCTTTGTACCACATATACCACACCATACCATCAATTTTTTTGTTCCAACAGTCTTGGAGGGGTCTATCCAATGTGAGTTAGTGTCAGACAAATAGCGGTGGTTTTGTTTGTTAACTTCGCCATTCACATAAAAGTTTGCCTCATCACTAAACAAAATCTTCTGTGTAAACTGAGGGTCCTGTTCCAATTTTTGTTTTGCCCATTCTGCAAATACATTGAGCCGATCTGGGTCATCCTTTTTGAGATGCTGCAGCAGCTGGAGTTTGTAAGGATGCCATTTTTGAGTAGCTAATATCTGCTGAAGGGATGTTTGACTGATGCCACTCTCCAGTGACATGCGGCGAGTGCTACGTTGTGGGCTCATGCTGAATGAAGCCAAGACAGCCACTGATGTTTCTTCATTAGTGACATTTTCATGCGTCCACATTTTGGCAAATCCAACACTGAGCCAGTTTCACGAAACTTGGCAAGCAGTTTGCTAACTGTAGCATGGGAAATGGGTGGTCTTGTAGGGTGTCTTGCATTGAAATCTGCTGCAATGAACTGGTTACTGCGTTCACCAGACATCAGCACAATTTCTATCTGCTCCTCACGTGTTAACCTCTACGACATGTCAATGGCTGTAAAGACAAACTTGTAAATAACTCATGAAAGAATAAAGTTACATTAAAACCAAACACACCATTGTTTTTCTTGTGAAATTCCCAATAAGTTTGATGTGTCACATGACCCTCTTCCCATTGTAAAAACAAAAGTTGGATCCAAAATGACCAATTTCAAAATGGTCACCACCCATTGTGAAAAGTTTTGCCCCTCCAATATACTAATGTGCAATAAACAGGAAGTTAATATCACCAACCATTCCCATTTTATTAAGGTGTATCCATATAAATGGCCCACCCTGTACATTAGTGTTGGGGTGGGGGGGGGGTTAGAGTTTTTGAAATTATTTGTTGTATTTTTTTTTTTTTTCATATATTCATTTATTTTTACATTACAGCTTTCACCACACAGCTGCTCACAACTGAAAGTTCCACAGTTCCAGACATCAGCACCACAGGTACGTGACAATTCGTATTGTGTCGCTAACTTCCTGGTTACCACAAATTACTTCAAAATGTAAGGGTATTAATATGGAGGGTGTCCTTCTTTCCTGCAGTAACAGCTTCTACTCTTCTGAGCGTTTGGGAGGGTTTGCCATTTAGCGACATATACATTAGTGTTGGGGTGGGGTTGTGGTTGTAGAGAGTTGGATGTTGTTTGTGGGTTTTTTTTTTGTAATTAGTTAATTTCCTTTCAAATTACAGCTTTGACCACACAGCTGCTCACAACTGAAAGTTCCACAACTTCAGACAATGGCACAGCAGGTACATGGTTATCCTCATTATCTGTGTTTCTTCTTAATTGTTTGTCTGAATTAGCTTTTCATCTAATGACTTTCAGGTCTTCTTGAGTTCAGGGCCAATGTTGGTTGTCTTGTATCTTCAATCTTCTTCCTCCCGCACTACTTCTCTTTTTTAATAATCAGAATTCATGTTAAACATATTTGGTGATGCTATGCAGATCCTGCTGCCATGAATCCTTTCTACCCTGCTGCCAGTACGCTTGAGCTCCTTGGTACCATTCGAATTCTGTCTCTATCAGGGTCCGCTGCCATGTGACGAGCTGCCTTCTCTGTATCAACCTGACCATTGTGTAGAACTTAATGCCTAGCGTGCCTGTCAGTTTTGGGGGTTTGACTTCAAATACATTCTAGCCACCCTGAACTACTGCCCAAATATATATCTGATCCTATTTCTGCATTTACAGACGTGGTCCGTACTAGCAAATAATAATTATAACCACCAAACAATAGCTTAGCCTGTCCACCATTATTAGTCAATGTTGTTTTACATTAGAGCAAATTGTATGTTTATCTGATAGTTTTGCAACATGTCTTTTATAGCTGCCACAAATGAGTCTCCAACCAGTTCCACAGCTCCAGACACCAGCACGACAGGTATGTAATAATTATCATTTTGTTTCTGGTTACCCGAAATCACTTCTGAATGTAATGGTATTAATATGGAGGGTGTCCTCAGTTTCTGCAGTTACAGGTTCTGCATTTCTGGGAGGTTGGGGGTGTTTGCCATTTAGCGACATATACATTAAAGTTGGTGTAGGGGCGGGGGGTTTTTAGAGGGGAGGATATTCTATTTTTTTGTTATTATTTATTTATTTATTATTAAATTACAGAGTTGACCACACAGCTATCCACAGCTGAAAGTCCCACAGTTCCAGGCACTAGCACCACAGGTACGTGACAATTTGTATTGTGTTGCTAATTTCCTGAATACCTGAAATCACTTCTGAATGTAAGGGTATTTATATGGAGGCTGTCCTCCTTTTCGCAGTAACAGCTTCTGCTCTTCTGGGAGGTTGGGAGGGTTTGCCATTTAGCAACATATACATTAGAGTTGGGGTGGAGAACTTTAGAGGGTTTGAAATGATTTTTTTTCACATATTTATTTATTTTTACTTTACAGCTTTCGCCACACAGCTGCCCACAACTGAAAGTTCCACAGTTCCAGACTCTAGCACCACAGGTAGGTGACAATTCCTATTGTGTCACTAACTTCCAGGTTGCCCCAAATTACTTCATAATGTAAGAGTATTAATATGGAGGCTGTCCCCCTTTCCTGCAGTAACAGGTTCTGCATTTCTGGGAGGTTGGGGGTGTTTGCCATTTAGCGACATATACATTAAAGTTGGTGTAGGGGCGGGGGGTTTTTAGAGGGGAGGATATTCTTTTTTTTAATTATTATTTATTTATTTATTATTAAATTACAGTGTTGACCACACAGCTGTCCACAGCTGAAAGTCCCACAGTTCCAGACACTAGCACCACAGGTACGTGACAATTTGTATTGTGTTGCTAATTTCCTGAATACCTGAAATCACTTCTGAATATAAGGGTATTTATATGGAAGCTGTCCTCCTTTCCTGCAGTAACAGCTTCTGCTCTTCTGGGAGGTTGGGAGGGTTTGCCATTTAGCAACATGTACATTAGAGTTGGGGTGGAGAATTTTAGAGGGTTTGAAATGATTTTTTTTTCACATATTTATTTATTTTTACTTTACAGCTTTCGCCACACAGCTGCCCACAACTGAAAGTTCCACAGTTCCAGACTCTAGCACCACAGGTAGGTGACAATTCCTATTGTGTCACTAACTTCCAGGTTGCCCCAAATTACTTCATAATGTAAGAGAATTAATATGGAGGGTGTCCTCCTTTCCTGCAGTAACAGCTTCTGCTCTTCTGGGAGGTTGGGAGGGTTTGCAATTTAGCGACATATACAGGGTGGGCCATTTATAAGAATACACCTTAATAAAATGGGAATGGTTGGTGATATTAACTTCCTGTTTATTGCACATTAGTATATAGGAGGGGAAATCCAATTTGAAGTGGGCCATTTTGGATCCAACTTTTGTTTTTTCAATGGGAAGAGGGTCATGTGACACATCAAACTCATTGTGAATTTCACAAGAAAAACAATGATGTGCTTGGTTTTAATATAATATTATTCTTTCATTAGTTATTTACAAGTTTCTGACCACTTATAAAATGAATTCAAAGTTCTGCCCATTGTGTTGGATTTTCAATGCAACCCTCCTCTCCCACTCTCCACACACTGATAGCAACACCGCAGGAGAAAGGCTAGCACAGGCTTCCAGTATCCGTAGTTTCAGGTGCTGCCCATCTCGTATCTTCACAGCATAGACAATTGCCTTCAGATGACCCCAAAGATAAAAGTGTAAGGGGTTCAGATCGGGAGACCTTGGGGGCCAGTCAACTGGCCCACCACGACCAATCCACTTTCCAGGAAACTGTTCATCTTTGAATGCTCAGACCTGACACCCATAATGTGGTGGTGCTGGATCTTGCTGGAAAAACACAGGGAACGTGCCAGCTTCAGTGCATAAAGAGGGAAACACATCATCATGTAGCAATTTCACATATCCAGTGGCCTTGAGGTTTCCATTAATGAAGAATGGCCACACTATCTTTGTACCACATATACCACACCATACCATCAATTTTTTTGTTCCAACAGTCTTGGAGGGGTCTATCCAATGTGAGTTAGTGTCAGACGAATAGCGGTGGTTTTGTTTGTTAACTTCGCCATTCACATAAAAGTTTGCCTCATCACTAAACAAAATCTTCTGTGTAAACTGAGGGTCCTGTTCCAATTTTTGTTTTGCCCATTCTGCAAATACATTGAGCCGATCTGGGTCATCCTTTTTGAGATGCTGCAGCAGCTGGAGTTTGTAAGGGTGCCATTTTTGAGTAGCTAATATCTGCTGAAGGGATGTTTGACTGATGCCACTCTCCAGTGACATGCGGCGAGTGCTACGTTGTGGGCTCATGCTGAATGAAGCCAAGACAGCCACTGATGTTTCTTCATTAGTGACATTTTCATGCGTCCACATTTTGGCAAATCCAACACTGAGCCAGTGTTGTTAACTCTTGCTGTGTTGTGAAGATATGTGATGGAAAAGAATCTCCGCAGACACGGTTAAAAGTGTAAATACATCTTTATTTACCAAAACAGTGTCTTACGGGTTCTTGAGGATCCCGTGAGAGGGTGTTCAATTGAGCGCTCTCAGTCTCTGTGTCCCATGTCTAAGCTCTCTCTTCCCGTCTGGCTCGAATCATTTTGTCTATATATTCTCTCCTTTCCAAATAAGGCAAACATAGAGAATAGTTTACATTTGCATGCACTTAAGGGAGGGTGTAAAATTAATAGTGTCCTACCTCACTGACAGCTTATCCTAAACATCCCTCTCTGTAGCGCACATACATATGTTCATATGGCTGAGCATAAAAACACACTGAACATTTCTTAATACTGTCTTATGAGGCCGTCTGATAAATATACCTCATAATTTCCTCCCTTCGAGACTGTTAAAGTCTCGTAAAAACCCATACATGTAAATGTCATAACAAATAAGTGATACCTTCCTACACACAATTTTAACATCACTTGCATTATGATGTAACAAAATTTCATGGAGTGTGAGGGCGAAAAAACCTGCCAGGCAGCCATCTTTCTTGAAAATCCTTCAAACATTTTAGACAGGAAAAATTCCCTCAACGATCCCTCTGCCCAGGCGATCACAAAAAAATTGTACTCCAATCCAATTAAATTTATTCTATATGTGTAGGGAGTTGACTTAAGTAAATGTATATAAAAATCTCAGAAAATAAAATCAAACCAATGTCCAAATTCAGGCTGGTCGACCCATCGGACCTTCCAATGGACCTTTCCCTACCTGACACACCCCTTGGCCCTAACATCGATAAAACAAACAAAAACTCTGAGATTTCAATACACTTACACAGATTACATTTCATCAGTCTATAAGTCTTCATAATAAACAGTTGTTACAATATTTAATATCACTCATATAATGGTTTATCACTATCAAAGATTACTAATAATAAACAATTCAATAGAAACATATGACATAATATTGTCTTTTCAGCAATTTTGTCTTCTGATGTGATGTTGATGACATATTGAGTTTCAGCAAGTCTTCACCATTCTGTTTCAAAGTCCTTCTGTTTTATTGTCCTCTTTTGAGTTTTTGGATCCCTGTAGCATTTCAGGAACCTCGAACAACCATCCTCCCTTGCAGTGATCTTCCCCCCTTTTTCTTTCTGGAAGAAAGAAACAACAGCCAGTATCTTTTGCAAAAATGACAGATGCAAATAAACATCAAATAAAACTTTAATAATAGTAATACTAATGGATTAATACGTTTAATAAGCTACAGTGTATACTTTCATCCTACAATCTTTATACTTGATTACTAAATAATAAACCTAACAAAATAAAAGATAATATCATAAGTGAATGGAAAAATATATAAAAGTGGATATTCAAAATGGATATCTTTCTACCAGGTTGTTTTCCAACATTTCCTCCTCATGTTTGTCTGAGTCGGTTCTACTTAATAATGGCATCTGTACTTGATTTCCAGGCATTACAACTCCAACCCATCTCAAAATCATAGCTTTTGCACAAGTTAACAACAGTGTACAAAAACAAAACATTATACACACTGCTAAAAGAGCTGCTCCAAAAACTTGAGCCAACATTGCTCCTAGTGGTCCTAATTTCTCCAATAACCAAGCATTCACAGACCATCCAGCTCCTTTTGATGAACCAAACGCCTCCCTTATATGCTTCAATGCTTCTATAACACTAGTCATATTATCAGAATTATCCGGAATCAAAGTATAACAGGCATCCCCTGTCAGATTCAAAGCTACACATAAACCTCCTTTCTTAGCTAAAATGTAATCCAGAGCCATGTCATGTTTCAACAATGTTAATCTGTGACTTTTTGAGTATTTGACAAAACTGAAACCCTCTTATTGTTTCATTAGCAAACCCTTGTAAAGTGTACGTAATATTATCTATATGATCTGCTAAAAATGTCACACCATACCATGGGAATAATCCTATACCCCATTTTTCTCCTATACTGATTCTCCAATGATATGCTTCCAAGTTATGAAACTGAGCCATTTCCCTTTTCTTTCTTCTCACAGAATTACCTTCAGAATTCCCTTCATCAGTTGCTTCAACTTTTTGGAGAGTATAAACCTCATAAGGAAGCTTTAATGTTGCCATATAACAACAGCCTGTCCACCCATATGGTAGAAATATGTATGCTTTATCTCCACAAACCCACAAATATCCTTAAAATTTCCTATAGTCACATTTACAGGCAAAATGTCATACTGCACCATTAATCTGGTGTATGAAAATTCACTTTAAACAAAACATCCTTAGGTTTAGGCTCTTTAAAATTCATCTTATATCGAGCACAATCAGATATTCCCATAAACATCCCCTGTCCATTGTGAGTATCATTGGAACAAAAACAGTCTTTAGTCTTCACAGATTTTACTTCCATCGCATCAGGCCGTGCTGTCAGTATATTTTCATGCCGATTAAGGAAATTCACATATGGTAACTTCATCAACCAAGTACAATTTAATCTAGGTCTAAACAAATGCACTGATAAAGCCATTATTATATCTTCTTCAGAGTTTTGCTGATATATTAACCATGATAAAGCATAAGATTGACACATAGCATGCAATGGTTCTGGTACTGTCTCTAAAATTGATGGCCATGTGCTTGGTGATGGAACTTTCACCACACATGGACCAGTCAACCTCGTACTCATTCTTACGGAATGGGTTATTTGCTGAAACCATAAATTTCTAGATGCCCATGGGTCTGTGATTTGTAACACTGAAGAATCAAATCCATATGCTTTCCATTTTGCTTCTCTTTTCTGTAATGCATGGTAATGGTCAGTCATTTCTCCAGATGTCCAGTCAGAATCAAAAAACTCACTCTGCCCTTCTAAAGTGATTTTCTGAGTGGTTACTAAACCCTTTGAATCCATGTCTTCCATTGGGTTTCTAGCTTCAAAAGTCACTTGACTGATATTCACTTCATGCTCCATATTTAACTCTGGACCCTGTGTTATGTTTATTTCCTTCTGCAATGGAAAGAACATTACTTCTGGAGTCTGGGTTACTTTTACAACATTATGTGATCTTGTTATTTTTCCATTTTCAACAGTTGTGCTAGATTCAGATGTACCCGAAGCAGAAGTCATCATTGTCAGTGTAGTACTATTCATCTCCTTTAATAGCATATCTAAAGTAGTAATCCGATTAGTTACATTATTTCCTTTACTTATTTCTGGAGCTAAAGTATTTGGCTTAATTTGTTCTTTAGTAACCTTTAAAGTCATTGCCATAGTGGTTTGGTCCTGAACTCTTTTAATAGATGTAAAAACTTCAATAGGACTCTGGTCCTTTATCATCACTATCACTGTACGAGTTATGTACCCTTCTCTCCACACATTTTGAAATGGCACAAACTTAAGCTCTGGTTCCAAATAAGTACAAGTGTATTCCCCTTGATCTTCCCATGTAACATTACGTAAAAGAATTGAACAATCATCTCTAACTCTGAACCACCTAAAGGCATTAAACAAAAGATACTTTCTCTGGTCATGAGGCAAATGATCAACTTCAGGTCCTGTTAACACCACTTTTTCACCACGACTATTTTTCCACTCAGGAGGACTATTACCCCCTGTATTAAATCTTCCACATTTACAGGGAAGATGAACTGCTTTACCTAATTTAGCTTTAACCACTGTCTTGAAAGGTGATGACGTTGTTGAAATTATCAAAGGCATTAGTGTAGTTAGATGTGATCCATTTACCCCCTCACTAATTTTCGACACTGAAAAAGTAAAATTCTTTAAAGTTTCATTCTCTTTAGTTCTCATACCGTTTAGGTCTAACCTTTTTCCGAACAGGTCTTGGACTCTTCTCTTGATCCAAGTCTCTGAACTGTTTTGAAATAGAATTACTGCTTTCTGGAATGGGACCTGCTGTTTCTGGGACATATTGAAATTCAATTTCTCCAAACTTTTTGTCTCGTTTACAATCTGCTGTGTCATGTCTGGCATCATCAGAAATATACACAGAGTCATCAGCATCATCCAAACCAGGGACAATCTCCTCTTCAGGAGATCTACTCTGATTTGTTTCTTGCATGTTATTTTCAACCTCTTCTCCCTCATGTTCTTTTGGTTCTCCTGAACCTGCAACCTCTCCTCCCTTTGAGAAAGGCTCCTCTTCACTTGGTGCTTTAACACAGTGAGATAAATGATACCACGTTGGAGACCCCTTGACTTGAACTGCCGTTCCAGTACTGCGAACAACTTCAAAAGGTCCTTCTCTGCGTTCGTTATACCATTTTCTTCTAAATACCTTTACAAACACCTTGTCTCCAGGCTGCACTGTATTCTTCCTTTGCTCATCCTGCCTCTCCTGCTCCTCCTCTTTTCTTTGCTTTTCTGAAACGTATGTGGATATTCTTTTATGTAAATTAGCTAAGTATGAAACATATGCTCTCATATCATCTTCTAAAAGAACTAAACTTGGACCTTTCCCACTTGTACGCAAACATGGCGTTGGCATTCGTCTGCCTGTCATCAACTCATGAGGAGTCATGTGTAAATCACGCAGCTCACTTGAGCGACAAACCATTAATGCTAATGGAAGTGCTGCTATCCAATTTAACCCCGTGTGCTGACAGATTTTAACAATCCGATTTTTCAAGACACCATTCATTTTTTCACAAATCCCTTGACTTTGCGGATGGTAAACAGCTCCCAGACGCTGTTTAATTCCCATTTTTTGCAAAATTAATTTCACCGTTTTATCCACAAACTCTTTCCCATTATCGGAGGATATTCGATCTGGAAGTCCCCACCTGCTTATGACTTCTCTACACAAAAACTTGGCAACTGACTGAGCATCCTTACGCTTGGTTGGACATGCCTCAGGCCATCGTGAAAACCTGTCCACAACAACCAGCATATACCTCTTACCTTCAACTGGTTTTATCATGTCTACAAAGTCCACAACTAACTCACGCATAGGACCCCTTGGTGTTGGAATGTAACCAGGCGGAACCATCAACCCCCTGCGAACATTATATTTCAAACAAATTATACATCTGCCAATTACGTAATCAATCTGTTCAAGCAAATATGGTGCCCAAAAACCATACTCCTAACCTAACTTCTCCCCTAGCCACATGAGCTAACCCATGTGCCTCTTGAATCATCAGACCTAACAAGTCCGGGGGTGCTACTATTAGCCCCTCATGGTTTCTCCAGAGACCAGTAGAATCCCTGCTGGCACCTCGATCTAACCACAATTGTTTATCTATTTCAGGAACAGCTTTCTGCAGTAAAAGTACATCATTAAGTGTCACCTTCTCTTCGAAGTCCACTTCATGAGTTACCAAAAACACTTCCCCGAGTTTGTCCGCTCCTGTAATGGCTTTGGCAGCTCCATCAGCTGCTCTATTCCCTTGAGAGACCCTTGATGCATCCATTTTATGAGCTGCACATTTAGCTATTGCTATTTCTTTAGGTTTCATCATAGCATGCAACAGTTTCATTATTTGAGCATGATGCTGTATTGGTGACCCATCAGTTTTCTTAAACCCCCTGTTTTTCCACACTGATCCAAACAAATGACACACATTATGGGCATACGCCGAATCTATGTATATGTTCACTCGCTTACCTTCAGCCAACAAACATGCTTCTGTTAACCCCACAAGTTCAGCAAGTTGTGCAGATGCAGACTGTGGAATCACTTCAGCCTTTTCAACAACAAATTCTGTCCCCTGTGCTCTTACTATTGCATAGCCAGCCCTCAATTTATCTCCTACACGATAACAGGACCCATCAGTCCAATACTCCACTTCAGCCTCACGCAATGGAATAGCTTGCAAATCAGATCTAAGTCTCGAATACCTCTCTAAGTCTCGTACACCGTCATGTGGTTCACCATCCTCTGGAGTTGGCAATTTCTCAGCTGGATTTACTGTTACACACCTTGCTAGGGTGATATCTTCTTGTTCTAAGAGCCTATGATAATCTCTAATTCTAGGCATAGTTAGAGTATATTTACCAAAATTTAAAAGATTTCTAAGACTATGATGGGTAAGAATTGTCACTGGATAACCCATCGTGACAGATGATGCTTTCTCATACATTAAGTACACTCCCACCATTGCTCTGTAGCAACTTGGTAACCCCAATTCCACTTCTGAAAAAGCAGTTGAATAATAAGCAATTGGTTGGGGATTGGTTCCCGTACCTGTTGGCTGACAAAGAACTGCACATGCATATTTTCCTCCAGTAGAAGTGGACACGTATAACAAAAAATTCTTAGAATAATCTGGCAGAGCTAATGCTGGAGCCTCTTGTAACCTCTGTTTTATTGTCTCAAACGCTAAAAGGCCATCCTGTGTCCAGGAAAGATTACAATAAAGTTGAGCATTCCCTGTATCTTTAATCATAGCTCTCAAAGGTCTTGTTAAACTAGCATAGTCCTCTACCCATGCTGAGGAATACCCTGCAATACCCAAAAATGTCATCATTTCTCTAACAGTTCTGGGTTTGGGAGCTTTGCAAATAGCTTCTAACTGCTTATCAGAAATACATCTGTGTCCCTGTGTTATGGTCTGCCCTAAATAAACTACCCTTTCCTGACAATACTGCAATTTTTTCTGAGAGACTTTGTGCCCTTTCTCTGCCAGCACCTGTAACAAAGTAATTGAATCCTTAAGACATGTTTCCTCATCTGGTGCACAGAGAAGAATATCATCCATGTATTGAATGACAGTACTTTTTAACTTCTGATCTACCCCAACTAAATCATCTTTCAATACTTTATTGAAAATGTGAGGACTATGTTTATATCCCTGTGGTAATCTCTTATACTCATAGAATTGTCCCTTGTAAGTAAACCCAAATAAACCCTGACTTTCTACACTTAGTGGAACACTAAAATATGCACCACATAAATCTAATACTTTGCATCCGGAGGAATTTGGGCTAACAAAACATGTGGATCTGGCACTACTGCTGGAAAGTCTGCGACTACTTCATTTACTGCTCTCAAATCATGTACTAAACGATAAGAGTTATCTGGCTTCTTCACAGGCAACAAAGGTGTATTACTCTGCGGATTCTGTGTTATCTTCAGAACATCTGCCTTCACAAGACCTTCAATTTGTGGTTCGATCCCTTTGATTGCTTCTTCATTCAAAGGATACTGAGGCTTCCACGGAGGTTTTGTTCCTGGTCGGAGTTCAACTTTCACTGGTTGAGCTGACTTCACAAATCCAATGTCAGTGCTATGTTGTGACCATAAACATTTTGGAACATATCGCAGCATTTCCTCTTTCAAAGAGTTTGAATCCATCTTCTCATTGTAAAGTGATTCATGTGTCATCCTGATGACTTGTGGCTGTCCTTGTCCTTGAGCAGTAATCATAATCTTAATAAATCGCTGATCTTCACTCCTCCAGATGGAAAGATTCTCTTTAAGCGGTTTAAAGACAACTTCTTCTGCTTCTGCCATCATTTCACCTATTTGTTTCTGCTCACAATCTTCAGACACCAGCAAAGTCACATGTGGTACACTTTTTCCCATCTCAAACTCTTTATGCAAGTAATCATTTTTGTCTATCTTCATAGCAGCTTCTTGTGGTCCCAAAATTATGCAACATGAACGTAATTCAACTTGCTTTGGTTGATGACTCAGCCATTGTTCTCCATCTGATTGTTCAGCATCCTTAAAGTATTTCAGTGTACAATGAAATGGATACTCTGGAGTCTTTGCATCAGGCATGTTTGCTACAATAAACTTCTCCCACATCTTGGCTGGTTCCAAGAATTCTTCGCTAAGATTTCCAATCCAAAATACTGAAGAAGCTTCAGTCTCTGTTTTCATCATCAGTTGATCAATCATTTCACTCGGCACTTCCACCAGGCAGCCGTCTGGTGTGCATTTTATTGTACAGTTCAATTTGCACAAAGCATCTCTTCCCAAAAGTGCAATAGGTGTATGTTCTGATACCAGTATGGGTATTGTAGTCTTCAGATGTTTATAGCAGAGCTCAATTGGTTCTGTGAGAGGAATCAGCTGTTTTACTCCCTCAAACCCGATTGTCCGAATCATCTGACCAGACCTGGGGAGGTGTATAGCATCTTCAGGCCGAATACAGGTGAAAGCAGCTCCACTATCTGCCATCATTGTCAATGGTCGATTATTTATTTTCACCTCTATTGTTGGATCTCTCTCCGGCCCTATTGCTACCAGCTGACACCTCCTACGCGAGTTCTCCGGGCATCCCTAGAATCCTGGTTCCGGGCCCCTATAAGGGTTCACAGGTCCCTTGATTGCCCTTGGTTGTCCTCTGAATCCTCCTCTGTATCCTCCTTTAAAGTATCCCCTGAAGTTTCCTCCTGGCCGGTTGCATTCACGAGCAAAATGACCAAACTGTCAACAATTATAGCACACTTCAGGAGGCTGCTGAAAGTTCAGACTGAATCTTCCTGGTCTTCCTCTTCCTAGATTTCCTTGACTTCTTCCTCTCCATGTCTGCACCTGACCAAACACTGGCTGTGGCCAGGGAGTCACTGGAGCAACTGATGCTGACTGGCTCACTTGAGGTTGAGTCTGATCCAGATATGGTCCTGGCTGATTAGGAGGCTGACTTTGTATGACTACAGCTTGTTTCTTTTCTTTTTTCTTGTTGTCCACCAGTTGTATTTGGTTCAGCTTTCTGAGGGTCTCTTCATCCTGTATTTTCTGATCATGTTCCTTCTTTCTATATAGCTCCACTTGATGGGCTATATGATCTGTATAGACACTCTTTGCCATGCTTCCAAGACCCACTACTTCTGCCAGTTTACTTCTCACTGGTAAGGGTAGTCCCTTCTGTAATTTGGCTCGCAAAATTGACTGTTCCATCTGATTTAAATCTGGATCATTTCCTGTGACATTTCTCCATACCTGATGGACTCTTGACACATAGGCTCTCGGGTTCTCTTCTTCTCCCAAAGGCTCAATCAGGATATTGTCAGGATGCACATTGGTTGGAAATGAATCTTTCAATGCTCTCCACATTCGACCTCTGATTGCAGCAAACAGCTCTGGATCATTAACAGCAGTTCTTACATATCGTTCTAGGCCTGCTTTCTGTAGAATTTCTTCCATGGCTGGAACTCCCAGGAGATTTGCTAAAAGTCTCTTTATGTCACCTATTGCTGGCTGCGTTCCCACCAGAAGCTCTTCCAATTTTGAAATCCAAGGATGTGCTCCTTCTTGCAAAGTAGGCAACTTTTCCATGATATCTGACATATCTGTATTTTGCCAAGGCTTGTATTCCAAATTCCGTCCACGGACTATCACTGGACATATCTTTTCAAGTGATTTCCCTTTCCTTGGGCGCAAAGTGTATTGTTTTTCAGATTTTTTAGTGTCTTCATTTTTCAGATCCTCCTCATATGTCTGCAACTCTTTCAGTTGTGTCTCCAGTGAGCTAGAAGCATTATCTAAGTTCAATAAACATTGGTCTATACTTTTTTCTACTTCTCTCAAAGCTCTTCGTCTGTCTTCTCCTTTTGTGCTGGATGTTTCAGGAAATAATCCTCTTTCAGAGAAAGATCCCATACTCTTCCATCCATCATCACTTTCTTCATTCTCTGTTTCATCAGAACTTCCATCTTTTGAGTCCTCTTTCCTTCTACTCACATCTCCTCTTTTTTCTGCTTTAGCTAGCATTCGTCTGATGGCTGGGTCATATCCACCCATGGCCTCCTCCTGGTCACTCAGATCCTCATCTTCAATGGTCCTCCTTCTCATTCTCAGTTCACCTCTAGTCTGCAGACGTCGAGTTTTTTTCTTGCTTTTGGAACTCGGATACAGTTTTATCGTTGTCTCTGCTTGTCCTGTTTCAATGATGCATTCAATTTCGTCTTCAATGTGATAATTTCCTCCTTGACTAATCACTGGAAGCTGAGGATAGGCTTTTTCACTTTTCACTTACTTCTCATAAGGTGGTGGTGTCTTAACTGAGTCCACATGTGAAAAAGACACATTAACTTCGGCCATCTGTCTTTCGGTTTTTTACATAAGTTGGTTAATCGCGTCTACACTTTTCTCCCTCTTGTCCTTCGCTGCCTTCATCAGTTTCTGACTCTCTTGTTCAAATAACTGGAGAATGCCAAGCTCTATTTCTCTTTTTTCCTTTCGCTTTTCTCCTTGACGCCCTTTTTTCTGTCCTGCTTTATATGTTGATACAAGTACCTCTATTGTTTTAATTACATCTGGGTTAAGTGTCCCCTCTACCGGCCATGGTTGGTCTATGTCAGGCCATCTCTTATAAAATTTTTCTGATATTCTTGCAATGCCTTTTATTAAAGGATAATTTTTCTTAACTATATCAACAGGAGTAACCCCTTTTGAAACATTAGTGCCCATTTTTAGCATAATAATGACTAAATATGTTCCCAACTTACACTTATTAATTATTTCTCTCCCTTTTTTTTCCTCTGTTTATATGCCACTATATTACCACAATCAATAAAAATTAATCCCCAATTGAATTTGCCAACTTCAGAGAAATCAGACCTTAATATGCAATACAATTCACACCACTAAATCCCCTTTACTAAGTGATATAACTACTAAGTGCACCATAAACCTTGATTTATTAAACATTCAATAACTACCTTGTAATTAAAGAATATACAAACTTATATAAGACTCAACAAGCACTTCTAAATATGATTACCACTAAATATTTGCAACCCCATACACTTATAGCAAAGCTTAGATCAGAAATCCCTTTTCAAATAATAATTTTTATTCATAAACCACGTTGTTAATTCTTTATAATCAAATTATTACCTTAAAAATGAACAACCTGTTGCCAAGCTTTCTTTGAAGAAGTCTGTCATGTACTATAGCACCAATAATGAACTAAATGCAAATAGATAAACAAATCAATGAATTTCCAATTATTACTTTTTAATAATGAGACCTATTAATGATTTAATCTAAATGTATCAATGCAGGTGTTTGTGAAAGAAGTTTGTGGATAAAATGACTGGCCTTTGTGCAGTCTGCTCTGCTATGGGCAAATTTGACCCCCCTTTTCTTCTCCTGGTCTTCTCACCGTCTCCTTTAAGATGAGACTCACACACATATACACACACACCCCACAGGATAAAAAGACAAATAGAAATTTAATACATTCAGCTTACTTCTTAGTAATTAAACATTCAATATGCTTATTTGTATTTTATTTACCAACATTTAGTTCATTCATAACATTTTTACCCTTCATTCAATATTGTAAACACCTCCAACAAATCTCTTCATTGGCTTGAAGCCCAAACGACCTTAATCTCAACCCCCCTAAAAAGGGTCTAAAGTGATTGATGGCAATAAGTTCATCCTTAATGCAGCTCCCTTTAACATCTGGTTCGGCTTAACCAGTTTAGCATAAACATTTCACATACTATTCTATGACCACATGATAGTAAGTTTCCAACCCTGCATCTTGGTTCCTAAGATGTATATATTAAGATAAGATTAATGTACTATGTTGTACTCTTCACATATAAACATCGCAGTGGTATGTTTAAACCCCAGAAAGCATCAATGCCAAACACTCAGAGTTTTCCAATATTCACACATTGGCAGTATTTTTCATTTATCAGTTGGCAGCTAAAAATTATTATTTTTCTCATATAAAGTAACAGTACTTCACAGAGATCTCAACACCATAGACTATAAAATTCACCCCCTTTTTCTGAGCAACTGAAATAACACCATTCCAACACACTTTATTAATTCAATTCTAATTTCCATATTGTAGCAGCTCTCTACATATAAGGCCATTCCTCAGTTCCACTGGCCTAAAACAATTACCCCATTCAATGTATCTCAATTTCATCAAACTATTGCATTCAAAGAGAACACAACCAAATTACTGCTCCACCAATTCACTCTCACACACTATGTTAAATTAATCCTCTATTCCCTTTTATTTTAGATCATAAGCACAACACAAGCACCACACCCATAAAAAAAATTCAGTTCAAACGCACCCATTCTCAGGAGCTCCAAACCCCTGCACAGCACTATACATCAATATTTTCTAATTTGCCCAATAACTATTAGCTTCTATTTAAATCAAATCAACGTGGCTTTTATCAGTACATCACAAATCAAAGTCCTACCATTTCTCTCTTTTTCAAAAGTGAATTCTAGGCCTTACACACTTGCAGAAAGAGACCCCCCTTGCAAAGCATAAGATTTCAAAAATTCAATAAAATGAGAGGAACTAGACCCATGATCCCCTTTTTTTCCAATAAAAGCCATCATATGGAGATTTCAAAAAATTTTTCTCCTTTCCCCAATAACAATTTTCCCTTTAATTCCCATGATTAAACCTTACAGTTTCCCCAATGTACCCTATACTCAGCTTTACACCTTGCTCTCCTTTCTCCTATTCTCAGCATCTAAAAACGTCTTTCTGGAGCTCATTGTCTATATTTTCTTAATGTATAGTCTCCAAAAAGCTCATAAAATCGTCTCTCTGGAGCTCATTTTCTACTGTTTTCTTTAATTTACTGTCTCCCAGAAAGCTCATTTATTTTTACTTTATATATTTTTACTTTAAAAACGTCTTCCGTTCAGGCTCATTGTCATAAATAAACAAACCCTCATTTTATTGAGGTTCATATTCATTTAAATAACTGTCCTTGAACGAAGCTCATAATTTTTACCATTACAAATTTCCTTCCCTATTAATTTCTAAATCTCTCATTCTTTATCACATTCCCCCTTTTTCTAAAAACACTCCCACAGAAAATTCATGGCTTTTTTACAGTGCAAGGGAGAAACCAGTTCTCCCCCTCACACACTCAATATGGGGGTTGATCACTCCCCCTTTTTCTCTTTTTTCTCCCAAAAAAATTCTTTCAGCTGACACACACACATGCACAGCAAGACACTCCTTTTTTCTTAACTCACTAGGCACACACACATACTCCAACATCCTCCAAACAGCGCTTACACACACTCATCATTTTCAACACAATTTCTCATAGTCGACCCATTCACACATTAACAGCATGCTTTTTATTGCCGCCCTTACCTTATTTCCTTATTTCTTATTCCTTATTTTTAATTTATGCTACCTTATGAGGTGTAATAATTCAAAAAGAGGCAGCATCAATACAGTGTTCGTCAACAGTGTTTCGAGTGGGCACCCCTAATTAAATCTCTGCATCACACCTCCAGTTTCTCATCAAACTGACCCAAAAAATCACCTAGTGAATTTTTCAGGATTTGCGGCCGGGCTAATCCCGCCTCCATGAGGGCTTTTTCCAAATCAGCGGCATCCTCTCTTTATTTAAGTCTCTTTTCCTCTATTTTCCATATATTTCTCTTTTATTCCTTCTTGTTATCCTTAAAACCTTAAAACCTTAAATAAATTTTAACCAAATGCCACTGGGCCCAGGGCTTCTCACTATTTCAATATAATCCAATTCCAAAAAACTCAAAGCTTACTTTCATGCAATGACTGTGATTCATGTCTTACAGTTTCAAGGTTTGATGTCATCATCAGCTCACCTTATCGTTACTAATTAAGCTATTCTACTTATACTTCAACATTTCCTTTTCTTTTTCCTCTTTACTCTTTTCTTCATTATTCCCTTTTATTTCCTTCATTTCTCTATTACAATGACTATAGTTAAAAATTTAGAATGGAGAACTTTATCCAACACCATTATCAACACAACACTACATATACTATTGAGTCTATTTCGGTGCAACCCTTTCTGCATCAGACAGCCCAAACACCCAACCAGCGCTCAAATTTGTGAAAATCTCACCTTCTATTTGCCGGCTTTTAAGCGGTAGTTCGAATGCAGGGGCCGCCCGAAGCAGATAGGTCACAGCTCAAATCCCATCCTCGTCGCCATCTTTGTTGTTAACTCTTGCTGTGTTGTGAAGATAGGTGATGAAAAAGAATCTCCGCAGACACGGTTAAAAGTGTAAATACATCTTTATTTACCAAAACAGTGTCTTACGGGTTCTTAAGGATCCCGTGAGAGGGCGTTCAATTGAGCGCTCTCAGTCTCTGTGTCCCATGTCTAAGCTCTCTCTTCCCGTCTGGCTCGAATCCTTTTGTCTATATATTCTCTCCTTTCCAAATAAGGCAAACATAGAGAATAGTTTACATTTGCATGCACTTAAGGGAGTGTGTAAAATTAATAGTGTCCTGCCTCACTGACAGCTTATCCTAAACATCCCTCTCTGTAGCGCACATACATATGTTCATATGGCTGAGCATAAAAACACACTGAACATTTCTTAATACTGTCTTATGAGGCCGTCTGATAAATATACCTCACCAGTTTCACGAAACTTGGCAAGCAGTTTGCTAACTGTAGCATGGGAAATGGGTGGTCTTGTAGGGTGTCTTGCATTGAAATCTGCTGCAATGAACTAGTTACTGCGTTCACCAGACATCAGCACAATTTCTATCTGCTCCTCACGTGTTAACATCTACGACATGTCAATGGCTGTAAAGACAAACTTGTAAATAACTCATGAAAGAATAAAGTTACATTAAAACCAAACACACCATTGTTTTTCTTGTGAAATTCCCAATAAGTTTGATGTGTCACATGACCCTCTTCCCATTGTGAAAACAAAAGTTGGATCCAAAATGACCAATTTCAAAATGGTCACCACCCATTGTGAAAAGTTTTGCCCCTCCAATATACTAATGTGCAATAAACAGGAAGTTAATATCACCAACCATTCCCATTTTATTAAGGTGTATCCATATAAATGGCCCAGCCTGTACATTAGTGTTGGGGTGGGGGGGGGGGGTTAGAGTTTTTGAAATTATTTGTTGTATTTTTTTTTTTTTTTCATATATTCATTTATTTTTACATTACAGCTTTCACCACACAGCTGCTCACAACTGAAAGTTCCACAGTTCCAGACATCAGCACCACAGGTACGTGACAATTCATATTGTGTCACTAACTTCCTGGTTACCACAAATTACTTCAAAATGTAAGGGTATTAATATGGAGGGTGTCCTTCTTTCCTGCAGTAACAGCTTCTACTCTTCTGAGCGTTTGGGAGGGTTTGCCATTTAGCGACATATACATTAGTGTTGGGGTGGGGATGTGGTTGTAGAGAGTTGGATGTTGTTTGTGGGTTTTTTTTTTGTAATTAGTTAATTTCCTTTCAAATTACAGCTTTGACCACACAGCTGCTCACAACTGAAAGTTCCACAACTTCAGACAATGGCACAGCAGGTACATGGTTATCCTCATTATCTGTGTTTCTTCTTAATTGTTTGTTTGAATTAGCTTTTCATCTAATGACTTTCAGGTCTTCTTGAGTTCAGGGCCAATGTTGGTTGTCTTGTATCTTCAATCTTCTTCCTCCCGCACTACTTCTCTTTTTTAATAATCAGAATTCATGTTAAACATATTTGGTGATGCTATGCAGATCCTGCTGCCATGAATCCTTTCTACCCTGCTGCCAGTACGCTTGAGCTCCTTGGTACCATTCGAATTCTGTCTCTATCAGGGTCCGCTGCCATGTGACGAGCTGCCTTCTCTGTATCAACCTGACCATTGTGTAGAACTTAATGCCTAGCGTGCCTGTCAGTTTTGGGGGTTTGACTTCAAATACATTCTAGCCACCCTGAACTCCTGCCCAAATATATATCAGATCCTATTTCTGCATTTACAGACGTGGTCCGTACTAGCAAATAATAATTATAACCACCAAACAATAGCTTAGCCTGTCCACCATTATTAGTCAGTGTTGTTTTACATTAGAGCAAATTGTATGTTTATCTGATAGTTTTGCAACATGTCTTTTATAGCTGCCACAAATGAGTCTCCAACCAGTTCCACAGCTCCAGACACCAGCACGACAGGTATGTAATAATTATCATTTTGTTTCTGGTTACCCGAAATCACTTCTGAATGTAATGGTATTAATATGGAGGGTGTCCTCAGTTCCTGCAGTTACAGGTTCTGCATTTCTGGGAGGTTGGGGGTGTTTGCCATTTAGCGACATATACATTAAAGTTGGTGTAGGGGCGGGGGGTTTTTAGAGGGTTTGAAATGATTTTTTTTTCACATATTTATTTATTTTTACTTTACAGCTTTCGCCACACAGCTGCCCACAACTGAAAGTTCCACAGTTCCAGACTCTAGCACCGCAGGTAGGTGACAATTCCTATTGTGTCACTAACTTCCAGGTTGCCCCAAATTACTTCAAAATGTAAGAGAATTAATATGGAGGGTGTCCTCCTTTCCTGCAGTAACAGCTTCTGCTCTTCTGTGAGGTTGGGAGGGTTTGCAATTTAGCGACATATACAGGGTGGGCCATTTATAAGAATACACCTTAATAAAATGGGAATGTTTGGTGATATTAACTTCCTGTTTATTGCCCATTAGTATATAGGAAGGGAAAACTTTTCACGATGGGTGGTGACCATTGCGGCCAATTTGAAGTGGGACATTTTGGATCCAACATTTGTTTTTTCATTGGGAAGAGGGTCATGTGACACATCAAACTCATTGTGAATTTCACAAGAAAAACAATGATGTGCTTGGTTTTAATATAACATTATTCTTTCATTAGTTACTTACAAGTTTCTGACCACTTATAAAATGAATTCAAAGTTCTGCCCATTGTGTTGGATTTTCAATGCAACCCTCCTCTCCCACTCTCCACACACTGATGGCAACACCGCAGGAGAAAGGCTAGCACAGGCTTCCAGTATCCGTAGTTTCAGGTGCTGCCCATCTCGTATCTTCATAGCATAGACAATTGCCTTCAGATGACCCCAAAGATAAAAGTGTAAGGGATTCAGATCGGGAGACCTTGGGGGCCAGTCAACTGGCCCACCACGACCAATCCACTTTCCAGGAAACTGTTCGTCTTTGAATGCTCAGACCTGACACCCATAATGTGGTGGTGATGGATCTTGCTGGAAAAACTCAGGGAACGTGCCAGCTTCAGTGCATAAAGAGGGAAACACATCATCATGTAGCACTTTCACATATCCAGTGGCCTTGAGGTTTCCATTAATGAAGAATGGCCACACTATCTTTGTACCACATATACCACACCATCAATTTTTTTGTTCCAACAGTCTTGGAGGGGTCTATCCAATGTGAGTCAGTGTCAGACGAATAGCGGTGGTTTTGTTTGTTAACTTCGCCATTCACATAAATGTTTGCCTCATCACTAAACAAAATCTTCTGTGTAAACTGAGGGTCCTGTTCCAATTTTTGTTTTGCCCATTCTGCAAATTCATTGAGCTGATCTGGGTCATCCTTTTTGAGATGCTGCAGCAGCTGGAGTTTGTAAGGGTGCCATTTGTGAGTAGCTAATATCTGCCGAAGGGATGTTTGACTGATGGCCACTCTCCAGTGACATGCGAGTGCTACGCTGTGGGCTCATGCTGAATGAAGCCAAGACAGCCACTGATGTTTCTTCATTAGTGACATTTTTCATGCGTCCACATTTTGGCAGATCCAACACTGAGCCAGTTTCATGAAACTTGGCAAGCAGTTTGTTAACTGTAGCATGGGAAATGGGTGGTCTTGTAGGGTGTCTTGCATTGAAATCTGCTGCAATGAACAGGTTACTGTGTTCACCAGACATCAGCACAATTTTTTTGAAATTATTTGAAATTATTTGAAATTATTTTTTGAAATTATTTGTTGTATTTTTTTTTTCATATATTCATTTATTTTTACATTACAGCTTTCATCACACAGCTGATCACAACTGAAAGTTCCACAGTTCCAGACACTAGCACCACAGGTACGTGACAATTTGTATTGTGTTGCTAATTTCCTGAATACCTGAAATCACTTCTGAATGTAAGGGTATTTATATGGAGGCTGTCCTCCTTTCCTGCAGTAACAGCTTCTGCTCTTCTGGGAGGTTGGGAGGGTTTGCCATTTAGCAATATATACATTAGAGTTATGGTGGGGGATTTTAGAGGGTTTGAAATGATTTTTTTTCACATATTTATTTATTTTTACTTTACAGCTTTCACCACACAGCTGCCCAAAACTAAAAGTTCCACAGGTAGGTGACAATTCCTATTGTGTCACTTAATTAATACTCTTACATTACTTCAGAATGTAAGAGTATTAATATGGAGGCTGTCCTCCTTTCCTGCAGTAACAGCTTCTGCTCTTCTGGGAGGTTGGGAGGGTTTTCCATTTAGCGACATATACATTTGTTGTGGCATTATAGAGGGGTTAGTTTTCTTTGTTTGTTGATGTATTTATTTATTTATTTTTAAATTACAGCTTTAACCACACAGCTACCCACAACTGAAAGTTCCAGAGCTCCAGACACTGGCACAGCAGGTATATGATGATCCCCATTATCTGTGTTTCTTCTTGGTGAGCTCAAGCCTGATTTAGCTTTTCGTCCAAGTACATTCAGGTCTTCTTGAGTTCAGGGCCAGTACTTGTTATGTGCTGAGGCACACTGTGCCAAGAAACGAGCAGAACAATGTTGCACTGAACTGTTCATAAAACATATATTTCGTGAATATCTGTAGTCTTCAAAGTATTCATAGCCTCAAAATGACTATGCGCCCCCTCCAGGGCATCCTGCTTTGCGCCCATTTTATGATTCCCAAAAAGTTTTATGATTCTCAAAAGTTATGAGAGAAATTAAACCACATTCATCTCACACTACAGTGTCGAGGTTTTAGAACAGCATTTGCTCCTATCCAAAAATGGTAAGCCATTACAACAGCCCGGATGCTGAACTGGCCATTTGCGGTCCTCACCTTTCATCAATAGAAATCATTTGCTCCCATGACTGTTGGGCAACTTGAATCCTACATCAGACAAGAACATTCATCTCATAAAATCCCAGCAATTAATCTCCTCACTGCTGTTAAATGAAGAATGGATGCTACACATTAATAGACCAATAGTTTAATTCAATTTAATTATTCATAAAATATCTTTTAAAATTTAACCTTAGAACAGGTCATGTTCATTTTGACATTGATTTATGTAATCACAACAAGCCCAGTCTATTCTGTTGTTGCCACAATTATGACGCACTGCATATATATGCACGTATACACACAACCCACTTACACCGACCACCTCACATTTGTATGATATAGAGGGAGCACACACACACACACAAATAAATTCAGTTGTATTTAAATGTGTATATTTATATTATAATATTTTTTTATTTTTTATTCTTTTTGGTGTGCTCTCAGTTTTCACAGTCCCATTCATAACAGCCATCCCTAGCACTGGAGGTATGTTCTGGTTCTGCTTTTCTTTTGTGATTTATAATTGTTAAATACACAGACAGAATGAAAAAACTAGTTCTCTCGCAATCTTTTTAAATGTATTTTTGTTAGTATACTTCCTGTACTTTCTGTACATTGTATCACACATAGGGGTGGTTTCCCAGACAGACCTTTAGCCTAGTCCTGAACTACATAGCATTTTGAACTGTGATTTTCCATTGAAAGGAGGACATAGTGTAGGAGGAGGCTTAATACCTGTCTGGGAAGCCATCCCTTAATGTGTGTGATGCCATAAATTAAACAATATCTATCTTACAAAGGAAGAAATTGTGTTCATTTTGCCATGTTTTAGGTGTCAGCACAATAATCCCAGTGTATTCCACAGCTGCTAACACTAGCACTACAGGTATGTACTCTGACGTGGTGGTAGTGTGTTTTGCTGGTATGGGTGGATTAGACACAGCAAAGCTTTTTTTAAAACTTTTGAGTGTCACAGTCAGAGGTGTCTGTGAGCGGAGACCTGTGTCTCCAACTTTACTTCTACAAGCTGGATCAATGAGGAGGGTGTGTTTAACAGAGGAGACAGTGAATGGACACAGTGTTTATAAAATTAAGCAACACTGCTGTTTCTAACCATCACATAGTGTCAGTGCAGCACTGAGAATGATCTACTACCTGTTGTTAACTTTGCTGTATTGTGAAGACAGGAGATGGAAAAGAATCTCAGCAGACACGGTTAAATGTGTAAATACATCTTAATTTACAGAAACAGTGTCTTACGGGTTCTTAAGGATCCCGTGAGAGAGTTCTCCAATTCAATGCGCGCACGTCTCTGGTCTCTGCCCAATTCTCTCCTTCTCTATCTTTTCTCTCTCATCTTTAACCTCTCTCTCCCATCTCTATTTTCTCTCTCCCACTGGGTAGGACCCCTGCTTATCTATATGATTCTTTCTCCTTTCCAAATATGGTGAACGTAGAGGTTGGTCTACATTTGCATGTTTAAGGGACTAAGGGAGGGGTAAAATTTATAGTCTCCTACCCTCACTGACAGCTTATCCTAAACATTTCTTCCTTTGGAGCACAGACATAGAGCATACGTCTAAATCTATAGAACAGTGAACATTTCTTAATACTGCACTTAAGGCCTTATGTTTAAATATACCTCATAATTTCCTAAAATTAAACAACCCATACATGTTAATGTCATAACAAATCTCCCATAACAAATTGTGTGATACCTCCCTACACACAATTTTAACATTACTTACGTTATGATATAGCAAAATTTCATGGAGTGTAAGGGCGAAAAAACCTGCCAGGCAGCCATCTTTCTTGAAAATCCTTCAAACATTTTAGACAGGAAAAATTCCCTCTTGATCCCTCTGCCCAAGGCGATCACGTACTGTAATCCAGTCCAATTACATTTACTCTATATGTGTAGGGAGTTAACTTAAGTAAATGTGTAAAGAAATCTCAGAAAATAAAATCAAACCAATGTCCAAATTCAGGCTGGTCGACCCATCGGACCTGTCCCTTCCAATGGACCTGTCCCTACCTGACACACCTCTTAGCCCATTGAGAAAAAATAAAAACATCTGAGATTTCAATACACTTACACAGATTACATTTCATCAGTCTATAAATCTTCATAATAAACAGTTGTTACAATTTTTAATATCACTCGTATACTGGTTTATCAATATCAAAGATTACTAATAATAAACAATTCAATAGAAACATCAGCAAATTCGTCTCCTGATGTGATGTTGATGCCATATTGAGTTTCAGCAAGTTTTCACCATTCTGTTTCAAAGTCCTTCCCTTTTTTTTGTCTTCTTTTGAGTTTTTGGATCCCTGTAGCACTTCAGGAATCTCGAACAACCATCCTCCCTTACAGTGATCTTCCCCCCTTTCTATTCTGGATGAAAGATACAACAGCCAGTATCTTTTGCAAACATGACAGATGCAAATAAACATCGAATACAACTTAATATTAGTAATACTAAAACATTAATACATGTTATAAGCTACAGTTTATACTTCATCCTACAATCTCTATAAGTGATTACTAAATAATAAACCTAACAAAATAAAAGAATAATGTCATAATTGAATAGTAAATGTATAATAGTGGATATTCAAAATTGATATTTTTCCACCAGGTTGTTTTCCAAAATTTCCTCCTCATGTTTGTCTGAGTCTGTCCTACTTAATAATGGCATCTGTACTTGATGTCCAGGCATTACATCTCCAACCCATTTCAAAATCATAGCTTTTGCACAAGTTAACAACAGTGTACAAAAACAAAACATTATACACACTGCTAAAAGAGCTGCTCCAAAACTTGAGCCAACATTGCTCCTAGTGGTCCTAATTTCTCCAATAACCAAGCATTCACAGACCATCCAGCTCCTTTTGATGGACCAAATGTCTCCCTTATATGCTTCAATGCTTCTATAACACTAGTCATATTATCAGAATTATCCGGAATCAAGGTATAACAGGCATCCCCTGTTAGATTCAAAGCCACACATAAACCTCCTTTCTTAGCTAAAATGTAATCCAGAGCCATGTCATGTTTTAAAATGTTAATCTGTGACTTTTTTGTGTATTTGACAAATACTGAAACCCTCTTATTGTCTCATTAGCATATCCTTGTAAAGTGTACATAATATTATCTATATGATCTGCTAAAAATGTCATACCATACCATGGAAATAATCCTATACCCCATTTTTCTCCTATACTGATTCTCCAATGATAGGCTTCCAAGTTATGAAACTGAGCCATTTCCCTTTTCTTTCTTCTCACAGAATTACCTTCAGAATTCCCTTCATCAGTTGCTTCAACTTTTTGGAGAGTATAAACCTCATGAGGAAGCTTTAATGTTGCCCTATAACATCAGCCTGTCCACCCATATGGTAGAAATATGTATACTTTATCTCCACAAACCCACCAAATATCCTTAGAATTTCCTATAGTCACATTTAAAGGCAAAATGTCATACTGCACCATTAATGTTCTACTCTGTTTGCTATCTGGTGTATGAAAATTCACTTTAAACAAAGCATCCTTGGGTTTAGGTTCCTTAAAATTCATAATATAATGAACACAATCAGATATTCCCATAAACATCCCCTGTCCATTGTGAGTATCATTGGAACAAAAACAGTCTTTAGTCCCCACAGATTTTACTTCCATTGCATCAGGCAGTGCTGTCCGTATATTTTCATGCTGATCAAGGATATTCACATATGGCAGCTTCATCAACCAAGTACAATTTAATCTAGGTCTTAACAAATGCACTGATAGAGCCACCATTCTTCTGCAGAGTTTTGCTGATATAACAATCATGATAAAGCATAAGATTGACACATAGCATGCAGTGGTTCTGGTACTGTCTCTAAAATTGATGGCCAGGAGCTTGGTGTTGGAACTTTCACCACATATGGACCAGTCAACTTCTTACTCATTCTTACGGAATAGGTTATTTGCTGAAACCATACATTTCTAGCTGCCCATGGGTCTGTCATTTGTAACAATGAAGAATCAAATCCATATGCTTTCCATTTTGCTTCTCTTTTCTGTAATGCATGGTAATGGTCAGTCATTTCTTCAGAGGTCCAGTCAAAATCAAAAAACTTGTTCTGCCCTTCTAAAGTGATTTTCTGAGTGGTTACTAAACCATTTGAATCAATGTCTTCCATTGGGTTTCTAGCTTCAAAAGTCACTTTACTAATATTCACTTCATGCTCTATATTTAACTCTGGTCCCTGTGCTATGTTTACTTCCTTTTGCAATGGAAAGGACATTACTTCAAGAGTCTGGGTTACTTTTACAATATTAGGTGATCTTGTTATTCTTTCATTTACAACTGTTGTGATAGATTCAGATGTACCAGAAGCAGAAGTTATCATATGCAGTTTAGTAATATTTATCTCCTTTAATGGTATAGCTAAAGTAGTAATCTGATTTGTTACACTATTTCCTTTACTTATTTCTGGAGCTAAAGTAATTGGCTTAATTTGTTCTTTAGTAACCTTCAGAGTCATTGCTATAGTGGTTTGGTCCTGAACTCTTTTAGAAGATGTAAAAACTTCAATAGGACTCCTTTATCATAACTATCACCGTACGAGTTATGTACCCTTCTCTCCACATATTTTGAAATGGCACAAATTTAAGCTCTGGCTCCAAATAAGTACAAGTGTATTCCCCTTGATCTTCCCATGTAACATTACATAAAAGAATTGAACAATCATCTCTAACTTTGAACCATCTAAAGGCATTAAACAAAAGATACTTTCTCTGGTCACGAGACAAATGACCGACTTCGTCCTGTTAACACCACTTCTTCACCTCGACTATTCCACTTAGGAGGACTATTACTCTCTGTATTAAATCTTCCACATTTACAGGAAAGATTAACTGTTTTACCTAATTTAACTTTAACCACTGTCTTGAAAGGTGATGACGTTGTTGAAATTATCAGAGGCACTAGTGTAGTTAGATGTGATCCATTTACCCCCTCAGTAACTTTCGACACTGGAAAAGTAAAATTCTCTAAAGTTTCATTCTCTTTAGTTCTCATACCGTTTAGGTCTAACCTTTTTTCGAACTGGTCTTGGCCTCTTTTCATGATCCAAGTCTCTGAACTGTTTTGAAATTTTACTGCTTTCTGGAATGGGACCTGCTATTTCTGGGACATATTGAAATTCAATTTCTCCAAACTTTTTGTCTTGTTTATAATCTGCTGTGTCATTTCTGGCATCATCAGAAATATACACAGCATCCAAACCAGGGACAATCTCAACGACAATCGCCGTTCCAGTACTGTGAACAACTTCAAAAGGTCCTTCTCTGCGTTTGTTATACCATTTTCTTCTAAATACCTTTACAAACACCTTTTACAAAAAAATTAATTTCACTGTTTTATCCACAAACTCTTTCCCATTATCTGAGGATATTCGATCTGGAAGTCCCCACCTGCTTATGACTTCTCTACACAAAAACTTGGCAACAGATTGAGCATCTTTACGCTTAGTTGGACAAGCCTCAGGCCATCATGAAAATCTATCCACAACAGCCAGCATATACCTTTTACCTCCAACTGGTTTTATCATGTCAACAAAGTCCACAACTAATTCACGCATAGGACCCCTTGGTGTTGGAATGTAACCAGGTGGAATCATCAACCCCCTGCAAACATTATTTTTCAAACACATTGTGCATTTGCCAATGACATAATCAATCTGATCAAGCAAATATGGTGCCCAAAAATCATACTTCTTTGTAATCTTCCTCCTGACTTCTCCCCTAGCCACATGTGCCTCTTGAATCATCAGACCTAACAGGTCTGTACATCATTAAGTGTTACCTTGTCTTCCAAGTCCACTTCATGAGTTACCAAAATCACTTCCCAGAGTTTGTCAGCTCCTGTAATGGCTTTGGCAGCTTCATCAGCTGCTCTATTCCCTTGTGAGACCCTTGATGCATCCATTTTATGTGCTGCACATTTAGCTATTGCTATTTCTTTAGGTTTCATCATAGCATGCATCAGTTTCATTATCTGAGCATGATGCTGTATTGGTGACCCATCAGTTTTCTTAAACCCCAGATTTTTCCATACTGATCCAAACAAATGACACACATTATGGGCATAGGCTGAATCTATATATATGTTCACACGCTTACCTTTGGCCAAGTTCAGCAAGTTGTGCATATGCAGGCTGTGGAATTACTTCAGCCTTTTCAACAACAAAGTCGGTCCCCTGGACTCTTACTATTGCATAGCCAGCCCTCAATTTATCTCCTACACAATAACAGGACCCATCAGTCCAATACTCCACTTCAGCCTCACGCAACGGAAGAGCTTGCAAGTCAGATCTAAGTCTTGAATACCTCTCTGCATCTCGTACACAGTCATGTGGCTCACCGTTCTCTGGAGTTGGCAAGTTTTCAGCTGGATTTACTGTGAAGCACCTTGCTAGGGTGACATCTTCTTGTTCTAAGAGTCTATGATAATCTCTAATTCTGGGCATATTTAGAGTATATTTACCAAAGTTTACGAGATTTCTGAGACTATGATGGGTAAGAATTGTCACTGGATAACCCATCGTGACAGATGATGCTTTCTCATACATCAAGTACACTCCAACCATTGCTCTGTAGCAACTTGGTAACCCCAGATCCACTTCTGAAAAAGCAGTTCAATAATAATTGGTTGCGGCACGGTGGCGCAGCAGGTAGTGTTGCAGTCACACAGCTCCAGGGACCTGGAGGTTGTGGGTTCAATTCCCGCTCTGGGTGACTGTCTGTGAGGAGTTGGTGTGTTCTCCCTGTGTCCGCGTGGGTTTCCTCCGGGTGCTCCGGTTTCCTCCCACATTCCAAAAACACACGTTGGTAGGTGGATTGGCAACTCGAAAGTGTCCATAGGTGTGAGTGAATGTGTTGCCCTGTGAAGGATTCCCACCTTGCGCCCAATGATTCCAGGTAGGCTCTGGACCCACTGCGACCCTGAACTGGATAAATGGTTAAAGATAATGAATGAATGAATGGTTGGGGATTGGTTCCCGTACCTGTTGGCTGACAAAGAACTGCATATGTGTATTTACCTCCAGTAGAAGTGGACACATATAACAAAAAATTCTTAGAATAATCTGGCAGAGCTAATGCTGGAGCCTCTTGCAACCTTTGTTTTATTGTCTCAAAAGCTAAAAGGCCATCCTGTGTCCAGGAAAGATTACAATAAAGCTGAGCATTCCTGTATCATAGCTCACAAAGGTCTTGTTAAACTAGCATAGTCCTCTACCCATGCTGAGGAATACCCTGCAATACCCAAAAATGTCATTATTTCTCTAACTGTTCTGGGTTTGGGAGCTTTGCGAATAGCTTCTAACTGCTTATCAGAAATACATCTGTGTCCCTGTTTTATGGTCTGCCCTAAATGAACTACCATATCCTGACAATACTGCAATTTTTTCTGAGAGACTTTGTGCCCTTTCTCTGCTAACATCTGTAACAAAGTAATTGAATCCTTATGGCATGTTTCCTCATCTGGTGCACAAAGAATATCTTCCATGTATTGAATGACAGTACTTTTTAACTTCTGATCTACCCCAACGAGGTCATCTTTCAATACTTTATTGAAAATGTGAGGTCTATGTTTATATCCCTGTGGTAATCTCTTATATTCATAGAATTGTCCCTTGTATGTGAACCCAAATAAACCCTGACTTTCTATACTTAGTGGAACACTACAAAATGCACCACATAAATCTAATACTGTGAAGTACTTTGTATCTGGAGGAATTTGGGCTAACAAAACATGTGGATCTGGCACTTCCACTGGAAAGTCTGCTACTACTTCATTTACTGCTCTCAAATCATGTACTAAATGATAAGTTATCTGGCTTCTTCACAGGCAACAAAGGTGTATTACTCTGCGGGTTCTGTGTTATCTTCAGAACATCTGCTTTCACAAGACCTTCAATTTGTGGTTCGATCCCTTTGATTGCTTCTTCATTCAAAGGATACTGAGGCTTCCACGGAGGTTTTGTTCATGGTCGGAGTTCAACTTTCACTGGTTGAGCTGACTTCACAAATCCAATGTCAGTGCTATGTTGTGACCATAAACATTTTGGAACATATCGCAGCATTTCCTCTTTCAGAGAGTTTGAATCCATCTTCTCATTGCAAAGTTATTCATGTGTTATCCTGACGACTTGTGGCTGTCCTTGTCCTTGAGCAGTAATCATAATCTTAATAAATCACTGGTCTTCACTCCTCCAGATGGAAAGATTCTCTTTTAGCGGTTTAAAGACAACTTCTGCTTCTGCCATCATTTCACCTATTTGTTTCTGCTCACAATCCTCAGACACCAGCAAAGTCACATGTGGTACACTTTTTCCCATCTCAAACTCTTTATGCAAGTAATCATTTTTGTCTATCTTCGTAGCAGCTCCTTGTGGTCCCAAAATTATGCAACATGAGCGCAATTCAACTTGCTTTGGTTGGTGACTCAACCATTGTTCAATCTCTTGAGTCCTCTTTCCTTCTACTCACATCACCTCTTTTTTCTGCTTTAGCCAGTATTCGTCTGATGGCTGGGTCGTATCCACCCATGGCCTCCTCCTTGTCACTCAGATCCTTATCTCCAACGGTCCTCATTCTCAGGTCACCTCTAGTCTGCAGACATCAAGTTCTCTTCTTGCTTTTGGAACTCAGATACAGTTTTATCGTTGTCTCTGCTTGTCCTGTTTCAATGATGCATTCATCTTCATCTTGAATGTAATAACTTCCTCCTTGACTGATCATTGGAAGCTGAGGGTAGACTTAGTTTTCACTTCCTTCTCATAAGGTGGTGGTGTCTTAACTGAGTCCACATGTGAAAAAGGCACATTAACTTCTGCCATTTGTTTTTCTATTGCCTTTGCCTTCATTCAATACTGTAAACACCTCCATACAGTGTCTTAATTGGCTTAAGACCTGAATGACCTTTTTCTTAATAGCCCCGAGAAAGGGTCTAAAATCTAAAGCAAAAAAGTCCATCCTCAATAAAGCTTGCTTTTAACATCTGGTTTTGCTTTCCCAGTTAAACATAAACATGTCACATACTATTTTTATGACCACTTGATAGTAAATTTTCAACTCTGCATCTTGATTCTTAAAACGTAGCACATCAATCTTATCTATATGTATATAAGTTGTAATTTTAACATATAAAAACATTGCAGTGGTATGTTTGAAACCCCAGAAAGCACCACTGTCAAACACTCAGTGTTTTCCAATATTCCCACATTGGCATTACTTTTACATTTTTCAGTTGACAGCTAATTTTTATATGTTTATATAAAGTAACAGTACTTCACAGAGATCTAAACATCAGACACTATAAGATTCAACCCCTTTTTCTGAGCAACAATTGTTAATTTACTAAACCCAAATGAACAACATTAAAGTTCAACATCCAACTAAACAACACCATTCCAACACACTCTATTAATTCAATCCCCTCCAAATTCCACCTTGTGGCATTTCTCTCCATATAAGGCCGTCCCCCAGTTCCACTGGCCAAAAATTACCCCATACAATGTGCCTCAGTTGTATCAAACTATTGCATTCAAAGAGAACCCAAACAAATTACTGCTCCACCAATTTACTCTCACCCACTATGTTAAATTTATCCTATATTTCCCTCTTATTTTAGGTTATTATACTTTTATCTCAGCTGTGCTCACATACAACTCCACACATGCACCACACCCATTGGAAAAACTCAGTTCAAACGCATCCAATCTCAGGTGCTCCAAACCCCTGCACAGCACTATACATCAATATTTTTATACATTTATATTTTTAATTTGCCCAGATAACTATTATTTTCTATTTAAACCAAATCAACGTGGCTTTTATCAGTACGTCACAAATCAAAGTCCTGCCATCTCTCTTTTTCAAGAGTGAAACTTAGGCCCTACACACTTGTCAGAGGAGACCCCCCCAATCAAAGTGTAAAATCTCAAAACTTCAGCGAAATTGAGAGGAACTTAGACCCGTGATCTCTTTTTTTCTCCCAATAAAAGCCAACATATGGAGATTTCAAATTTTCTCCTTTTTTCCAATACTAATTTAACCTTTAATTCCCATGATTAAACCTTACAGTTTCTCCAATGTACCCTATTAATTACTCAGCTTTAAAACCTCTCTCTCCTTTTTCCTATTCCCAGCATCTAAAAACGTCTTTCTGGAGCTCATTTTCTATAATTTTCTTAATTTATGGTCTCCCAGAAAGCTCATTTAATTTTACTTTTTATTTTTTAATTTAAAAATGTCTTCTGTTCAAGGCTCATTTCCATTATAAATAAACAAAGCCCTCTTATTTTGAGGTTCATGAAATCATATACAATCACTGTCCTTGAACGAAGCTCATAAATTTTACCATTACAAATTTCTTTCCCTATTAATTTCTAAATCTCTCATTCTTTGTCACATTTCCCCACTTTCTCTAAACACTTTCTTCACTCTTTCTGACACTCTTTCTCTCTCTCTGACACTGGGCAGAGGTGTCATTTCCCCGCTTTCTCTAAACACACCCACAGAAAATGTATGGCTCCAAGGGAGAGACCAGTTCTGCCAACACACTCATGATGGACCAAAGAAGGGAGGGGGGTGATCATTCCCCTACCTGCACCTAGTACTCACAAACATAACTCTTTCAGCTAACCATACACATAAACACACATAGTTACAGACACTGACACACGCACATACACAGCAAAACCTGTGTATGTGTATTTTTTTTCTTAACTCACTAAGCACCCACACATATACACACGCCATCCAACAACCCCCAACAGCGCTTACACACACATCTCTTTCAACATTTAACACAATTCTCATAGTCGACTCATTCACATTTTAACAGCATGCTTTTTAATTCCCCTGCTGCTCCTTATTTACTTATTCCTTTTTCCTTATTCCTTTATATCCTTATTTTTAATTTATGCTACCTTATGAGGTGTAATAATTCAAAGAAAGGCAGCATCAATACAGTGTTCTTCAACAGTGTTTTGAGTGGGCACCCCTAATTAAATCTCCATATCACACCTCCAGTTTCTCATCAAACTGTCCTAAAAATCACCTAGTGAGTTTTTCAGGGTTTACGGCCAGGCTAATCCCACCTCAACAGAGAGGGCTTAATCCAAATCTGCGGCATCCTCTCTTTATTTAACTCACTATTATCTCTTTTACTTTTATTCCATTTTTCCTCTTTTATTACTTCTTCTTTATTTCCAAAAATAGGGCCCTGTTTACCCAAACTCGCATGTCATCATCAGCTCACCTTATCGTTACTAATTAAGCTATTCTACACTTATACTTCAACTTTTCCTTTCCTTTTCTTTTTCTTCTGTTACATCTGTTCCTTTTTACTTTTACTTCATTATTCCCTTTTATTTCCTTCATTTCTATGTTTTATTACTGTAGTTAAAAATTTAGAACGGAAAAATTTTAGCCAACACCATCATCAACACAATACTGCATACACAAATGAGTCTAAGAGGTGCAACCGTTTCTGCAAAAGACAGCTCCAACAGACAGCTCCATTTGTGAAAAATCTCACCTTCTATTTGCCAGCTTTAAGCGGGAGTTCGAATACAGGAGCCATCTGAAGCAGGAAGGCCACAACTCAGCATCCCATCCTCATCGCCATCTTTGTTGTTAACTTTGCTGTATTGTGAAGACAGGTGATGGAAAAGAATCTCAGCAGACACGGTTAAATGTGTAAATACATCTTTATTTACAGAAACAGTGTCTTACAGGTTCTTAAGGATCCCGTGAGAGAGTTCTCCAATTCAGTGCGCGCACGTCTCTGGTCTCTGCCCCATTCTCTCAACTCTAACCTCTCTCTCCCATCTCTATTTTCTCTCTCCCTCTGGGTAGGACCCCTGCCCATCTATATTATTTTTTCTCCTTTCCAAATATGGTGAACATAGAGGTTGGTCTACATTTGCATGTTTAAGGGACTAAGGGAGGGGTAAAATTTATAGTCTCCTACCCTCACTGACGGCTTATCCTAAACATTTCTCTCTGTGGAGCACAGACACAGAGCATACATCTATACATATAAAACAGTGAACATTTTTTAATACTGCGCTTAAGGCCTTATGTTTAAATATACCTCACACCCAAACAAACCTGCTTAGTGAGGTTCCTGGGGGGTCCTGACTAGAGATGGGAATAAGAAAGTATGCAGACAAACAGGTGGACAACTGTCTATAACTAGAAAGTACTCCTATAAGGACAGTGGGGCTGATAAAATGGACAATGAGTGTAGATACAGTATGTTCAGTAATAAAAAGTGTTTATTAATATTCTAATCTGCTTCATATTTCATTTCATATGCTTTAGTTTTCATTCCATAAATCCAGGTGTCATTTGATTTCTGTTTGTTTTCTCACAGCAACAACACCACCTCAGTTCTATCCATTTGGGGCTGGGATTGGAGACACTGTAATTGCCACCAGTGATGATGGGAGCTCTCCTGTTATAAATTTGCAAACCACATTCATTTTCTTTAAACACGCATACTCTCAGATTTATGTAAGTAAAACAGCTGCTGAATTTATAGTGTCTTTAGCCTACATTGAGTCTGGTTTATTTTTATTCTTCATGTCTAATTATTTATATAAAATTTGGAATTATGTATCCAAAATGTCACAAATTAATTTTTAAATAATTTCAGATTCAACAAACTTTTGTGTTTTAGAGGCATTTGAGTGCTGGAGCTAAGTGATATTTTGCTCTTAATTTTGACATGACTTTGATTGACTGTTTTGATTGGCTGCTGTGTATGTACATTGTGGTGGAAATTTCATCAATATGTTTTCCTTTTTTTTTCAAAGGAAAATACATGATTCATTTGTATTAATTTGATATGTTTTGAACTGTGAATGTTTGTGAATGGTACAGGAGGAATAGTTCTTTCCTGCTTTGAAGAACTTATGACTTGATCATTGCAGGGAATGCGTGGGTTTCCTCTGGGTGACTCTCTGTGAGGAGTTTGGTGTGTTCTCCCTGTGTCTGCGTGGGTTTCCTCCGGGAGACTGTCTGTGAGGAGTGTGGTGTGTTCTCCCTGTGTCTGCGTGGGTTTCCTCCGGGTGACTGTCTGTGAGGAGTGTGGTGTGTTCTCCCTGTGTCTGCGTGGGTTTCCTCTGGGTGACTGTCTGTGAGGAGTTTGGTGTGTTCTCCCCGTGTCTGCGTGGGTTTCCTCCGGGTGACTGTCTGTGAGGAGTGTGGTGTTTTCTCCCCGTGTCTGCGTGGGTTTCCTCCAGGTGACTGTCTGTGAGGAGTGTGGTGTGTTCTCCCTGTGTCCATGTGGGTTTCCTCCGCGTGCTCCGGTTTCCTCCCACAGTCCAAAAACACACGTTGGTTGGTGGATTGGAGATTCAAATGTGTGAGTAAGTGTGTGTGTGTGTGTGTGTGTGTGTGTGTGTGTGTGTGGCCCTGTGAAGGACTGGGGCCCCCTCCAGCGTGTGTTCCCTCCTTGTGCCTAATGATTCCAGGTAGGCTCTGTACCCATATCTGGAGCCTGAACTGGATAAGGGTTACAGATAATGAATGAATGTATAATTGCAGGGGTTTCGGAGACAATGCATGTTTACAACCTTTCTATGACTTGCTACCTGCAGGGAAGCCCATTTGGGTGATAGAGCCTAGCTCTCTCTAGGGGTTTGAGAGAGCTAGAGAGAGTAATGCAGGGTCAGTACAGTGTTAGTAAGTGAATTCAAGGTATGGGAAACCTCATATGAAAGATAAATAATCAACTTGATGGAGAAAACAGACCTTACAAACTACATATAAAACACATGAAACAAACGGACTCATAAACGGGAACATGTCATTGACATGGCGAGAGTGAGCCGATGTGCATTTACAGCTCTCCTGCTGCCGAGACAATCTGCAGAATAAAGATTCATTCTCATTCCTAAGGCAATTGGTTTTTGGTGATTTGGTTTTGTTTTAATTTTTACTTCGCAGCGTGAACAGGTGCAGATTTAGATGGGATAGATGAAAATATGCAAAGACCTTGCTATTGTGACCTTACAAAATTGCAGGTATTTCCAGCTGATGTGCATCTATGGATTCTAAGGAACTGGTAAACTATGATAAGCTTTGAAACATCAGCAATGTCTTTTAATTACATGTTTTTCATTTTTCGTAATGTAGGTGAACTGCAAATGGTGATCAGAAATCATTTTCACAAATCAGACTGGTGCCCATTTTTAAAGTTGTATTTTCCATTTTGATGTAATTTGCAGTTAAATGTCAACGGACACCTGACCTTTGATCAGCCGTGGTATACCTTCACCCCCGACCTGTTCCCTGCTCATGGTGTTCGGGACATCATCGCTCCATTGTGGACTGATCTTGATAGCAGTTTTGGTGGCAGTATCTCATATCAACAGTACACTAATGGCAGTGTGCTCTCACAGGCCTCTCAGGACATTAACCAGTACTTTCCAGGGCAAAACATTACTGCTTCCTGGGTCTTTGTTGCAACATGGTTTAAAGTGTCATACTTCAACCAGAGCACAGCAGTAAGTTATACAACATTTTTAATTAGAATGTGGATTGGCTTGGGGAATGAGGAAAAATGATTAAATTCATGTTCGAAAACCAAGTGATGTGTTCCACTGGTGTCATTTCTAAGGGAAATCTAAGAGATTCTAACATTACACTTACATGTAAACTGACCAAAATTCAAGAGAAATATATATAATTATGTCTTTAAATATATGTTTATTTTACATGTGAAAAAATCCCATATCAGTTCTGAAAGTCCACCCAAATCGAAACCATATTTAATACAAACGAAATGTCACACATTTATAAATATTCTCATTGAAGCATAGCTAAACTCATGACAAACCCACTTAATTTGGTACAAGGTGTATATCCTTTAATACAAGCAAGGCCCATTGGAAATTTTGACTATGATATATTATTTATTATGTTTCAGCGATCATCATTTCAGGTGGTTTTAATGTCAGCAGGCACTTCTTCCTTTGTCCTGATGAATTATGGTGATATTGCTCCAACAAACCTATCAACTGAGGTAAAATTGTTAAACATTTTCATCCATATCCTATTTTTTATTTCAGTTGTATTTCAAAAAATTCTCTTTATGAAATTCTTCTTTATGTTATACTCCTGTGTGGTTTAGGCCGGATATGACACAGTAAACTCTACTGACTACTTTCTAATTCCACGTTCAAATGACAGCAGCTACATCTCAAACCTAATCAGCACTACTAATGTGAACGTAACCGGACGCTGGGCTTTCAATGTGACTGGAGAAGTGCCAAGAAACAACCTTTCCCAAGGTACTGGTGTTTTCCATGAATTATAAAAAATATATTTATGGATAAGTACAAATTCAAGTATGTGCTGCATATGACATATGCAAGAGCAGCCAGTAGCTGGCTAATAGCTTTTAAAGTATCCATTTTTCTGCAAAAACCTCCAGACGGTCCAGTTTTGTCGTTTATATACCGCATGAATCCGGTTCTACACGATTCGACTCGACTCGACACAGCTTGGCTCAGCATGCTTAAAGCTTTTCCACTGGCAGGGCTCGACCACGAAATGGCATCGCGAAACCGGAATCTCTGGCTTTGAAAACCACAAGAACGGCGGCGTTAAAGTTAGGCGCTGTTTACTTGTCATGTATTCGCATGTTGTTTTAGTTTTTTGGACTAAGCACAACTCCACGTCCCAGTTCTCACTCAGTTCAAAACTCTTTTGTTGCACGTTCGGTTAGCTTCAGCAGCGGCGCAACCATAAATACCAACACTTTTGATACTTCATTCATTTGAGGTAATGTATATCATTAACAGGAACACAGAGGAAAGTAACTAAACTGCTGAGATCTTGTATAAATGATATGTGGTTGGTGGGAATTACTTTTTTCCTTCCTCCTGGGTAAGTGCTTAATGTGTAAACGCAGCAGCACACTGCTCAGTCAATCAGTCACTCAGTCTGTAGACTCAGACAAAATGGTAGCATGTAAATGGAGTCATGTGTGCAGCTGTTTCAGCTCTGACTGTCTTTATTCTATGAAGTCTTCTGTGCTTCAGGCAGACACTATCCAGGTACAGAGGGAGAAAATGTGGAACTGAGCACTGTTGCTGTTGGAGTTGTTCAAATTAAATATGATTTTGAAATAAGTACATGCTTCAACAAATAGCTATGTGAGTTCAGCTCAGAGTTATAATGTGTATCACTGAGATAATCTCACACAGGCAAAAAAACTAAAGATAAGTTTTTCTAAAGAATTGATCATTTAAAGTGAATAAGATAGACTAGGTGTCTAGGATTTGAAATACACTTGCTTTCTTAGATTTACCAGACACATTAGGTGCACAAAGTATCTGTATCGGAGCGGTATCACCGATACCAGCCAGAATTTTACTCAATATGGGATCGGAAAGGAAAACGATGGTGTTGAGCATCACTACTGCATTGGTGGAAGGTGGAATGTACAAAGCTCATATGACCACCTTGTGAATTGTACAGATGCCTAATGTGAGGATGACAAATCACTTTTTCCCTGTGATGTGATCATAGATACATGCATCTACTGGCAATTCATCATCTTTTATATAATCTGGTTCAAGCCTATACTTTACCTCTTACAGTAGCTTTGTAGAGTAGTGCCATGTAAATTACATTACATATTTCTTTCTTTTAGAGTCACTACCATATATATTCTATCCATTTGGATCAGAGGCAGTAGACAATATCAATCCAATCAGTGATGATGGAAGCTCACCAGCGATCAGCCTTCAGAGTCCATTCCATTTCTTTGGCAACACTTGCTCAGAGATATATGTGAGTATAAATAGGTTGAAACCCCCAATCAAAGCTGATCTAAGAATATTCTATGTACACTGTTTAACAAATCTGCCTTTCCTTTTACTCGCAGGTCAACAATAATGGATACTTGACCTTTGATCAGCCACTCTCTACCTGGGTTCCTGTGAACTTCACTGCTTATGGTGGGAGAGATGTCATCGCTCCACTGTGGACTGACATAGACAATCGTCAAAATGGAGTGATCTCCTATAATCAGTACACTAACGGCAGTGTGCTCTCACGGGCCACACAGGACATCAACCAGTACTATCCAGGGGTTAACTTTGATGCCTCATGGGTCTTTGTTGCCACATGGGATAAAGTGGGGTACTACAGAAACACAGGCTCGGTAAGATATAACACCGTCAGACTGGTGGAGATTAGAGAAAGGATGTAGAGAAACAAGAAAGAGGTGCAGAAACATATGGATATCCAGCAAGTCTCTCTCTCTCTCTCTCTCTCTCTCTCTCTCTCTCTCTATATATATATATATATATATATATATATATATATATATATATATATATACATTCTTATTCAGTCTCCAATGTACAAATCATAGTAGTATTTCTTTTATATATGCCAGGCTTGCCACTTGGTTTTTGTGAGATTCAGACATTAGGATGAAGCTGGCAGATTTGTTACCCAACATCTGGTTTTATGTGGTATATGTTCAGGTTATATGTTATAGGTTTAAACAAGAGGGCAATGTTCTGGAGAACTGCCCTTTATCTCCTTCACACGATGCACATGTGCTGCCCCACACTTAAAGCATACAGGGCATTTCCCACTCTGAGGATGCATCTGACACAGAACTGCTGTGCACTACATGTGTAAAAGGACTATTTGGGGACATCTCCAAACCTGATAATCTAGAGTTATCTTGGAATTTTTCTGGAATTCATGTGTAAAGTGAGAAGGTTAAAAAAATGTGAGTGAAAGAATAAATGAGTGAGTGTGATTCCCTGTGGAGAACTGGCATCCTGTCCAAGTTGTGTTCCTGCATTGCACCTAAGGATTCTGGGTAGGATCTGGACCCAAAGCATCCCAAGGAACAGGATGAAATTAGAATGGATGTGAGTGCATGAATTAGTTAATGAATTAATGCAGGTTTATTATTTTTTCTTCTAGGAAACCTCTTTCCAGGTGGTTTTGATCACTGGTGGCAATTTTTCCTTTGTGCTGATGAATTACGGTGACATTGCTCCAACGTCCAACCCAGCAGAGGTAAAATGACCAAAATATCATCTGCCACAATACAAGCTTGTCTACATTCTCTATCTCAGTTCTGATCTTGTTGTCTGTCTAGGCTGGATATGACACAAACACCACAGGCTACTTTATAAGTTTGTGGTCAAATGACAAATTCACCATCCAGACCCTTAGGTTTTTGAGTAATGTGAATGTCCCTGGACGCTGGGCCTTCCTGGTAAACCAACCTGATGTAGCCATTACAAAAGGTAATGCTGAAAATAAAAATAATAAACATGCCTTTTGCTACATGAGAAAATTTGTTCACTAAATAAACGTGTGTGTGCTTTTCACAGATAACATTTTTTTATTGCATCTGAATGTTCTGTCGAGTTCAGACCTAACAGACCCCAATAACCAAGGCATCTTTTTACAGGAGGTATGTTAATACTGTCAAATAGAGAAATCTTATATTGAAATACATATATTTTGTCAGCACTAATTCTAATATATTTAAAAACTAAGTGTTAATGCATGGGTGTGTTTAATTAAAATTTAAAAGTAATTAATGACTTTACCAAATTTGTCAAACTTCCTGCAATAATCTGTCACGCATTTGTGGGATGAGTAGGAGAGCTAAGTATGAGGGTTGCGCCATGAAAAAATTTGCCAAATCCTCTCTGCCAATGCCAGATAACTTATTTTGTGTGATGGTGTGGGGCTCCTGTTTGTTAAATGAATAAATTCTTAAATTGCCGATATGTCTTGTTTCTTCCAACTTAAAACATCCAGTCACCACACACCAAACAAGTCAATGGCAGAGTAAACTGTTTGGTTAATTTTTCATTGGCGCAACCCACATACTCAGCTCTACTGCTCACCCCACAAATGCACGTTCCTTACAGTTGTGGCACAATTTAAAAGGGGTTTCCAACAGTATAAAATTTATTGCCAAGAAACATTGTTACAACAAATAAATCTACCAAACACAAATATCCTTTTTTTTTTGCTATGTTTAGATGATCTACCACCAACAAAGAAGGCCAAGAACATTTTGTTGATTTTAAAAATTACAATTACTTATTTAGTCAATGTAACAGGTTAAGGCACGCTGTGCCACCACTTCCCTTTACAATTTTTCAGGCAAAGACACACACTCACGTGAAATAAGACAAATTCAGCAGTCCTCCTCTCTGAGATATAATATGTCTGTAAATGTTAGAGTTCAGAGACGTCCTGCTTTTGAAACTAACCTATGCCTAGCCGAGTCTCTGGCCAACATGCATGGTGTCATGCCAAACACAGTCTCAGAAACGCACACAAACACACCCAGAATCTGAAAATTTGCAGTAGATATTATAAGATTAGTTTAAGGATCCCTGTAAAAGACAATTTTACACCCTTCTTTACAGTTTCAAGATACACTAAGGAGCAGAGGAATACCATTCACTGTGAAATTGAATTTAACATATATCCAGAAGACGAATCCATGATGAAAATCCTTTCCACAACAAGGATGTATCACACATGTTGGGCCCAGAACAAATCTCCAGCCATTCTGAGGGATGAGGGCTTGCCTTCTATTTACTCAGCTAACATTCCTATGACCTTCCTTTTCATTTGCTGTGGAATAAAGCTAGATAAACTACCTTACAATAAAATCTAAGAATGCCTTCAGTAAAATTACCATTATGGACATACTTGCATTTATTTTTTTTTAATGAACAGTTTGTCTTCATTCTATCCGCATGTCAAAAATAAAATTCCATGCAGACTGCTGTCTGTAATTTGTAAGATCAATTATGTTCTCAAAAAAATTCCAAAGAAAAAAAAGCTTTCCAAATGGCCAAATGTATACAACTTGGATACTGAAAAGCATGTAATAGAACAAAGTACTAAGACCAAACTTTGGAAGTGTGGAATAAACCTGTTATAGTCATACACAGGATAAGATTTTAAAAAACATTTATAATATCCTTTGTCAATCCATTGTAGCTTCACATACCCCCCACCCCCCACCCCCAACTCTCTTCCTACCTGCAGCCACAAAATTTCTCTCATCCCCCTTTTGTTAAAATCCTACACTTCACTTCTAAAGTTGCTGTGGCTATTTATGATCCAGTCAGCGACCAGCTACATCTAGAAACCTTTAAATGAAATAGTATCCTACACATACGCACTAAGGTTTCTGTGGCTGTTTATTGTCTCAGTACAAAACCACCCACTGCATAACTAGCTCTTCACAGGGGACATCAAGTCAGCACCTCCTCTCGTCTGTATTTCGCTGAATTAAGCCCACAACGCCTCTGGGTCAAAGGTGAAGTCTGTTGTCCCAGACACACCCACCTCCAAACTAGATGTACATCCTTACCATTCCCTTAACTGTCAAAAACCATAAATCCACATGGGCCTCCCTGGTTACTAAGGTTGTACCTAGTCCCACTGGCACCGTTAATGCAAGCGCAGTGCCATGTTTTCCAGGTGACCTTTACATGCTTCATCACCAACAACTGCAATAACACTTATACAGTGTATTTCCCCAACTTTTCTGTGTTCTCCTCATCCACATCCACTTATTAGACCTTTCAGCTGTTTCTGATAACTGTTTTACAGCTGCCCTCACGATCCCTGTCAAATGATGTTATCAACGTCACTTGTGAATTCTACCAGACACTTGAAGCTGAGCCAAAAGCAAGTGATGCCCAGAAGACAAACAAATAACAGTAACCCATCAGCCTGGACCAAGCAGATATGCCCACCCCCAAGGCCAGCCCCGACCATTATATCCCTGAATGTTGAAGGACTGTCTGCAACTAAAGAACTAAAGAGGAACTGCAGACACAGAAGAAGAACCTGAGTAAGTGCATGCTTGTGCATTCTGTATTTATTTACCAACTCAACTGATCTTGTGGACTTCCTGTGCTGTGGCTCCAGTCACCTGACTGCAAGTATCAACTGAAACCCATTCTAAAGGTGTTAAGTACCACTACTGATTCAATTAGGGAAACAATCAGCTCGAGGGAGTTTCAGCTGTGACCACTCCCTCAGGCCTTTTGTTCTCTACCAAACTGTCAGTGGGCGGTCTCAGCTGGGACAATCAATCACCAACACAGGACAGCTGTGTGAGATCTCCATTACAAAAATGAATGATCCCTCTGAAGCGTCAGCCTTTGTGTTCAGCCTTTCTGGGGTAAAGACATAACGTGTCTCCCAATCGTGTCCCCCAAGCGAGGCCACTAAACCTAATTTTCCTCTTTCCTCTTTCCACAATGTGTCCCTACCCCATCTCTCCTCTCTCTGGAACTCGCAGGCGCTTCTACTTCCACAGACGGAAACGAAACCTTGATAACCTTCGCTCTCTATATCACACATCCACACCCATAACCAATTCCTTCTCAATAGGTATATGGAACTGTCAGTCTGCAGTAAACAAAGCAGACTTCATCTCCGCCTATGCAAACCATCTTTCACTAGACATCCTAGCCCTCACTGAGACTTGGATCAAACCGGAAAACAGCGCTACCCCCACTGCTCTCTCCATCAACTACAGATTCTCCCATACACCACGGCCTGGTAAACGAGGTGGTGGTACGGGGCTGTTGATTTCCAACACATGGAAATATACCCAGTTCGAATCATCGGTCTCATACAGCTCCTTCGAATTCCATGCCATCCTGATGACTGCACCAGTAAAAATGTATGTGGTCGTTGTATACCGTCCCCCAGGGCAACTGGGTGATTTCCTAGAAGAACTAGACACCCTGCTTTCATCCATCCCTGAACATGACTGTCCCATGCTCATTCTCAGTGACATGAACATCCACCTTGATACTCCGGCTGCTGCTGACTTCTTCTCTCTGACCCACTCCTTTGAGCTACAGCAGGTATGCACCCCCTCAACTCACAAAGCAGGTAATGCACTTGATCTCATTCTCACCAAACACTGCCTAATTAACTCTGTAAATGTTACTCCTCTACATCTCTCTGACCATTACTTTATTCAGCTCAATGCTTGTCTCCCTCAGCAACCCACTGTGTCCGCTCCCCCTGTCCCCGTCCGGCGCAATCTCCGCAACCTATCTCCCACCCACTTCTCTGCCCTTGTGACTTCTGCTCTCCCACCCCCCAGCACCTTCTCATCTCTTGAGGTCAATGACGCCACAGAGTCACTCTGCACAACACTGAGCTCCTGCTTAGATCGCCTGTGCCCTCTGACTACCAGACCCGCAAGACCCATGCAGCCCCACCCGTGGCTTACTGACTCCCTTCGATCAATGCGCACTAACCTCAGAGCTGCTGAGAGGAGATGGCGAAAAACAAAAGACCCATCACACCTGACACAACTACAATCCCTGCTCTCAGCCTTCTCAACAAATGTCACCATTGCAAAAAAGAAATTCTATCAAGACAAAATCAACAATGCTACTGACACCCGGAAGCTGTTTTCAACCTTCAAGTCTCTGCTGAACCCTCCACCTCCACCCCCTGCAACCAACCTCACCGCTGACGCATTTGCTGACTTCTTCACCAGCAAAGTTGCTGCAATCAGCAGCCGGTTTTCTGACCCCTCTACACAGCCTTCGGCTCCCCCTTTGAATCCTCCTAAACCTACTGCTTCCTTCCCTTCTTTCACTCCTCTCACAGAAGACGAGGTATCAAATCTTCTTAGAGGTGGCCGTCCCACATCCTGTTCACTGGATCCCATTCCTACCACCCTACTGCAAACAATAGCCCCGTCCATTGTGTCCGCAGCCACTCATGTAATCAATTCCTCACTAACCTCTGGAACATTTCCAAACACCTTCAAGCAAGCTCAAGTAAGACCTCTACTCAAAAAACCTGCTCTTGCTCCTTCTATAGTAGAGAACTACCGACCAGTCTCTCTCCTCCCCTTCCTGTCTAAAATCATTGAAAGAGCTGTCTTTAAGCAGGCAACAAAATTCCTCTCCCAACATAACCTTCTTGACTCGAACCAGTCCGGCTTCAAGAGCGGCCACTCGACGGAAACTGCACTTCTGTCAGTAATGGAAGCTCTTAAAGATGCAAAAGCAACGGGTCAATCCTCAGTTCTCATTCTGCTCGACCTATCAGCAGCGTTTGATACGGTCAACCACCACATCTTACTAAACAAACTCACTGACATGGGCTTCAAGAACAATGCACTCTCCTGGTTTGAGTCTTATCTCACTGGACGATCCTTCAGTGTGTCATGGCTTGGACAAACATCAGCGCGACACCACCTCACCACAGGTGTGCCCCAAGGCTCGGTGCTGGGACCCCTCCTCTTTGCCTTGTACACTACCTCTCTAGGCCCAATCATACATTCGCACGGCTTCTCCTATCACTGCTATGCAGATGACACACAGCTCTATTTATCCTTTCCTCCAGGAGACACTTCAGTGGCAACTCGAATCTCTGACTGTCTCTCTGACATATCTACATGGATGAAGGAACATCACCTCCAATTGAATTTATCCAAAACTGAACTACTGGTCCTCCCAGCCAAGCAAGCTATTCTCCACAACATCAGCATCAAGCTAGGGTCCCTATCAGTGGCTCCCACCAAGGTTGTAAGAAACCTAGGTGTCATGGTTGACGACCAGCTGACCTTCGCAGATCATGTTACCGCTGTAGCTCGATTGTGCCGCTTCTCCCTATTCAACATAAGGAAGATTAGGCCATACCTAACTCAACATACAACACAGCTCCTCGTTCAGACGTTAGTAATCTCCCGTCTAGACTATTGCAACGCCCTCCTGACAGGTCTTCCGACCTGTGCTGTGAGACCGCTACAGATGATCCAGAATGCGGCAGCACGCCTGGTCTTCAACCAACCAAAAAGAGCACATGTCACGCCCCTATTAGTTGAGCTGCATTGGCTACCCTTAGCTGCTCGCATCAAATTCAAATCACTAATGATGGCCTTCAGAGTATTCACTGGTTCTGCTCCCATCTACCTCAATAGACTCTTAAAACCATACGTTAGCGCCCGCCCTCTCCGTTCCTCAAAGGAGCGCCTACTAACACGACCAACCCTCCGTACAGGTCAGTTGAGGCTATTCTCATCTCTGGTACCATGCTGGTGGAACGAGCTTCCAAGCACTATCAGAGCAACAGAAACCCTCTCTGCATTCAAGAAATCATTGAAAACCCAGCTCTTCCGAGAGTATCTTTTGCACTGAATGTCTTTCTTAATAATGCACTTATTACTTCCTGGCATACTGCACTTAATGTAAGGTATTTTGCATAATTTGTGCTGTAGTTCGAATGTTAGCTCCTCTTTTGTAAGTCGCTTTGGATAAAAGCGTCTGCCAAATGCATAAATGTAAATAAATGTAAATGTAAAGAAGAACTTGTTGCCAAACTGCAGGGAACACCAGCGTGATATTCTCTGCTCTTCAAGAAACACACTGGGGACATAAACACCCACATCCCCTAGTGGAAGGAATGAATATCCTCACAGAAAGAATACATGAGAAATATGGATGCACCATACTAGTATAAAATGGGATAATCTTCAAATCAGTGTTAAAGAATGATGAAAACAATATTGAGGTCCTAAACTCTGGGTTGAGAAGAATGACCATCTTCTCCATCTACAAACCACCCCTCATACCATAAGTTTATGTGTCACTGGAGCAACTGCATTAGCTAAATCTAGGAAAACAATATGTAGATGCGTACTGCCTTTCTTTCATGTCTGATTCTGATGCAAGATCAGGCTGCTATGTTCCAAACATGCTGCAAAGCCTGAAACCCCTTCCTTTTGTACTTACAGATCAATTAATTTAGTAAAGGAAGCTGTCCAGCATTAAAGAAAGCTTTGAAATATTTAGTTGTTTGCACTCTTTATTTCCTGACACCTAAAATTAAATACATTTTATTTTATGACTGTTTTGAAATTAAAAACATCGATTAGATATAACTTTTTTGCCCCTTTTCACTCTGTCCTTCAATGGTCTTCAAAACCTATCAATCATTCCATTAGTGCAGGGCCAAAGGTATGCTCAGCTGACAAGGCTTTAACTTAAAATGCATTAGGGTTGATAATGTATTTGCAAATCAATATATTATTAGTTAGTTGTCACTCAGTCACTCGTTAACCAAACGCACTCTTGAAACAACAAGATGTTTGTGACTTTGGGTGCACTAAGGTCAGGTTCACAGATGAGGGAACTGATTAATTGGTTTGCAATTAAAATATTTTTGTTTGAGCTTAAACATTTTTTGTGTAATGCTTTTTGGCACAAATATGATTTCATTGCATACTTTGTGTGAGTCATTTCGAGATAGCATCAAACCCACATCAGCAATGTCTTACTAAAAATTTGAAGCATGAATCATAAACTATCTTACCTATTATTAATGTCAGTTAAAAATGTATACTGTAATATTTGAGTGCCACATGTAGGTTTCACATTCACAGATCTGAATTTCTTCACTAGCTTCTGGAAACATGGTGGCACAACTTTAGTATATAAGTGGTTTAGTGTAAAATTTACATTGTTTTAATAAAATACCTGAAAAAGAAAAGGAGGGCTATCTAGAAATTATATTCATACAGCTGCATTAACCATGGAAAAAAGCACTATGTGATAATACAGAGACTAATCAGCTGGTGTAGATCTTTATGCTGGTAGAGCAACAATGTCCAGGTGATTTGCCTCATTTATAATGACTGCCTATGAAAGTTTAGGGCAGCTAGTTAATGTTGCAAATAGTGCTGCTGCTACACAGCTCCAGGATATCAGGGTCCTGGGTGTTCTCCCAGTGTGTGGGTTTTCTCTGGGTGTTGTGGTTTCCTCACACAGCCCAAAACATTGCTAGGTGGACTGGCTATATGAAACTGCCCTAAGGTGGTCTTGTGTGAGTGTAATGCCCTGAGATGGACTGCTGCCCCGTGTCCTGTCTTGTGTCCAAAGAGTCCAGACACACAGAAAATGAATGAGTGAATAGTTTTAAAAGAAGATGTAGACTGAAACAAAATATAGCACAAAAATGATATTGTATAATAGGCCTGGGCGACATTCAGAACTTATAATTGACATAATCTTATCTATCAATTATATTGATTATTTTTAGTCTGTTATGTCCCCACTGTGTGTTCATGTGCTGTCCCTTTAAAACCACGCTACCAAGCTGTAGTCATGTGATTCTGCCCCTATCTGCCACATGGAAACAACCTAAAGGCTGTGGCCTACCAAGCGACTTGAGCAGCTCGTACCAAAGAAAAACACAGCATCTACGGTTTGGACGTGTCATGTTTTGACTATAATTAATAAGGCACTGAACAAAAGAAGTCAAATTTAAAAGCTGAGAAAAAAAACAGTTTCAGCCAAAGCACATACTAGTGCCATGATTAGAAATAAATAATACTTTCAAACAACATTCATTCATTATCTGTAACCGCTTATCCAGTTCAGGGTCACAGTGGGTCCAGAGCCTACCTGGAATCATTGGGCGCAAGGCAGGAACACACACTGGAGGGGGCACCAGTACTTCACAGGGCAACACAGACATTCACACCTACGGACACTTTTGAGTCACCAATCCACCTACCAACATGTGTTTTTGGACTGTGGGAGGAAACCGGAGCACCCGGAGGAAACCCACACAGACACAGGGAGAACACACCAACTCCTCACAGACAGTCACCCAGAGTGGGAATCGAACCCGCAACCTCCAGGTCCCTGGAGCTGTGTGACTGTGACACTACCTGCTGCGCCACCATGCCGCCCTCTTTTCAAACAACATCCATCTGGAAAATGCATATTTGCAATTAAAAATGTCACTAAATACAAGAATTTAGCCAGAAATGTGATTAGGGTTGTGGTGTGTCTGAAGCCTTCAGCGAGTCATTGGGCACCACCATGCCGCCCTGGTAAAGTGAAATTTTGGACATTTCTACCAGTGATATTCGTCATGTAGTGTGCTCATGGACTACAAGGAAATCATTCAGTGAAAAGCAGGTTTGGGAGGTTGTAACCATTTAAACTTGGTTACAGGTGAAATTTTTCAGTTTGAAGTTGAACTGTGCTAATAACTGTGCTTGAAATGTCCTAATAACGAGACAGAGGACACAGTATGAGCAGAATCTTATGTTACAGACCAAATGGACTTGGTTTACCCTGGATTCACTGCTTCCTGGGTCCTTGTCACCACTTGGTGGGACATGGAATTTGAACCTGACATAGGAGTAAGTGTCCATCACAGCCATATCATTTCAGTTACTGCTTGACAGCTGTTATTTTTAATGCTTGCTCTCTCTCTCTCTCTCTCTCTCTCTCTCTCTCTCTCTCTCTCTCTCTCTCTCTCTCTCTGGCTGTGACTTTCCAAGTGGTCTTAGTCTCTGATAATCAAGTTCACACTTACATCATGATGAATTATGGGACCATTCCCTGGACAGTGACTAAAGGAAGTTCTTCTATTTCTTTGTCTTTTAATTTTAATAACATTGCAAGACACAAAAGCGTAATACCGTAGTATTTGCAATGTTAAGTTTCTTTAAAGGTGGCACAGTGGTGCAGCAGGTAGTGTCGCAGTCACACAGCTCCAGGAACTTGGAGGTTGTGGTTTGATTCCTGCTCCAGGTGACTGTCTGTGAGGAGTTGGTGTGTCCGCATGGGTTTCCTCCTGGTGCTCCGGTTTCCTCCCACAGTCCAAAAACACACGTTGGTAGGTGGATTGGCGACTCAAACGTGTCAGTGAATGTGTGTGTCTGTGTTGCCCTGTGAAGGACTGGCGCCCCCTCCAGGTAGGCTTGCGCCCAATGATTCCAGGTAGGCTCTGGACCCACCGCCACCCTGAACTGGATAAGCGGTTACAGATAATTAATTAATTAATTAAGTTTCTTTAAATAATTTTTTTCAGGCCGGTTTGCTGACACAGGACATCAAGCAAAATTACATCATTCCTGTCTCCAGCACCACTGACCTTCCTTCAAGCTCCAATGTCTGAATACCTGATGGATGGATTTTCCATCTTACTGGTGCTTACCATCACACTGTCTCCAGATTGATTTTCTGGTTACAGACTCCAAGGCCAGAAACCAGTGACACACTGTAGAGTGTGTTTAATAAGTGAATACACAAATATAACAGTGTCTGTTTCTTTTTAGGGTGGCACAGTAGTGCAGCAGGTAGTGCCATAGTCACACAGCACCAGGAACCTGGAGGTTGTGGGTTCTAGACCCACTCCAGGTGACTGTCTGTGAGGAGTGTGGTGTGTTTTCCCTGTGTCTGTGTGGGTTTCCTCTGGGTGACTGTCTCTGAGGAGTGTGGCGTGTTCTCCCTGTGTCTGCGTGGGTTTCCTCCGGATGACTGTCTGTGAGGAGTTTGGTGTGTTCTTCCTGTGTCTGTGTGGGTTTCCTCTGGGTGACTGTCTGTGAGGAGTGTGATGTGTTCTCCCTGTGTCTGCGTGGGTTTCCTCCGGGTGACTGTCTCTGAGGAGTGTGGCGTGTTATCCCTGTGTCTGCGTGGGTTTCCTCCGGGTGCTCCGGTTTCCTCCCACAGTCCAAAAACACACGTTGGTAGGTGAATTGGTGACTCAAATGTGTCCATAGTTGTGAGTGAATGTGTGAGGGTGTCACACTGCAAAGGACTGGTGCTCCCTCCAGGGTGTGTTATAACTGATATACTTCACTATATAGGGAGTGAGGAGCTATTTGAATTTCAGCCAGAGACAGGCAAGCTGTATGACATCAGCTTTTCTGAAAAGCTGTATTTTAGCCATAAACAGGACGCCACTGACAACAAAAAACTTTGGCCTAAAACACAATTTTTGTGTGGAGGGGGAAACCAAGATACAGGCAAAAGTCTTTAAAACAAAATATCCAGATAGTTTTTAAAAATATACTTTTGTGTCCTGTGAAGGTTGATTCATTTATACGACTGACAAATAGATGCTAGGTGGTTGCTAAAGTGTTGTAAGACATTGCTATTATATCCCAGGTGGTTGCTTAAAGGTTTCTAGGTAGTTGCTATCATATAACTAGTGTTTACTAGGTTGTTGCATTGGTATCCCGGGTAGTTGCTAAGTTGTTGCTAAGTAGTTGCTAGATAGTGGCTATCATTTCAAATTGTGTAACATTATATATTGTTAAGCACAAAGATACTCTGTTTTAATGTAATCACTTTTTATTAATATTCATAAGCTTTTCAGTTTTACATGTTTCCTTTAATATGGTTTAGTTTTCATTCCATATATTCAGGTTTTATTTGATTTCTGTTTGTGTTCTCGCAGCAACACCATCTCAGTTCTATCGGTTTGGTGCTGGGATTGGGGATGCTGTAATTAATGGCAATGATGATGGAAGCTCTCCTGTTATAAATCTACAAACTCCATTCATTTTCTTTGGACACGCTTACTCTCAGATTTATGTAAGTGAAAACAGTTGCTGAATTTGTAGTGTCTTGTAGTTCATTTTTTATGCAAAAGCAAAAGCTTTCATATTCAATTTGTAAATAAAGGTTTACCACTGTGGAGATTTCAAAACCAATGCACTTGAATCTAAAATTAAAATGTCTCTGAAAAATACTGCAGTTATATTATTATTATCGTTACACTTATATAGCACCTTTCTAGACACCCAAGGACGCTTTACAATCTACACTGCTCAGAACACTCAATTCACACACACACACTGGCGAGAAGCGGCAGCCAAACACGCACAGCGTACTCTCAACCAGAAACGACCGTCCACCTGGAGGACTGCATCGGGCACTAGGATTTCACCCAGGACAGAGTGCCAATCTATATCTGGGCACACACACATTCACACTCATTAACTCACAAACCAGGACAGTTATTACAGAAGCCAATTCACCTACCCTCCATGTTTTTGGACTGTGGGAGGAAACCGGAGCCCCGGAGGAAACCCACGCAGACACGGGGAGAACATGGAAACTCCACCCAGATGGGACTTGAACCCAAGATCCCAGTGCTGGGAGGCGAACGTGCTAACCACCAAGCCACCGTGCCGCCAGTTATATATACAGATTTGACCTCTGTTCTGATTGGCTGCCCTGTGTTGTGCCTCATACAACAAGCGGTCTAGGCTACAACACTCATATCTTCAGTGTGAATAGGCAAACAGCCTCAAACTGAATAGGTTGAAATATGCAATGACCTTGCTATTGGAAATTACAAAATAGCATGTGTTTCCAGCTTATATATCTGTATATGGACTGTAGGAATTGGGTAATCTATTATAAGCTTTAAAACTTTTCAACTGTTCAGTACACATTTTTCAGTTTTCAAAAACCAGGTTTCTGTAAAATTTTAAAGTTGTCTTTTCAACTTTTGATGTCATTTGCAGGTAAACATAAATGGACACCTGACATTTGATCAGCCATGGTACGGCTACACCCCTTACCTGTTCCCTGCTCGGGGCAGGTGTTCGGGGCATCATCGCTCCATTGTGGACTGATCTTGATAGCAATTTTGGTGGAAGTATCTTGTATGAACAGTACACTAATGGCAGTGTGCTCTCACAGGCCTCTCAGGACATTAACCAGTACTTTCCAGGGCAAAACATTACTGCTTCCTGGGTCTTGGTTGCAACATGGTTTAAAGTGTCATACCACAACCAGAACACAGCAGTAAGTTATACAACATTATTAGATGGCTCTGCAGTGAGGCAAAAAAGACATCATCAAATATTAAAACTCACGTTAAGAAACCAGTCTCATGCACTGGATTCCACTGGTATCATTCTGCTCTCATATTGTCAGGAATCACGGGGCGGACTGACGGAGGCAGACGCACTTGCTAGAACACAGTGAGATTTAATTTAACAAACGATATAACAAAACAAAGACAGGCAACAGTGGAAACAACAAGGCTAGAAACTGAAACTAAACGACAGGACTTGGAATGGAGAGAAGCAACAGGACATGAACAGGAACAAACAAAGGTGAAACAACACGACTGGGAAACTAAACAAAACGACATGACATGACTTGACTTAACTTGGACAGAGCAAAACAACAAATGACCGATAACAGGAAGAGATACAAGGGGACTTAAATACTAAACACAGACACAATACACCTGGAGAGCTAACGAGGGGGCAGAACAAAGGCGGGACAAGGACAATAACAGACAAATTTACAAAGGCGGGGACAACAGACCTGACAGGACGAGGGCATGACAGATGCACCCCCCCGAACGCGCAACTCCCGGGGCGCGTACACCTAAACCCCCCAGAAGCTGGCACAGGAGAGGGCATGGAAAACAAGACTAGGACAACACAAGGAACCATTAGGAGACAGGACTCAAGACAAGACAGGAACAGACATAGGAAATGGGGACATGACAGGACCGGATATATGAGACAGGACACAGGACATTACAGGAGACTGACAAAAGGGGGCAACAGGAGACTGAACAAGAGACTGGAATGGACTGGACAGATAAGACTTGACTGGAGACTGGGGTTGTATATTAGACAGGAACTGCGACAAGACTGGGGACTGAACAGTTTTGGGGACAGAAGACTGGACATGGGCAGGTGACAGGACAGGGGACTGGAATGGAGACAAGACAGGTGACTGAACACTGGGCAGATACGGGGACTGGACATAAGGCAGGACAGGTGACAGGACTGGGTGCTGGGAATGGACGGGAGCAGAAACTGGTGACGAGACGGGGACAAAACACTGGACTGGATAGGATCAGAACCATTAGACTGGACACTGGGTGGGTACAGGAACTGGACAGGGGACTGAACTTGATTAACAGGGGACTGGACATGAGACAGGACAGGTGACAAGACACTAGACTGAAACATGGACTGGACTGGATTAACGGGGGTGGACAGGACTTGGCAGCGGAACAGACACAAACACAGTGACAGGGATGGGAACTGAGACAAAGACACAGGTACAGGGACAAGGAGAGAGACAGGAACCAGGACAGGGACAGACAGGGGAAGCAAAATAACAGGGGGGTGCCCAGGACTGGCAAATGTCTGTGGAAACGTCTGAGGAACCAGCCTGGGCACAGTTCTGGGGATCGGCCCCGAAGTCCTTGGGGCCGTCCTATGGGTACGACCAAGAGCAGCCGGGTCCACAGTAACAGGGACAGGAGCGGCTGAGGGGGCCGCCTTCACAGGGACAGGAGCGGCTGGAGGTGCCGCGTTCATGGTGACAGGTGCGGCGGGCGCCGCCCTCACAGAGACAGGAGAGGCTGGAGGCAGCACGTTCACGGAGACAGGAGCGGCTGAAGGCGCCACTTTCACGGAGACAGGAGCTGCGGGCGCTGCCCTCACAAAGACAGGAGCGGTGGGCGCCGCCCTCACGGAGACAGGAGCAGCTGAAGGTGCCACGTTCACAGAGACAGGAGCGGCGGGCGCCACGTCCACGGAGACAGGAGTGGCAGGCGTCGCAACCACGGAGACAGGAGCGGCGGCCGCCGTGTCCATGGAGACACAGAGCGGCGGATGCTGCCTTCATGGAGACCTCCAGACGCGCCAAGAGGCTTGCAAGCTTCTCCTGGATGTCAGGAGGGAGTGCAGAGAGGTGCTTGGGAGCTGGGGGCCCTGCGACGACGTCCACGGAAACAGGAGGCCCTGCAGCGATGTCCATGGTGGCAGGGGGCCCTGCAGCAACGTCCACGGAGGCAGGGGGCCCTGCAGCGACGTCCTGCACTGGAGCAGTTAAGTGTTTAGGGGGTCTGATGGGCACACACTTGAGGGATTTCTTTAACCCTGGATCCCCCAGAGGTGCGCCCCTGTTAGCCTCACTTCCCTTGTCCAGAAGTCGGAGGCTAACAGCCCCCACCCTTAACCCCCCAAAAAAAATTTCCCCGGACCTGAAGGGGTAATCCACCATCGAGGGGGTGACTCCAGCATGCTTCTTACGCCTACTCGTTCGACTCGCGCTGAGGCAATTACTCGATTCATGAGTCGACTCCTCCAGTATGGGATAAGGAACCGCACCAGGCATGAGTTGTCCCCATTCTGAGGCCGCTTTTAAAGCCTCCTCCACAGGGTCTTTAGGGCCTATGCGGAATGGAGTCCGGCGAATTGCACACCTCGCAAAAGGATAGTCTGTATTAGCTGCGTCCTTATAGTGATCAGTCATCCTGTCAGGGATCACGGGGCGGACTGACGGAGGCGGACGCACTTGCTAGAACACAGTGAGATTTAATTTAACAAAAGATATAACAAAACAAAGACAGGCAACAGTGGAAACAACAAGGCTAGAAATTTAAACTAAACGACAGGACTTGGAATGGAGAGAAACAACAGGACATGAACAGGAACAAACAAAGGTGAAACAACACGACTGGGAGATATCAAAACAAAGGTGAAACAGCAAGACTGGGAAACTAAACGAAACAACATGACTTGACTTGACTTGACTTGACTTGACTTGACTTGACTTGACTTGACTTGACTTGACTTGGACAAAGCAAAACAACAAATGACCGGTAACAGGAAGAGATACAAGGGGACTTAAATACTAAACACAGACACGATACACCTGGACAGCTAACGAGGGGGCGAAACAAAGGCGGGACAAGGGCGGAGACAAGGACAATAACAGACAAAGCCATGTGCAGATAAAGCACATGGCGGGGACAACAGACCTGACAGGACGAGGGCGTGACACATATCAGATCTGACAGTCCAGAAAAATCTAAGTTGTAATCTTGATTGCACAGGGGTGAATCCTAGTGAGATTGCCTGGATTCAAGGTTATTCAAGTTAAAACGTTATGAGAGAACACGGCTAACATCCTAGCAAACAATCCAAGCCACATTTTGGTACAGAGTGTGTATTAGCATTAGCAGGTTGAAGTGCCTTTAATAGAAGCAGGCCTCATTGCAAATCTTCATTGTGATATTTCTCTCACTGGACTTTTGAAGATCAGTGGCTACAGGCTGTTAAAACCTTACATGTCCATGACATTTTATTATTTTTATTTCAGAAAGCAACATTTCAGGTGGTTTTGATTTCAGCAGGCAATTCGTCCCTTGTCCTAAGGAATTATGGTGTGATCTCTCAAATAAATCTACCAGCTGAGGTAAAATGTTACATTTCCATCTGTACCTTCATCTGACATCTACATTTCAGTTGTATTTAATGAAATTGTTCTTTATGTTATACTCCTGTTTGGTTTAGGCCGGGTATGACACAGTAAACTCTACTCTCAAATGACAGCAGCTACATCTCAAACCTAATGAGCACTACTAATATGAACGTAACTGGATGCTGGGCTTTCAATGTTACTGGAGATGTACCAAGAAACAACCTTCCCCAAGGTAGTTGGTGTTTTCCATGGATAATAATATAATGTATGGATGAGTACAAATTCCATTAGGTGTTCTATGCCACACTGGATTTGAAATGATGAGGAAATTAAAGTGAAGAAAGTCAGCTTTAATGTAAATACATATACTCTGGGTGAACAATGTATCATTCCTTTGCAGTCAACATTCACAGCAGTTAATAAGAAGAATCAGTTTTTACACCTATGTAATAGTGCCACCATGAGCAACATCTGAGTTGAGATTAACATATCGACATTTTCCGTTCAATTAACTCCCTTTGTCTCCAGACCAAGGAGGTAGAGGGGGAGGCACAGGCCACGTCTGGAAAGGTGTTAGAAATACAGGAGATAGGGGGAAACAAATGGTGGGAAACTCTGAGTTTTGGGAACAGGATACAGCGAAAGATGACTGAAATGTAAAAGAGCGAACAGATGGTGAACTTCAAAGGGTTTTCCATGTATAAAAAGACGCTGATCAAAAATGGTCAGCAGAGAGGTAAAAAACAGCGTTGCGCGCATGTCCCTCTCTCATGTTAATTAATAAATGCTGTCTTACTTGATGCTGACTCAGAGACTCAAGGAGCTGTCTTATTTTCTGTCATGATTTTTCCACCACACATGAAAGGTGGAAGAATGTGCAGAATGGATTTTCAGTAAACAGACACATAGGAATACTGGAACATAACAATTCTCTATGACAAACATAAAAACTATGACAAGCACTGTCACATGAACAACTCTGACACTCTAAATTCACAGGTATGGGGTGTGGCTAGGGTATACGAGTATATAGGGCAGAAGCAATTGCTCTAAGACTGCAAGGGAAGCTCGGCTTCCCCTAAAATGTCAAAAAATAAGTGATCAAATGTATACTGTTGTGTGTACATGTCATTGAATAAATATGCACTACAGCGCGATTAACTTTTGTTCAGAATCAGCTTCTTATCACTGGTAAAGTCGCGGCTATCCTCTCAATCATTCTCACAGCCTCACAGTGCTTTAAACAGCGCCCACAGAGTTCAATAGCGAAGCAGCGAAGTGCAGCGAAACGAGACGAGTCATTGGATAAATGCTGGGCTTTGTCCCGCCCATAGGATGCTCAGCGTCTATGGGGCAGTGGGCCGGCTTTAGCTCTGCTTCTGTATGATGATTGGATGATCTGTCTGAGGCTGAATCCCTTTTTGATTGACAGTGAAATGAGCTTATCAGCGATCCTTTGGTGTAAAGCTCAGTGGGAGCATTACATTTTCATTCTGTTCTGAGTTGAACCGGAGACTTTCTTAGCAGCATTTTCTTTATTAAAAACGACTAGCGACAAATCGAGCTCCTACTTCTGGTGGAGTTTTTTGTAGCTGCTTGTGTTTGGAGACTGACTTCTATCACTCTTTCTGACGTCTATCGCAGTTTCTGTCCAGCGGGTGCTGCTGAGCCCCTCCACCATCACAAAGCACTCACAGGCGGACACACTTCACATGGGCCAAGGCCGTTTAAGCAGCCTAGCTCTGCTGGCCATTGAGAGGACACTAGTCAAGTCCCTGGAAAAAACACCTTGTTGGTACGACAGGGTCACAATCATTTTCTTGAACAGGAACGGAGGGTAGAATTTACGTATAAATAAACCGACACATTTTATGATGTAGGCCGAAATTGAGCTTCCCCTCCTTGAAAGACAAGCATCCGCCACTGGTATAGGGTATATGTAGTGTAGTGTATTGGAATGTCACGTAAACAAGAAAACCTTTCCTTCACAGAGTCACAGCCAAACATATTCTACCCTTTTGACGCGGCAGCAGGAGATAATATCAGTTCTCTCAGTTATTTAGGATTCCCAGCTATCAGCCTTCAGAGTCCATTCAGTTATTTTGAACGCACTTACCCTGAGATATATATGAGTATAATTAGGTGATAATTGCCATTTAAAGATGATCAGAGAATATTCTATATATACTGTTTAACAAATCTGCCTTTCCTTGTACTCACAGGTCAATAATAACGGATTCTTGACCTTTGAACAAACCTCCCTCTGGGTTCCCAAACAGTTCACAGCTTATGGTGGAAGTGATGTCATCGCTCCACTCTGGACTGACATAGACATTTGGCAAAATGGAGAGATCTCCAATAATCAGTACACTAACGGCAGGGGTTAACTTTAATGCCTCTTGGGTCTTTGTTGCATCATGGGATAAAGTGGGGTACCTCTACAACACAGGCTCGGTAAGATATAACACCGTCAGACTGGTGGAGATTAGAGAAAGGACCTTTTTGTCCTCTGACTAGAATCATCAAAGAAACAGAGCAAGCTATCTACAAACGCTATTTTGTAAAAAAAAAAAAAAAAAAAAAAAAAAAACCATAGTCTGTGTTTATTTTCTTTAACCATTTGTCCTGATTCTTTGCGTCTCAGTAGCTGGAGGGTTTACTACCAGTTGACAAAATATCAAGTCTGTAGGCCTTACAGTTTGGACTGCCCATCGCGTTTCATTTGAGAAAAAGAAGAAAAAACTAAACAAAAAACAATAGCACTGAAAGTGCTTGGACTCCTAATCAAACCTGTCATTGAAAATACTGGAAATATTTTCTGTGTTTTTCTGTCAGTTAAATAACTGTTCAACAGATTTAACAAATGAGATTCTTGTTTTTACTGCATTTCACACACAATATCACCATTTCAGGACATGGGGTTTGTAATTAATTAGCTGTCTCTATTCGAATTAATTTGTATCAATGACTTGTGCCAGAGAAGTATTGAGAATTTGGTGTGTTCTCCCAATGTCTTTGTGGGTTTCCTTCATATGCTCTATTTTCCTCCCACACTGACTGAGTGTGGGAAATTGTCCACAACTGTGAGTGTGTGAGTGACTGGGTGAGTGTGTGATGCCCTGTGAAGAACTGGTGCCATGTCCGGGGTGTTCTTGCCTTTTTCCTGTGCTCCTCACATGATTTTGAGTATAATCTGGTCCTACCTCCCCCTGATCAGAAAGAAGTGGTTACAGAAGATGGACTGAATGAATGGATCAATCAATTTTTTTTCTTCCAGGAAACCTCTTTTCAAGTGGTTTTGATCACTGGCATCACCTTTGTGCTGATGAATTACGGTGACATTGCTCCAACCTCCAACCCAGCAGAGGTAAAACGACCAAAATATCATCTCCCACAATACAAGCTTGTCTACATTCTCTATCTCAGTTCTGATCTTGTCGTCTGTCTAGGCAGGATATGACACAAACACCACAGACTATAGGGTTTTTGTTGCCACATGGGATAAAGTAGGGTACTACAGAAACACAGGCTCAGTAAGATATAACACCGTCAGACTGGTGGAGATTAGAGAAAGGATATAGAGAAACAAGAAAGAGGTGAAGAAACATATGGATATCCAGCAAATCTCTATACAAATAGTAGTATTTCTTTTATATATGCCAGGCTTGCCACTTGGCTTTTGTGAGATTCAGACATTAGGATGAAGCTGGCAGATTTCTTACCCAACATCTGGTTTTATGTGGTATATGTTCAGGTTACAGCCAAAATACACTTCCTATTCTGTTTTCAAATGTAAAGATGTGCACACACATACATATAAGACGTAACAATGGTCAGACAAATCAGTAACAGATAAAGCAGTATGTTATAGGTTTAAACAAGAGGGCAATGTTCTGGAGAACTGCCCTTTATCTCCTTCACACGATGCACATGTGCTGCCCCACGCTTAAAGCATACAGGGCATTTCCCACTCTGAGGATGCATCTGACACAGAACTGCTGTGCACTACATGTGTAAAAGGACTATTTGGGGACATCTCTAAACCTGATAATCTAGAGTTATCTTGGAATTTTTCTGGAATTCATGTGTAATGTGAGAAGGTTAAAAAATGTGAGTGAAAGAATAAATGGGTGAGTGTGATTCCCTGTGGAGAACTGGCATCCTGTCCAAGTTGTGTTCCTGCATTGCACCTAAGGATTCTGGGTAGGATCTGGACCCAAGGCATCCCAAGGAACAGGATGAAATTAGAATGGATGTGAGTGCATGAATTAGTTAATGAATTAATGCAGGTTTATTATTTTTTTCTTCTAGGAAACCTCTTTCCAGGTGGTTTTGATCACTGGCAGCAATTTTTCCTTTGTGCTGATGAATTACGGTGACATTGCTCCAACGTCCAACCCAGCAGAGGTAAAATGACCAAAATATCATCTGCCACAATACAAGCTTGTCTACATTCTCTATCTCAGTTCTGATCTTGTTGTCTGTCTAGGCTGGATATGACACAAACACCACAGGCTACTTTATAAGTTTGTGGTCAAATTTACCATTCAGAGTCTCAGATACTCGAGCAACAGGCACATCCCGGGACGCTGGGTCTTTCTGGTAAACCAACCTGACAAAGCAAGTACAAGAGGTAATGGTGTAAGGAGAGTTCAGAAGAGTAAACGCATGTTTTGCTGTGTTAAAAAAATGTATTACACTGAATAAAAATGTGTGTAATTCCCACAGATGACAGTCTTGCAGTCTTGTCATTCCTAAACCTTACAGACCCCAATAACCAAAAGAACTTTGTTCAGCAGGTATGTTACTACTCTCACATACAGAAATTCAAAAGTATATGTTCTTATGGCTTCTTTGTAAATTACTGATAACATTCATGACCATTTAACGAAGGTACATTTTTATAACTTTGTATAATATGATAAATATGTGTCAGATTTTTTGTGATTTTTGATTTTTCAAACATTCCAATAATCTGGCAAATACACCCCATGATTCAGCTTTGTTTCTCTAGAAAAACATTTTAAACATCAGGAAATGTCAGTATGCTCAGCCTTCAGTCATAAAATTCTATCATGTTACTTAGCTTAGAGGAGATACATACATCATTAGATATTAATCAAATCAAATGTGACATTGTCACAAAGCAGCTTCACATAGTTAGTATCAGAACAGAACATTTAAATCAAAGCCCAATGCGAGCAAGCCGAAGGCGACAGTGACAAGGAAAAACTCCCTCGAAGCTGGAGGAACCAAGACTCACAAATGGGATCCATCCTCCTCTGATCAAACTATAGATTGAATTTTAAATTATCACCAATTAAGTGTCATTATGCTACAGTACAACAATAATAATAATAATAATAATAATCATCATCATAATCATAATAGTGACATCAATCTTGGGGCATAATAATAGTGCACCAGATTGGAAGAATCAGTCAGTGTTGCTAATCTGAGTCCATTTCTACTTCAGTGTAGTTGATCATGGTGAGTGGTCAGAGGCTGGCAGCAGTGGATGGAGGTGAGCAGCTGGTCTGGTCTGGTCTGGTGTGGGCCGCAGGAGAATCCAGCAAACAATCTTCCAGCAGTGGGCCACCATTTTCTCAGAAAACAGTAAAGGGAAGCAGTTAGTTTGGTTGAGTGCAGCAGAGAAAAAGAGCATGTGAATATTTTCATTAATGTAGTGACGGATCTGACTGTAACAGACTGAGAGGAGGGAAACCAGAAGGAGCTCAGTCAAAGACATCCTTCCGCTCCAAACAAGAGAAATTGTGAGCACATCATCCGAGTTTACCCTGATTCCCCATGTCCATGAGTTCCTGAAACGACAACCTTAAACTAGACAGAGGTTAGTTGCCAAAAGCTAAACTGAATAAGTGTGTTTTGAGTCTAGACTTAAACATAGTGACTGTGTCTGCATCCCGAACACTAGCATCAAGATTGTTCCAGAGCTGTATAGGAGAAAGCCCCCCTCTCACTGAAGTCTTATGAATTCTGGGGACTAGTAAGAGGCCTGCGCCCTGAGATCTGAGTAATCTTGGTAGTTCATAGTGCATGATGAGGTCTTGCAGGTATTCAGGGGCGAGACCATGTAGGGATTTATACGTGAGTAAAAGAATTTTGTAATCAACACGGAATTTAACTGGAAGCCAGTGAAGGGTCGATAAGACTGATATGATCAAATTTTCTAGTTTTAGTGAGGACCCTGGCTGCAGCATTTTGAATTAACTGGAGTTTACTCAAGTTTCTGCTGGAGCATCCTGATAAAAGTGCACTGCATTAATCTATTCTTGATTAAATAAAAGCATGAACTAATTTTTCCACATCTGGGAGGTATAAGGAATTTCTTAACTTAGCAAGGTTCCGAAGATGTTTTTTACGCTTAAGTGGTGCTACACTATCTAAAGTTGGTGGAAGTGTGTTATCTAAGTAGTCAGTTAGTCTGTCTAGCTCCAGTGGGTCTGCTGGACTACTGACTGAGGTCAATAAATTGGTGATGTTTTCAATAAATTTAGGGGTTGTAGATGGGGTTAGTGAGCTCTTTAGATAGTAATGTGGGCATGTACATTTTTTAACATCGAAACTCAGTTCATATAAAATTAGGTATGAGACTGCGGAAGAGAATATTTAGTTTTTCACCAAGTCTAGTGTGTGATTACAATAATGCGTAGGGCCTGATACATTTTGTGTGAAACCAACAGAATCTATGATTGGTGTGAACACCTTTTTTAGTGGATCATCACGTTTCTCAAAATTGATGTTAATGTTAAGTCTCCTACAATTATGTTAATGTACATCATTTCAAAGGAAGTAAAGTTTTAACCATGTTTTTGGTTAATAATTAAATTCTTTTTGTAAATTATACATAATCCACCCCCTTTGCCTGTCAGTCTGGGGCTGTGTACATATTTATAGCCTGTAGGAGTGGCTTGATTTAGTGCTAAATATTCATTATTTCTGACCCAAGTTTCACTAAGGCATAAAACATCAAATTTCTGATCTATTTCATGTATAATGACTGCTTTAGAGTTAAGTGCTCTTATATTGAGTAGGCCAAACTTTAGGTCTGAGGGGATGATACTGCGTTCTATTTCTGATTGTTTAATAGTGATTAGGTTATTGGGGCACGCTGTTTGATATTTTCTGGGTTTAAGTTTGATTCGGGGGACAGGCACAGTCTTGATACTGTAACAAATGTTTATATTTCTTAAAGCAAGCTTTGTAGATACATCTCCCCCCTTACTATGGGCAAAAAAATGGCCATTATCTGTAAGTGTATCCTTAACATCACTTACCTGTTTACTGTGTAATCTACTTGCCTGGTTTGTGCTGGTGGGTGGGATAGGTCAAGCCTAGCTTGGTACTAAACCTGGTGACCTCACGCTGCTGAGCAGCTGTCCAGAGCGTTCCAATTCATTTCACTACTTAGTGGCAAAAACACAAAGAATGGACTTGTCTTTTACGGAAGAACATTCTTTTGAAGTCAGCTTGAGGTTATAAATGTATGATGCTACAGTGAATGATAGGAATTTCAGATGATTTATGTTGGCATGTTACAAACCAACACTTCCTCATTGTTTGCTGTGGATCAAAAACAACATCTGGGTTTTTTCACCATTCTTGTTTTCCTGAGTATTGAAATGTAGGTGGGCAGTTTAAGAGGATGTCAAGTGAGGAACCAAGGACATATGATTGTGCAAGAAGGCATATTGTGAAACAGTTCTAGTGTAAATAATGTGTATGAAAAGGAACATACAGTAGGGAAGATGACTCTGACTTTTATTTCTTTGCAGAGTATGAAACCATGACATGTTTTGTAGGATCAGCTTCATTTCATTTGTTAGTTTACACCTATTCCTGAATTTAGGGTAAGTGATGTGGTAAAGAAACCAAATAATGATGTGGTCATGTTTGGTACAAAGGCTGAGGTTCTGAGGAGCAAGGATGGGCAGAGCACATTCAGTTTGTCAATAAATGTGTGAGCAGAAAGAAAGATTGGAAAGGATTTGCATATTTCTCCCTCAACAGTGAAACATATAATTCCTCCCCATCCTTTGAATCTTTTAAGTTTAAGCTGAACACCTGTGATCTTCAAGTCCTCAGACTGTACTGCATCAAGAAAGGTCATCGTTACTTTGGTAAAATGGTTACTTTACCAAACCTTTCTCAAACAATAAACTACAGGGTTACATGGACAAATTCCACTTTTATTTTTACGATGCAGTGGAAATGTGTATTGTGGTCAGATGAAGCAGTATCCCAATAATGGACACTGTGTGCTTCAGATCAAAGACTAAAAGAGTCTTGTCAGCAACAGGTCCAAAAGCCAGGATCTATCATGGTATGGGGTTGTGTCAATGCCCTGGCCAAAGGTAATTTACACTTCGCCAAGGAAAATACACTAAGATTTTAGAGCAACATGAGCTTCCTTTACAACAAAAACTTTTTCCAGGGACGTCCATATATTTTTCAACAAGACAATTCAAAACCTCATGCTGACCACATTACAAAGGCATGATTATGGAAGATAAATGTCCAGGTACTGGACTGGCCTGCCTACAGTCCTGAACTGTCCCCAATAAATATTGTGTGGAGAATTTTGAAACAAAGGAATGTGACAATGGCAACCCTATGATATAGCACACCATAAGACATGTTCGCAGGAAGAATGGGACAAAATAACACCAGACACACTTTATTAATGTGTATCCTTTACCGTCCCACTTTATTATGGAAGGAGTTGAAGGACTGAAATGTCTATGTATCTGTCGTTACAAACAATGGTTTCAAGTTCAGTGGGGAATAATTCTAGAGAACTTATCTTACAATAAAATGTAGGAATGTTTTTTCATTCAGATGTAATATTACCACTGTGGGCTTTTTTCCCCAGTTAGTCAGTTTCTAACCTATTGTCTAATCATTCATTGTCTTTAGCCCTTATCCAGTTTAGGGTCATGGTGGGTCCGGAGCCTACCCGGAATCACTGGGAGCAAGGCAGGAACACACCCTGGAGTGGGCGCCAGTCCTTCACAGGGCAACACACACACACTCACATATTCACTCACACACTCACAGCTACAGACACTTTTGAGTCGCCAGTCCACCTACCAACATGTGTTTTTGCACTGTGGGAGGAAACCCACGCAGACACAGGGAGAACACACCACACTCCTCACAGACAGTCAGCCGGAGGAAACACACGCAGACACAGGGAGAACACACCACACTCCTCACATACAGTCACCTGGAGGAAACCCACGCAGACACAGGGAGAACACACCACACTCCTCACAGACAGTCACCTGGAGGAAACCCACACAGACACAGGGAGAACACACCACACTCCTCACAGACAGTCACCCGGAGGAAACCCATGCAGACACAGGGAGAACACACCACACTCCTCACAGACAGTCACCCAGAGCGGGGTTTGAACCCAACACCCCAGGATCTTGGAGCTGTGTGACTGTGACACTACCTGCTGCACCACCGTGCCACCCTGTAGCTTTTATTGTCTGATCAATAAAATAAAAAATATATTCCAAAAACAAAAATTCATTCCATTAAATGAAGAGTACTGTATTACAATAGAAACTAGTTTCCAAAAAAGTGTGGATTTTTGTAAACTGCAATTAAAACAATAATTTTTATATCCTCCTAAAACTTTATTCAACTGATAAAAATATTTCACAAAAAAAATTATTGTATTTTGTTCATGTAACTGCATTGGAAATCGATGCCTGCAACTAAGTAAAAAAATCCAGTGTTTGGATGGGGGAAGTTTAACACTCTCCTACATCACCTTAACTTTTTGTCACATCCTGGCACTTTCTTGTTTGTTTTCCTATCTCCGCACATGGTTTTGTTTATGTTCATTCTCCGCCTTTGTCCCGCCTTCTTTTTCCTCGTTATCCGTGTCAGGTGTGTCTAGTTTGTGCTGTTATTTAAGCCCTCTTCCCTCACTTCCTGGTATCGGTCATTTTGTTTTCGTTGTCGTTTGTTTCTGGTTTCTCGTTCGCTCTCTTATTCCTTTCATGACCCTCTAGTTTGTTTGTATTTTGTAGCGTTTGTTTCTCTAGCTTGTTTCTCGTTTGTCGTGCCTCGTTCTGTCTCCTGCCTGTTTCACGCCCCAGTCTTGTAGTTTTGTTCCTAAGATTCCTAAGAACAATGCAAGGCACTTAAAGGGTACATTTTTGAACTAGAGGAGAAAATCCAGCTCCATTCTTGCTACAGGTCTGACAAGGAGCACTAATTCCAACTTATGGGGATATGTCTGCTCTAGATCAGATTGCAGATTTATCACAGCAAGTGGAACTTTTAGCCAATAGCACTGCCATGAGTTTTTGTAAAATCACAAAAGTGACAGCTGTTAAGATGATTGCCCACAAGTTGATGGAGAGTCTGATGATTTTAGTGCCAGTTGCATTCTGATTGGCTCTCTGTACATATGCGTACACGCACTTCTGTGTATCGGTTTGTTCTGGCTCTTACTGGTCCAACGTGAATCGCCTCCTTCTACACGTCCTGCCAAAATAGCAGACTTGTGATTGATCCTTTTGCATGTCAGTCAAATTTCTTTACCTGCAGTAGTAGGCATTACTTGGCCAAGTTAAGTGGCAAAAGGCCCAAGACCCTCTCTAGAGAATCTGTCAATGGGAGACTATAGGATACGTGGAGTAAGGATTTTTCTGATGGTGTTTAGGTTTTATTTAATTGGTGCAAAGCAGAAAGAAACAACTTAAAGAAAATTTAGTATATTTAACTATATTTACACTTGGAAATTCTAATGTCTGCTACAAAAGCATCCTTCCAATTTTCTCACGCAAAAACCTGATTAGGGAAACTCAATAGTTTTACACATAGTCAAAGATTATTTGTTCCAGTATCTAGCGATGGCGACATACTTAATTGACATTTTACAGTTTAACAGTTTGTATTGAGTGCTGTTCCCTTGGAATTGAGGGAATGTTGCCTGGCAATGATTCAAAATTCCACTTCACACACTCTTACAGGTGATAACAGGTGAACGATGTCTTTGTGCACACTATATATTGTATGCAGTTTATTCCAGTAGGATAAACTCAAATAAATAGAATAACAAATATTTAAAATAGAAAATCAACAACAGCATATCAACAGTGCATAATTAAGATATTTTAGATTGCAAATCTGCTATCCTACATATGGCAGAGTGGGGTTTGATTCCCTACTCAGGCAAACATCACACCACAATACACCCATCAAGTGACCTTGGGAAAGTCTCGTAATATTACACTTAACAAATAATTAAAACATAAAGTTTGTGTGGATAAGAGAATCTGCTAAATGCAGTAAATGAGTGCGAATGTCTGTTTCTATGCAAGCCTTATTTTTTCATTGTAGATGTAATGTTGCTGCCCTCTTCTGGCTTGATGACTCAAATGGCCAACATTAAGTTTTTATAAGACTGTCACTCAAGTCTCAAACACTTCACACCAGTGGAGGATGCTGGTCTTTCAAAGAGGGGAAGCTCAATTTCGGCCTACATCATAAAATGTGTCGGTTTATTTATACGTAAATTCTACCCTCCGTTCCTGTTCAAGAAAATGATCTGTGACCCTGTCGTACCAACAAGGCGTCTTTTCCAGGGACTTGACTAGTGTCCCCTCAATGGCCAGCAGAGCTAGGCTACTTAAACGACCTTGGCCCATGTGAAGTGTGTCCGTCTGTGAGTGCTTTGTGACGGTGCAGGGGCTCAGCAGCACCCGCTAGAAACTGATAGAAGTCAGAAAGAGTGATAGAAGTCAGTCTCCAAACACAAGCAGCTACAAAAACCCCACCAGAAACAGAAGCTCGAGTTGTCACTAGTCGTTTTAACAAAGAAAATGCCGCTAAGAGGATTCAGAAAGTCTGGTTCAACTCAGAACAGAATGAAAATACAATGCTCCCACGGATCTTTACACCAAAGGATCGCTGATTCGCTCATTTCGCTGTCAATCAAAAAGGGATTCCGCCTCAGAGAGATCATCCAATCATCATACAGAAGCTGAGCGTCCGGGCCAGCCGAGGCCAGCCCACTGCCCCATAGACCCCCAGAGACGATGAGCGTCCGAGGGGCGGGACAAAGCCCAGCATTTATCCAATCACTCGTCTCGTTTCACTGCACTTCGCTGCTTCGCTACTGAACTCTGTGGACGCTCAGCGTCCTCACTGTTCAAATCGCGTCTTTATCAGTGATAAGAAGCTGATTCTGAACAAAAGTTGAGCGCATTGTAGTGCATATTTATTCAGTGACATGTACACACAACAGTATACATTTGATCACTTAGTTTTTGACATTTTAGGGGAAGCTGAACTTTCATTGCAGTCTTAGAGCAATCACCACTGCTTCACACTGTGAGGATATGACTTATACATGTTAATGCTTGTATTAGTTATGTTATGTTATATTCATACATTATGTTTATCAATATATATCATAGATATATTTTAGAATCTGTCATTTTAAACTACATTTTGAAAAAATAAAACATTAAAAAGTTATTTTAACATCTACTGTCAGAGGCATACTAAATTTTATGGTTGCACCCATGTAGGGGACCCACCCTGTGCAGCATAATTACATTTAATATAATTCCAATTTATAAAATAAATGTTTAATTAATAAGTAACCGCTTTTAAAAATACTGTTTGATACTTTTGATTGTTAAAACGACAGGTCCTTTTAGAGGTGAAGAGGCTGACTCCAGCACTGGACACTGTTGTTTTCTAAATTTAACTCTCTTCAGGTTTCTTTGACAGATTCGAGAAAGAGTCGTCCAGAGGACATTTTATCCAAGAGAATGTATTGATATGCATCTTTTGGTTTCAATACATAACACCACAGGATGAAAATCTCAGAGAAACTCGGTTGTGTCCCTTCAAAGCTCCCAGCTGCGATTCAGCCTTAAACCAACAGGAGGAACATGGCTGCTGCTGCTGTGCTAACCTTCACCTAGCAAAGTTTCTGCTGCTCTCAAAACAACACACTTTTATTTCCTTTAATACGTTCTCTACTCTTTTCATTTCCACGTATGAGTATTTATTAAACATTAAAAAGCAAGACAGGTGGATATTGTTGCTTAAGGGGCTAACTGCCCCGAGAAGTTTCGATAAATACACCAAGGCTGCAGCAGGTAATAAACAAAAATAACGTTGTTACTTTAACAAAAAGCTCATAAGCTTAGCTTAGCTTCGTGGCGAATTGTTTTAAGCGTGTCTTAACATTAAACATGTTTAAATACGCTTAAGTAACGTTGCAAGGGTAGAAACCCCAATCTGTTTTGTCTCGAAGGAGCTATGTTTAACTTGTTTGGTTAGCATGCATGCAGAAATTGGCTTCTCTTTCCAATTCTCCGTTCCACCTTAAATTGTGCAGCAGTCGCATGTAACCGCTGCATCACTTAAGGTGGAGCGGGAAATTGGAATATGAAGCTTTCAGCGCTGGAAATTCAGTAGCCTAACCTAGATTTTCTTGTATGTTTGTAATTTTGAGAGCTAGATAAATTTATACTTGAAGCTAAAATTAATTCGACATTTATATATTATAACTGGCCTGTGTAAGAGTTAAGAATAGGTAAATTATTTTAAACTTGTTTAGACAACATGACAACAACAGTAATATTCAGCTTAAAGCTGGAGTGCTAAGATTGCCATGTTTACGAGTGGTTTTAGCAATTAGCTTAATGTTAGAACAGATTTTCGCCCAAGAAAGTTAGTTACGAGTTTGATTTAAAGACGTGCATATGTACATAGTATATTGAAAGAGGAGCTATTTAAATGTAAGCCCATAACTCGCATACTGATATTGGCCTACGAGGAGAACATGGCGAGTCAGTTAAAGTGAAGTTGTCTGGGCTTCTCTTAATGCAGGTAGCTATATTGTCTGTTTATTGAACACAAAGCCTTAAGTCCAGACTTGAAACAGCAGTTTTAGTTAAGTGTGATGCTTTGATATAAGAGTTGCAGTTGGATTTAGCTAGAGTGCTGATGTTTTTTCACTACCATTGTTTTGATAATAATGCCTCTACATTTGTGTAATCTGTTGGAAATATATTGGAAATAAAACCACCTAGAATAATTTTTCATAGAAATGAAATGCATACATTTGTATACTGTTATGAGTGCACATGGATGAAATACAGAATAGTTTATTAAAATATGTAAATATTTTTATAGAAGTATTGTGAACGCCATGGCTATGTAAGCCAATGCAACATCTGTAGCAATCATAACAGAATCGGGCAGTGTTCACATGCAAGTGAATTCAGTGATGTTGTGTCAGTATGAAAGGAATTAGTGGCTGGCTTCATGCATCTCAGATGATTTCAAGATATTTTACTGTGGCAGGCAAACCTAACAGAGTGGTGGTGCGCTCCTATCATCTCAGTCGATTTATTGTATTTTGGGTACCATAAAATCTAATATGTTAATATTATCATAAGGTTTTTAGTCTTAAACTATTTCTGACTCTGCAATATTCCCGGTGTTTGTAAAATCAGCCTGTGACTAAAAGCCTTTTGATTTTAAGACTCAGACTGTCTGACTTTAGTCTTGTATTGCCTTCTGTTTATAGGGACGATGGAAGAACTCCATAGTCTTGACCCGAGACGACAGGAGTTGCTTGAGGCCCGGTTTATGGGTGCTGGTGTTGCCAAGGTTTGTAGATCATTGCTGATAGGATAATAAGAACGAATCTCACTAAGACTGTTGTGATCTTGTGAGAAGAATGCATGTCTTCTGTAACTGCTTCATTTTGAGCAGGGACCTAGTGGGTCCCAAGCCTACCGTCAACCTGGAAAGTGTAGGGGGAAAGATGTTGAAATTTATAAACCTCTAGGGGTGATGATGCACTTCTCAATACTTTATGACCAACACCATGTCTGTTGTTATTGCTGTGTAAGCTAGAATGTTATATTGAATTCATGCCAAGTGCCAGTCGTCCATTGGGGAGTAAATAAATCCCCATAGCACAGGGCTTTGTAGTGGTGGATCTGCATTCTGTGGAGCAGTGAAGACAATGAGTACCTTTTACAAAGAGTTGGAATGAGCCAGAACTAATCATTCAACATTACTAATTGTCCTCACTAATGAAACATCACAAAATTGCTTGGCATTCATTAGTTGCATAATTCCATAATCGTAAGTTATTTATTTTAATAAGGCAACTTGTGCCACACACAACGTTATACATTGGCTGTGTGTTTTTGTTTGTTTGTTTTTTCTTTATTATAATAATAGCATTCAAAATTACAGCTGTCTTCAGTCAAAAATATTTAATTTTATGGCTTAGTCGGTTCAACATAACACATTGCGTCACTGTTATTACCCAGTACTGTCAGGGTCAATATGACCATCAGAAAAAAATGTTGTTGTATCATTCTCTAATGTTTTTTATTTATTTATTTATTTATTGATTTTTAACAGGGATCTAGTCAAAATGAGTCCTCCAACCAAAGCTTATGCAGCGGAGGGTCTTTGAGTGATAAAGAGCTTGAGGTGAGAACTGTACAAAAAGAAATTTCAGAATATCATAACAGCACTTGTGCTTGCATGTTGCAGAAAACCATGGTTAAGTAAATATAACATTTGGTTCCTAGTAGTACACCAGCTGAGATTGAGAAATATGTTTGTGAATCATTGTGTGTTATATTTCACCTGCAATTTCTGGTTAAATATACCGTAATTATACTGTGCACTCTTTTATACGCGTGTGTTTGGCACCCAAAGACCCCAGAAAAGAAAAGCAATGACCAGAGAGCAAGGAAAAGAAAAGGAGACAATTATGACCAGGGTAAGAAATGTTGTGTGTAAATTCTGATATGATGTTTAAAGTTAGAAAAGTGATTATATCAGGTTTGAGAGTGGAAACAAATAATATTTTTTTGCAGCAAATGCTGCTTCCCATAACTGATGATCATATGAGATGTCTATGCTGTAGAAATGGGATTTAACAGAACTTAGCTCTTTCCTACCTTCTTAGCTATTTTCTTTCCGCTTCACAGTGAAAGGAGCAACACGAGGGCCTAAAATCAGTGATTACTTTGAGGTGAGTGTTTGTTCAAACTGTTCTGTGTTTGCAAGCAACTTTGTCTCTGCTTTCTCTTCTCATTGTTTTTCTTTTAATCTGGTGTTTGTTCTCTGGTGCTTTCTCTTTCTGCTCTTTCTGCCTCGCTTTGTTGCTCTGTGTCAGTTTGCAGGAGGCAGTTGCCCAGGGACCAGTCCGGCACGGGGAATCCCACCGTTGGTACGCTCTTCTCCGCAGCACTCGCTCTCCAACTCGGCAGCTCCAGTGAGCACGCATATACACACGCTTTCACATGTAAACACACTCGCTCAAATCTGTGGTAATCAGAAAGAGTACAGGACAATTATGGTCCACTGATATATTTTAGAGAAGTTTGCCCCATGAAAATGATCGTGCACATGTTTGTTTTTGTTATGTTGTAATAGAAAGCACTTTATTTTGTCTTGATTTTGCAGAAAAAAACATAATGTGCAACTAGCAAATACAACACAATAAGCTGTACTTTTAATGAGTCTAATCACAATGGACTTTAAATCTCATGGTTTTAATGATGAACATGTAGTAATTAGTCCTTACTCGCAGTTTGTCCCTCAAGACCCAAGATTATCACCACGTTCTTGTTTAACTGCTATTAATGCAACATTTCTAAACAGCATATAACAATATTGTGAAACATGTATTTGTGGAAGAATACAGTGTGACTGCAATTATGCATCTCATGCTCTGTATCATAAACATGAAACAGATCAGAAGAAATGAAGGTGTAATGTTTGGAAAAATAAGGGGGAAAAAAATCCATATTCTAATTTAAAAATTCTATATATGCCGCAGCACAGAAAACAAAACAACACACTGCTAGACTTGGGCACAGGCATAGCTTGTTGTTTGTTCAACACTTAAAATGGCTGCCATTCAGTATTGCTCTGGATTTTTTCATTTTCTGAAGTCTCTGCTAAGCTGTTTGTTTGCTTTCACACACTCAAGCGTTGCTGCTTTGCCAATGACTGAAAGTAAACATGTGTGAACTTACATATCTATCAGTGTCCACACAAATATACACCAGCTCTGAGTCAGATTTTCAAGAGAAAGAAAAAAAATTATCATTGCTTTGCTTTGTCGTCGTCTTCTTTTTTATTGACATTTTAAACCTATACACTTCTTTTCTTCTGGTCTCATTTGATAGGTTCAGCAGAGCAGTCCTCCCACAGTCAGCGCTGTAAATCTGGATCTCACTGTGAGCTCAGGGAAACCTCTGTCTGTGAACCCCTCACAAAAAGCCACACAGGTGAGCTCCTAAAAAACATTATGTGAAATGTTTTAAGGGCCAGCCCTTTCAGAGGCTTTTTTTTTATAAATGCTCCTCATCTTGCTTGTAACTCACTTATTTTCTCACCCACCTATGTATTCACTCCTGCAGGTTTTATCAACATAAACAAGAAGGGTTTTTTATTCAGTGTTTTTAATCAATGACATTGTAATCTTGTTGACATACTCCTGTCTACAAATTAATTTTATTTGTATTTTTCAATGGATGTAGACGGATTTGACTATGGACAAGCTGCTTGCGCTAGAAATCAATAAGCAGTCAGACCTGGAGAAGAAAGAGGGCAGAATAGATGACCTGTTGCGGGTAAGCTGGATTATGAAAATGGGCTGGGCTTCTAGACTCTGATTAAGGATGGAGCTTATACCTCTTACTTTTTTTTATTTATTTTATATGTCAGATGTTTGTTCTTATTATGTCATGGATAATTTGCCTTTTGTATTTTTCAAACTAAGAGCCTTCAGTGCATACAAGGTCTTTGTTTGACAATGACAGTGTTATTTTTATATTTTCAGGCAAACTGTGATCTGAGACGGCAGATAGATGAGCAGCAAAAAATGCTGGAACGATACAAGGAGAGGCTCAATAAGTGCGTCACCATGAGCAAGAAACTTCTTATAGAGAAGGTGTGTGACTGGATGAGTTTTCATACATATGCAGATAAGTCCAGACTTAAAAAAGCGGTGTTCCTGATGTTTAGGCAGATGTTTTGTGTTTTTGTGGTGTCAACTCAGCCTTTAATAAGCGGGACAGCAGGTTTCACCGGGAGGTTATTCCCACTCTAATAATGACCAACCAAAGTAAAAGCCATTAAAATCAGTATAAAGACAGATTGAAAATTTGGGTTTACTTGATCAAGTTTGTCCTCTGATTTTGAGTTTGCATGTGTGTGTGCGTGTGCAGTCTAAGCAGGAAAAGATGGCCTGTCGGGATAAGAGCATGCAGGACCGACTAAGATTGGGTCACTTCACCACAGTCAGACATGGTGCTTCATTCACTGAGCAGTGGACAGACGGATTCGCCTTTCAGAACCTCATCAAGTCAGTCTCCTTTCTTTCTTCTGTTCCTGTTGACTTTTGTTCAAGTTTTCTTCAAAGCATAGAGCAGCCATTGAATGAAAGCGTCATTGTTTTGGAGAGATTCTTATTTTCATTTTTATTAGTTTTTTTTATATATATATATATTTTGGTTTTTAAAGATTAGTTATGTAGGATTTTCTGTATAAAATAAATAAATAAATAACAGGGAGTGTCACTGTCACACATTTCTTGAACCCTGCCTCATGTCCAGTGATTGCTGGTAGGCTACAGAACTACCAGGATCCTGAACAGGATGAAGCAATTATAGAAAATGATTGAACTAATTTAAATCCATTAGAATATCATTTACTAAATTGACCTCATGTAGTTTTTGCATTTAAGATTAAAAATTCTCCTAATTCAGAATACAATTATTAATATATAAACAGATTAAAATAATTCATATTTAATAAGGATGGACGATACAGGCAAAATTTATATCGCAATATATTTCTTAATTTTGGTCGATCCGATATAATTCTGATATTGATATGAACAGTACAAAATCCACTGAAAAATTTCCAAGAACAATTAGGAAACATCGCCATCCAACATAAACCTATTGGCTTTGTCAATATTAATATTACTTAATTTTTAATTGAGTGCTGAACTCACGACAGCGCCCTGTAATCAATGTCAGTCAGTGACACATACTGTAAATAGTGTATATTGAAAACGTTTTTAAAAATCATATTATTATTGAAACATTTTATATTGCAATATATATTGATATTGAATATTTATCCAGCCCTAATATGTAAACAAAGACTGCATTCAAATTAACATGCTGTGGTTTTATATGAAATCAGTCAGAATTGATCTGAAGTCTTTCATTCTAGGTAAATGTTAAAATCTGTTTTATATTGATAAACTGAAAACAAATGTGGGTTTTCGTAACTGCATTTTGGAGAGGTTGTGGGAACCCTGTATTTGTCTGTTCAAATAGAGCTGCTGTCAGTATTTGGAATTAATGCCTTTTAAATAAATCAAATTTAAAATTAATTATTGCGTTTTATTGTCTGTCTGCTGATAGGCAGCAGGAGCGCATCAATTCAGAGCGTGAGGAGATTGAGCGTCAGAGGAAGCTGTTAGGGAAGAGGAAACCGCCCTCTGCGGCCCAAACTCCACCCCTTAGCCTGGAGCCAAACAAACGCAAGAATAAGAGCAATGGAGTGGAGAACGAAGCGTATGTGTACTGTCTTTCAAACACTGTATTAAGCAATTTCTTGGCAATCTGTCATTTATTTAACAAAGGAATGTGTGTTTACAGGTTGTCACTTGCAGAGTATCACGAGCAAGAGGAGATATTCAAGCTAAGACTTGGTTATTTGAAAAAGGTAAGTCATGACTCTTGCTTAAAAAAACAAAAAGAATAAATAAAGAACTCCCTATTTTTGGACAGAATACAGTTCATAGATGTTTTTATGAAGTAAATGATCTTTATTTTTATATATTTATTTATTTAGTATTTTAAATTAAAAATTAAGTGAACTTTGAACCAAAGCAGTTCAAATAAATGAGGGTGAAATTTGAGAATTTTGATGAAATAAAATGATTATAAAAATTGACACTCCTGCTGTATGTGTTTTCCAGGAAGAAGCGGAGATTCAGGCGGAGCTAGAACGGTTGGAACGTGTGAGAAATCTCCACATCCGCGAGCTGAAGCGAATACACAATGAGGACAACTCTCAGTACGACAAAAACCTACACATTCTACAATACGTGTCCAAACATGAATTCCACTACAAGTTTCACCCACTGTGGATACAGACATTCAGATGCACACACAGCTTGTGTAATCTCTATACAAATTATGAAATAAAATAAATCCCCAGGCAAGGAATGTGGAACAGTACTCTTTGTGTTGGTGGATCTCCGTCCAATACCTTTGTGATGAGTTAGTGTTTATTGTCCAGAAATAATCCTCCAACCTCAAAACCTATCCAAACTAATGTTCTCATGTTTGAGTGACATCAACTCCTAAAAAGAGTGTTCAGTCATCTCAATTTTATATTCAGGTTGGTTTAGGGTTATACCAAGTGCCAGTGTGGGTAAAGGTAGGCGAGGGTCAGTGGAAGGGGGGTTATTGTAACGGGGGCCTGAATAGATTTTAAAAAAGCGGAAGCTGGTGCTGCAGCAAATACGAATTAATATGTTTATATGGCTATTAAGATGTAATAAGATTTTAAAAATACATTGTTTGTGTGTCTCAGGTTTAAAGACCATCCCACGCTGAACGATCGCTACCTGCTGCTACACCTGCTCGGTCGAGGAGGCTTCAGTGAAGTCTACAAAGTGAGATTTAAATCTTTAAAATAAAATTGAGATTGTTTATTGAGTTATAGGCAGATAACATTTTGTTTTTGTACATCATCCCTCATCAGTACAATCTGTTGTAAAGCCTTTCCTGAAGAGCAGAGGCCATTACTGCAGCAAAAGGGAACCAAAAAAGCCAGTATAATACATTTCAGAGGAAATGTATAGAAAGCTGTTTTTTTCATAAAGAGGCAAACATGCTGTTTTCACACTACATCGATTAAATTAGCAGACTTTGTTTTTCAGAATAGTCCATTTTTGAGAGACACCCCATCAAAAGGTGTGGTAACACTTGATATGTTAGTGTATATATATCAGTATCAGTTAAAAGACCTACATATTTCTATATACATGACATTAACACAAGCTACATCTGTAGTTACAGCACTAAAAAGTATGAAGTAGTAAAAGTGTCCATTTATTACAAAGATCCAGAATAATTCGTTTTCAATCTAAAGTGAAGAAAATGAACTTTAGAAGCAGAAGCAGGTCTTCATACTGAAGAGTACACACAATATTAGTAATCTAATTGTGCAAAGTGCTTTTTGAATATGACCATTTTAATGAGACACTGCTCAAGTTACAGCTTTGACAATTAATAATAAAACTCCTTGTTATTAATTTCCAGGCCTTTGACCTAACAGAGCAGCGATATGTGGCTGTTAAAATCCACCAGCTTAACAAGAACTGGAGAGAAGAGAAAAAAGAAAATTATCATAAGTTAGTGATTGCTTTTTTAAAATATTAAATCTACATATAATTCAAAGTGAACATTGAAAGTTAGTCTCTGGTGCAGAGTGTTAAATGTTGTAGAGTGACAGTATGTATTACATTGTTTTCAAGGCACGCGTGCAGAGAATACAGAATCCATAAAGAACTGGACCATCCCAGAATAGTCAAACTCTATGACTACTTCTCACTAGACACTGACTCGTGAGTGACTTTCTTTGTTTACGGGTTTGTATGTGGGAAATTATGGTTATAGCAGCGGATGTCATAGCATTTCTACACTTTGAGGTTGTAAGAACCATCTTTAATAAACAATCCTTTTTAAAAAATATCCATCATAAAAATAAATATCTTTTCAATATTATATTCCAGTTGTAGCATTCTCTCTGGTAATGGCCTGCACATATCCGAGAATATGTGTGTGTGTTTGTGTGTATTAAGGTGGTCTGTGGGGTCATGTTGGTATGACCAACTCAACTATTCTTTGTGCTGGATCTGAATGTGGGTTTCCTGGCCTAGGTTCTGCACAGTTCTGGAGTACTGTGAGGGGAACGATTTGGATTTCTACTTGAAGCAGCACAAGCTGATGTCTGAGAAAGAGGCACGTTCCATCGTCATGCAAATTGTGAACGCTCTGAAATACCTGAACGAAATTCGCCCTCCAATCATCCATTACGACCTCAAACCAGGTGAGATAATACAAGATGTGCCGAAAGTGATCTAGGTGGTGTCCTTGCCATGGAGCGTATTGGCTTTGCTCTCTCTGTGTGGGTGGGATGACCCTCTCTCATCACAAACACAATGCTAGCCAACATGGTTGTCCATGGTCGACAGGTAGTGTTGTCCAAGTGTGTTGAACTGTCCAATGGTGGTGTGTTAGTAGCATTATCCACATACATTGGCTCGTTGTTTAAAAACCTGCTACGCGTTAGGGCTTCCAGCTATTGTGATATTATTGATGTATATTTAAACTAAGATACACCCGGCAATATATCAAAATCACATTGGTGAATAAGGACTTTTTCAACCACAATTTTGTGATTAGTCAGGATACTCATTGCACACACAAATACAGTGAAGTGATTGGTTAGAGGGCTCATTTGCCTTTTGTTCACTATTTGTTGATAACTATGTTGTGCAGCACTGTTAAATCTATCTCTCATTCTCTCTCTCTCTCTCTCTCTCTCTCTCAGGTAACATATTGCTGGTTAACGGCACAGCATGTGGGGAGATTAAGATCACAGACTTTGGCCTGTCAAAGATCATGGATGATGATAGTTATAACTCTGTGGATGGCATGGAGCTCACATCACAAGGAGCAGGGACTTACTGGTACCAATCAACAATATGTACATTCTGTAATAATATTCATTTAGTACAATTAGTTTTCAGTAAAATATACTTGTATATATGTCTGAGGAGTGTGCTGTGTTTTCCCTGTGCCTGTGTGGGTTTCCTCTGTGTGCTGTGGTTTCCTTCCATGGTCTAAAGCACATGCTGCATTGGCTGTGCAAGTGTCCATAGGGGTGTGTGTTGCCCTGGCACCTCGTCCAGAGTTTGTTACTTCTTTGCACCCTTACAACAATAATTATGCAAACATTACACACAGAATCTTAGAAATTAGTTTTTAAAAATCAGTAAACCTTCAAAAGCAGTGACTAATTAGGTGTAAAAATGTGCAAATAAAGTGAGAATAGTATGTTTTTCTATAGCTTCTTTTTTTTCAGAGCCTAATCTCTTTTTTTTTTTGGTCAGGTATCTGCCACCAGAGTGCTTCGTAGTGGGCAAAGAGCCGCCTAAAATTTCTAACAAAGTGGATGTGTGGTCTGTGGGGGTCATCTTCTTCCAGAGCCTTTATGGAAGGAAGGTTGGTAATACACCATATGCATTCATACGAATGCTTTTTAGTTTTTGTTGCCTATTCTGATTGTTTTGTTCACACCGTTTAGCCGTTTGGACATAATCAGTCGCAGCAGGACATTCTCCAGGAGAACACCATCCTCAAAGCCACAGAGGTTCAGTTCCCTGCCAAACCTGTGTGCTCTCCAGAAGCAAAGGTACAGATTGGTTTAAAAACAAAAGCAACTAAGCAGTCAGCTTTCTGTCAGAATTCGTTCATTCATTTATTTTTTTCACTATTTTTACAAGTAAATAAAAAAAAAAAATCAACATTGAAATCTGGACTGTGGCTTGTGAAGACTGTCACTGAACAACATTTTAGGGCAAATAAAATGCATTCTTAGCATTTGTATGGAAAACTATGCAGTGAGATTATACTATATGTAATTTTGGACTTTTACTCTTGGTTGGTTAATAAATGTTGACAAAGAAACAGGTGCTGTCAGTTTCAGATTGTGGAAAGAAAATAGAGATGTTAATTCACATTGTGTCAGATGTGCTCCCATTTTTTTCAAAATCCAGCAGTGTGAATTTTCCAGACTTAATGGTGCTTTTCCACTGCATGGCTCTAGCTCTACTCGGCTCGGCTCTGCACGCTTAAAGCTTGTCGCTTTTCCACTGGCTGGGCCCCCCTGCGAATTGGAGACGGTGACGTTGCAAAACCTGTCTTCCAGGAATTGCTGGCTTTGCAAACCACAACAATGATGGCGGTAAACTTAGGCGCTGTTTACTCACCGTGTATTCGCGTGTTATTTTAGTTTTTTGGACTGAACACGGCTCCGCTCCCAGTTCTCACAGATCAGTTTTTCTTGTTGCACGTTCGGCTTTCACTGGAAATTTTCTTCAGCCATGGACCCAAGGAGCATATAAACCTCTTGAAAAAACACCTCGAGGTAAAGTTACGAGCTGCCGTTGTGAGTCCGATTAAAAATAAATGTGAAAGCTGCTGTAATTTAAGAGCTTTTACAAGCGGCGGGTTTGTGCTGGATTTGAATAAGCTTCGCATTTCGTGGCGATAGACATTTCTCTCTGGCCAATCAGCGCCCTGCAGGGTTTACATGTCACCATTTAGTACCTACTCAGCATGGTTGGAATCCGGAGCGAGGTGGGACTGAAAAATTAACCAGTTGCAGAGACCAGGACCAGATCTGGCCCGTGGAAAAGCAAAAGAGCCGTGCCAAGTCATGTAGATTCCATGCAGTGCAAAAGTGCCATAAGTTAACAGGTAGTAAACCTTCCATTTATGATGCTTTAAGAAGTTTCCCATCAGCAAGTTGTTTGTTCATGGAACACTAGGCACATCAATTAACACTGGAACATATTGAATATCATTAAAATATTTTGGAATAATTGTGTGCGCTCTGGTATTTGGCATTGATCGTATTCTTGTGTGGTTTACAGGCGTTTATCCGGCGCTGTCTGGCCTACAGGAAGGAGGACCGTATTGATGTGCACCAGCTGTCCAGCGACCCTTTCCTCATGCCTCACATCCGCAAATCTATCTGCACACCACCACCTCTACCACCACCTGGACCATCCACGTCAAACACCTATAACAACAGTGCCTCCAACTGATACCCAAATCCATGCCAGTTGCTGACCATGGAGAGCCAGGCAAATGTTTAGAGACCGCCTGGTTTTCTCTGACGAGAGAGACATGGTGGTCACATTAGGAAAGAGACTTGAGGACACTAAATAATACCCAGAACGTGTGGATGAGTACTTGCAATTGTGAGGGAAATGTTAAAAATTTGAGCCCCTGAAAAAATACACAGGAAACTGCTTAAAAATACAGACTGCAGAAGAACCGTGTAATTATGCTCCTCCAAAGTAGAGGATTTAAGAAGATAGATGCTTCTTATTCATGAGTTGCCCATTTCTGAGGCTCTGTTCAAAGAAAAGTTGGGGGATGGGGGAGGAAATCAGTTCTACATTCAGCTCATTTAATGACCAAAGTTCAGCTTGAGTTAGTTCAGGTTTTTTCTTTCTCTTTGTGTAACTTGTTCGTATTTTATGAACTGTTTTAATGGATGGTTTATTTTACAAAACCTTTTTTTTTATTCTTGGAATTTCAAACTGGAATTTTTTTTATTATTATTATTAGTCAGTACAAGTTGAAAAGGAAGAGCAGGATAACTTTCAGTAGGGTTTCACGTAACTACCTTTCAAACATTAAAACCAGTCATTTCTATATCTGATTTATAACTTTTGTTCTTTTCCCAGAGCCGCTCAGATCTGATACCTCTGATTCTTATAGCTACAAGAATCCACACCCTAGATTTGTTTTTCATTCTTACACTGATACCTCCACCAGTACAGGGAAGAATACAGAAAAGCAGCCAAATCTGGCATGTTTATCCACAGCTGATTTTAAACCTGTATTAAATCTCACATTTTAGGTATGAGGATATTTTAAGATTTTTTTCAACCATTTCTTGGTGACCTGAAGGGGACAGCCTTTTCAGATGAATTGAGCCAAAGCTCAGTTGTGTTTTTTTTTCCTTCAAATTTATTCAATTCTTTCTCAGTTTAACCTCGTCTTTGTGCTCTCACATAAGCTTGGGTCCAGCGCTGTGATTGGAGAGACTCCGACACGGAGGCGGGACAACTCTGAAGTCTCTGCACTCTCCCTAAGAATAGCTCGATTTAGCCCATGTGTTGTGATTATGGCAGCCCACAAAAAATTCACTAGGTGTTTTTTTTTTTTTTTTTTTTTTTTTTTTTTTTCTTCGTAGCTTGAAGATTGATGGGCTGCAGATGGCCAGAATCATGTGCATATGCACTTTAGTTTATAATTTTTATTAAGATTTCTTAGTGACTTCTTAGTCGTCTTAGTGACCGTATTAATACATAGTATTCAAAAACTGGCTTGTCAGTCCTGAAGTCACTTATGGTTGGAAGAAATTCAAAACAAGCAAAATATAAAAAGCAGCTCAAATGTTCCTACTTATGATCACAATGTTCCTATTATGTGAACAAAAAATTAACCAAACTGAAACACACACACTTGACTCTGCAGCGTTTACTTATCATTTACCTTTATTACTTCAATAATTTAACTCATTGCAACTGGTAAAAGTTACAATGATATTATAATCAAATCAGTATTGACAGGCATTTATATAGTTTCAGTCTTTTAAACTGATATTTATTGGCTTGGATACCATACTCAAACACCAGCGTTTAGGACATTCTCAATTACTGAGCATCCATGAGTGAATCATCCTTTACAAAAGGTAAAGTAATTAGTAAACAGTAGCGCAAGGAACAGAAAAAATATAGAGGTTCCTTACAGATCCCATGGTTTAGTCTAATATCCAGATATTTCAAGGTGGCATCCGAGAATTAACCATTACTTACCCCCATGAAACCACCACGCTACAGTTGAGAGAGTGAGTTATCAGGTCTAACTGTGGTAATTAGTTCACAACCCTAGGTGCAGAGCCATCCGTGTGTTAGCGCCTTGCAATCCTGACATATCCAACTCCACTCAAAAACAGCTCAAAGCTTAGAGTTTCTCTTCCAAGTGTCTAGAGGCAGACTGTAAAGAAGTGGTGGGCCTCCTAGAGCAGGTCTGTATTCTGGTGCGGCATTAACGGTTGTAGAACTGGGATGAGACCCAAGCCAAGCCCCATTTGAGATTGGTGAGCATGAACTTGAGGGCCTTGGTCCACTGCTCCTCCGAATTAAACTGAGTCTTTATGGAGTAGGATCCTCCACTGCCGCCTGTGTCCTCTATCTTCCCCTTATCCACGTCCATTCTGCTCAGACAAGAGAAACAGAGTTAGCACAGGGGGGTATTCACTGGAGCAGCCCTTAAATAGTCTAAACAGCAGGAGTTTACCATCCTGAAGTGTGTAGATCCCAGCCCTAATAAAATGCAACAGACTTGAGTCCATTTCATGTCAAATTTTACCAAATTGGTTAAATCCAGCCTTTCAGACTAACAGTCAAGTGCTAGGCCCAAAACTTTTCTCTTTAAGAAATATAGCCCTCCTGTTATCTTTGAGGCTGATTTGTCCCCATTAGAAATGTAAAATTTCTAAATAACAGAGAATCTGAGGAAAATACTGTAAAACTAATATTATACATAAGAACACATTTTATGCATTTCAGATATCTCCTTAGTTCTAGCCTTTGTGTGTCATCTGCAGCTTCTGTGTTCTTACATAACATTGTATTATGTATATATTTATGGTATTAAAATATAAAACGTGTTGATACTATAAATACTAAACATATATTTTGCGTTGATGGATCGATAAACTCTTTTGGTGTTTACTGCTGGCCTTAGCGTGTTGTCTGCTGCTTCCACTAAACTCAACAAATCTTGTTGATTTCTTATATATCATTAATCACACTGTAATCAGAATACAATACAACTGTCTCAGATGAATTTCCCTGGCAATTTAATTCTAACCCAACACAAGGGTACAACTACACATGGGAAAGGGTCTACAGGTGCAGATGCCTTACTAAACGGTGGCATTCATATGGCTACCCAACCCATACGTAGGCCTTTTATTGATTTATTCATAATTTATGTATTTATTAATTTATTTTGTACTTTGCTTTGCATTAGTTTCCATTTGTTAGTTCATATCATCCAGCATTTAAACAAAAGCAGGGTTTAAGACCCAACTGATACTTGTAACAATAAGCCTTTCTAGGTTTTTATGTAGGTTAACGTCAGCTGTCATTACAGCCATACAAATACTCCCCTTCAATAAACTGTGACCAGTTCTTTGGACACTAAAGTTGTGTCCAACAGTGTTGGTTCTGTGGATTTTTTTTAAAAAGGTGTATATTCCTGGACATCAAATCTCTTGCCTGTACGGTAAACAGAACCCGGTGTCTCCCTTCTCAACCTCCTCTTTAAACTGCTGGACACAGTCCAAGAAGGCCACCATAGCGTGGTCAAATTTATTATCCCAAAAGAAGCGCAGACCACCTGAGCAATACAGCGGTAACTCCTGAGACCAAGAGAAGGACAGAGAGAGACATAATGAAGCGAACAAATATCTCATGTATTCAAACCACAGTATTAACAGTCGGGCATTGGCTCACATAGGGTTATGTACACAGCAACCATAAGTCACATTCCCGTTCGGATCAAAGGCAAAGCAAAATGCTCACACTCACCTTGGATTTGTCTGTGAGGGATTCTAAGTAGGAGTGGTTTCCATAGGGAACTAGACGATATCTGCCAAAAGAGGTCAAGTATAAGATGAAAGCTTTAACGGTTATTTCAACTGATTCTGTTTCTGGTTTTGAGCTGGTGTAATAAATTCCCTTCAGTAATTACATAACTTCTTGTTGGTAGAACAAAGTGGTTCAGGGTTCTCCATAAAATCTACACAACCAAAGCATGCAGGGAGTTACCTCTGGAAACGTAGGCCCATCTTATTAGCCAGAGCATGTAGGAGGAGCACGGTCTGGCCCCACGCCGCGTTAATCTCATTCCATTCCACAGGAACGCTGGGTAACCGGCCGAGACGAAAGTTATTTATCGTTCCAAACTGTCCGCTGTGCCTATAGAAAAAAAAGAGAGGGCCACAGAGAGATGTGAATGAGAAAAGGAGATAATTAAACACAGAAAAATGATCTCCCATAGAATCCTGTGTTGGCCCAGCATTCATTTTCTAAGTTTTCGATGCAATGTAAGCGTTTTTAAGGTTTCAGTTTTCAAGGCTCTGCTATCAATCTCATTAATGGATTGCCTAATGCTCTTCTCCTTTCCAATCAGACATCCTATATAATTCATAATATAAATATAAACACAAATGGGGAAACTGCTTTCAGTTTTCCATGATAAATCACTCCTGGGCTCTGGGCTTGGACTCTCAGTGCAAAGCAAAAGCCACCCTGAGCTCTCCTTCAGTCTCTAATCCATTCCCCTCTCGCACTACCATGCCGTGAAACCAGAGAGAAATCTGAACACATACCAGATATGGAAGGTGGCGTTAAAGACGTTGGTCTTCTTTAGCCTGTCTAGCTGAGTCTGGCAATAACGCATCTGATTATCCACACTCTTCAGTTCATCATCCAGCTCCAGCTGCTGCCGTTTGAACTCACAGTACTCTTTCTGATACCTGTGGAACAAAGGAGGCAAGAATATGCAAAAATAACTATTTTTCTCTTTATAAGTCACTAGAATCAAGTTAAAGTAATTCTTAATAAGGCAAGGACCACCCATGATCATGATGCTAAAATACATTCGTTGTTTTTTTGTTTTTGTTTTTTTTGCAACCACTTTGTACTTCTCAGGGTCTGGATCCTAAGCGGAGTCATTGGGCAAAAGTAAGGAATGCACCTTGGACAGGGAAACAGTCTCTCTCTCACACACACACACACACACACACACACACACAGCTGTGGACAATTTCACATTCCAATATTGTACATTCCAGCTTCTAACACAATCTTAACTCAGGCCAAAGCTACAATTAAGCATCTTAATTACTTTGGCTTCTCCTCCAAAATCTCTAAAACCACCCTTAGTCCCCTCTGGCCCCTCATTGTTTCTGTTCCCCCCCCCCCCCATTGTTTCTGTCCCCCCCCCATTGTTTCTGTCCCCCCCCCATTACGCACTGCAACTCCTCTGTGTCCAGCTGCTGGGTGTGTGCGCGGGCCTCAGACAGGTCCTTGGCCACGGCCTCGCGCTGTTCCTCGATGGCCTCCAGCTTCTGAATCAGATCCTCCTCCTCCTGCCGGAGCTGCTGCAGCTCGTTCAGCAGCGTGCCTTCGTCGTCCTCCTGCAGCTGAGACAGCAGCTCCAGACAGTTCCTGCCAATCACAGAAACAGATACTTTTAACATCACAATATGCAAAAGCACACTCTTTAAACAGCACAAGCTGTAGTTTGTAGCCTACATTATCTAGTGTTGTCATTTATATTATATATATAATAATCTTACTTATAGTTCTGGCACTCATTTTCAGTGATGTTAAGCTGTGTGTCCAGGTGGTCCAGCAGTGTGTCTGTACACTCTTCACACAGTGGATGGTCCACGTCTGTCTGACCAGACATGATGTCAAACAGGTCACTGGTAACCTACAGAAAAACAAGTGGTAGTGAGTGCTGATTTCAGTGACATTTTTTTTTTTTAAATTAGGGCCAGAGTCACACTTTAAAAATACAGGCTTCAAGACAGTCCTCCTCTGTCCTGTCTAAGTCTATATATATACGACCAGTGTCGGTTTAATTATACAACAGCATGTACAGCAAAGGAGGATACACTGATCTCTTTGGACATACGGGACCATCACAGAGCGGGTATTATTTGAGTGATGGATCAGTCTGAACACTGCAGTGACACTGATATGTTACTGTCATTTTGGTGCATGTTGTGCTGGTATGAGTGGACCAGACAGTTTGAAACCACTGCTATACCTTAAGCCTACGGCTCAGGTTCTCCATGGTGCCACCATCGGAGGCCTCTCCGATGAGAGTGAAACTGTTGGCACTTTCTGTAGACATCATCCTACAATGGACCACACAGGATTGAGAACTTAGGCGCTCACACCTGAGCTGCAACTAACGCCACATTTATGGACACTATTAATTATTAAAGATAAACTTAGTGAATGAAGATAATTTCAGATTCTTCAGACCTTGCAGGTGGGATGTACTTCCGAGAAACTGCATCCTGTTTGTTCTCCACAAATGTTTCCTGTACAAATAATTCACACACAAATTATTTACTGTTACATATGATAGTGAATTATTATATGATTAGTTTCTTCTCAAATAAATGGTTGTAATTACAAAACGCATTTTAAAATTATTATAAAAACATCCACAGACCCTGAGAGTCAGAAATGCTTCTAAATCTGACGGACTAGAATGGCTGCTAGATCTCTTAGTGTGCAGATGGATGATTTTCTGAACACTGTGCACTCACCTCAGGGGGGTTGTCTGTGTCACTGCTCTCTGCTTGTTTACTAGGTGTTATAGTGACCAGAGGAGCTAAAACAAGCGTTGCAAAAGATCACAGTTAATTATATGCAAAAATAAAACACCTAACTATAAGATATAGCAAAAAAAAAAAAAAAACACACACACACGCATTACTTTCTTGGAAAAAAATCAAGCAAAAGGGAAGTGCCTCCTGATTTTGAAAAGTTTAATAGATGCACTGCCATATTTTGGAATTTGCAAAATGTTAGATTATTTAGATTATTATGTTTACAAAAGTGTCAAGCTTCATATCAAGAGTTGACAATGTGGTTTACTAGAAGCACACACTGAAAAACTTTTAACCCCTGAAAGGTATGAGTGTTCATAAGCTCTGACATTATAATTAGGGAATACAATGTGTGGCCATAGAAATTATACCCAAAATAGTAATGTTAACTAAAATTGTCACAGAAATGTATGTGTGAGTCCACATTTCTGAAAGGGTATTACACTAAATGCAAGAGGAAAAATAGCTTCAACTGGTTTTTTTTTTGTTTTGTTTTTTGTGGAAGCTATGTGTGGAATCGCTCATCGCAAACTTACCAATAAGTTCTTGGATTGTCCCCTTGTCCAGGACATTGAAAGATGTGTCGAGTTTCAGAGGCTGACTGCAGCGCTGACACACAAAGCTCACCTGCATCGTGGTGCTTGAAGACTTTGAGCCCTCCATGGTGCTGTAAAAGTATGGAACCTGTGTCAACATAGCTATATCAAAACATTTTTTATTCAGTTTACACAAGACTTAGAATGTTACTTAATGCCCTTAGTTTTGTATTTGAGCATCAGAATAGCGATGAATTCCATTTCTTAGCCCCTTTTCATCCTGTCTTTCGATGTTCAGGACCCCCATACAAGCATCATGAGGTTCATTTATTTCTGCATGGTGCCTTCCCCAGTGGTCATAGGACACTGCCCACAGGATGCTGTTCAGCTGGATATTTTTGGTTGGTGGACTACTCCCAGTCCAGCATTGACACTATGGTATAACTCCAGGATCACTGCTGTGTCTGATCCACCTGTACCAGTACAACACACGCTACCACACTAAAATTACATGTACGCGTAGAACTGGAATGGTGGAGAAACTCTGGGCATTAGCTATCCCAACCACTTTATCATATTAAACTGATTCTCTCCTGGACACAAACAAAAGCAGTACTCTTGAGAAAAACGCAATATTGTTAGCGACATTCACCGCAGCTTGTATATTATATTTAAAAGTCGTCATTTTTGTGAATTAAAGACATATAGCATCAACCTCGCACCCTTTAACATTAAACGTAATCAACTGCAATGGCTGCTTATTCGAATTCTCCGTTCCACCTTAAATGCCGTTAATTTCGGCACCATTTAAGGTGGAACTGAAAATGAGAATGTGAAGGCAACTACGCTACACAGGAAATAACAGCCGATCATTTCACCACAAACCTATGTATTTCAGCGTACCTAAAACGAGCTCAATATCGACTCACATCAGAGTAAACCACATATGAGATTCTCAAATTAAAGTTAAATATGTAAGAGTTCAGCTCACTGCAGCTGCTTACCCCGATAGCTTGTTTTGTTTAGCTGCTTGTGACGTTTGGGTGACGTATGCACGTTTGTTTTATTTTTTTATTTATTTATTTTTATTTTATTTAAGGCATGTTTATCTGTAGTTTGTAGAATAACAACGCAACATCTATTATATATATTCTAAGTATATACAAAATAAAATAATACTAAACAATACCACTAATAACGAAAGTGTGACGTGATGCATCACGTAAGAGTGGCGGGAAAAGCTGACGGGAAGCTGAGGGATTCAGTTCTGTGGAGTTGTTTACAAGCTCCTTACTCTCGTCTTTTGTCACGGAATTGTTGCATTTTATAAAGCGAATACCATATAATTCAACACTGGTTGAATTTTGGGACACTCCGGGGACGTCTCCGTTGTCGCCCGTACAAAATAAACAGCGGAATCTAGCAATAAATTGACCGTAAGTCTAAAGATCTGTCGCGACAGACTTGCTGCATCAAATCAAAACAACATGCTGAACATTATATTTCTATTGAAGTGAATAATGGTCACTTTTCGTGAATATTTATGTTAATAGAACATCACAGACGTTATAGGTTGGTAAAAGTAGCCAAACGTTGGTGGTGGTCACATCTCTCCTTACCCCTTGTAGACGTCGATGTTCACAGAGATTTATGTATATATTTAGTGACATATATGTGATAATGTTAGTGTTTGGTGTTATGTTCTGCCAAACTGATCAGTGGTCAGTTACAGTGATCAATAAGTGCCAGCTAACACTGATCAGGTAATCCCAGCTGCCAATATATAAGTGCATTCAGCATCAAGTTAATATTTCAGAAAATGCTTTCGGTGGATAAAATGTGATGCAGTGAAATTAGGTATTTTCTCTTTCCATCAATTTGTTTCAATCACAATTTTACCAATAAAATGCTTATTTATAATGTTTTCATTTAATCTAAAAAAGTATTTTAAATGTTTCTGATCAGTTTGAAATGTTTTAAGTTGTAATTGTATGTACTAATGCTTCAGGAAAGTTAGGAGACTTAATAAAAAGCAGTAAAAACAAGAATCTGTGATTTATGAAACAGCACTATGTAACTTTTGGAGGAGGGTAGGAAACCACCTCCTTCCCCCTCCCCCTTGATTTCAGAGCACTGTTTTAAAAGTGAATTACACTCTGCAACTGTAATATCGCATCTTATCTAGCGTCCCTTTACTGCTCTTGAACCATTAATGTACTGACAAATGTAGAAGGAAAAGATTTCCAGAATACTCACTGATCCCAGAAACACAGGAATAAGGTTTGTAGAATCTCATGTACAATGCAACTTGTGCTTAACAGTTCTTTGCACAGAAATGACGGCACCAAAGGCTGAAGATGTCAGGAGGGGAATAGCTGTGATTTGGGAGAATTTACAGTGCCCAATATGGTGAGCATTTGTTTCTGAAAACTAACCAAACAAGCATAATTTAAAATTGATTCCAAACAAGCAAAGAGATCTCAGTCATAGCACAAATAATCAGGTTTGATCTGCTTTATTGAAAAATAAACCCATCAAATCACAACTGACCTTTGTGAATAAAATTAGACTCCCTGATCTACTACTATCATAGTCCAATGCGACTTGAGTCATGACCATGTCTTTTTTTTTTTTTTTTTTGGGGCCGTGTCTTTTATCTTCACATTGTAATGTAGTTTGGACTTGATGAATGCTCCTGTATCAACCAGATGTGACCACCAGTTTTGCAAGTGAGTAGAATTATGTAGTATATTTACAATACCAGGTATACTTATAGTGTAATAAAGTGTTTAGTTAAGATGCTTTGAAATGGAATTTGAAGTTAATTGTGGCTTGTTGTAGTAGGTTTCTTTAGCGTAATATGTAATCTGCTTAAAACCCGCTTTACAAAATAATATAGTTTCCAGTCCAGTTTCTTTCTTTAATAATGTTATACACTCTCTATCTGCAGATTCTGCATGATGAAACTGCTAGAAAGGAGTAAAAGAAAAGAAGCAAACTGCCCTGTATGCAAAATGAAGGTTACCAAAAGGTGGTAATGGTGTTAAAATATGATTCATTTTATCAATATTAATATATTTCATGATAGTCTAAAAATGAATTTTATTATTACTACAATAACAGCCTGCTAATACGTATTGAGATGACAGTGTTTAAAATACGTATTAGTGTCAGTAACATACAGCTCCAGGGTCCTGGGCTCCTAGGTTCAGTCCTCACCTCAGGTCATTGTCTATGAGGAGTGTGGTGTGTTCTCTCTGTGTCTGTGTGGGTTTCCTCAGAGTGCTCCAGTTTCTTGCCACAGTCCAAACTCAGTGCAAGGCAGGAACTGGAGGGGACGCTGTAGGGGACGCACACATTCACTCACAACTATGGACACTTTTGTGTTTTTGGCCTGTGGGAGGACACCGGAGCACCCGGGAAAAAAAACATGCAGAGAAACTTGACACTGACTGTCACCAGGAGCAGGACTCAAACCCAAAACTCCAGGACCCTACTACTGTGGCGCCACCATTCCACCCCTATCTAGGAATCAGTTTTACCTTATTGCCACTGTTTGTTCAATAGGAGCTTGAAAGAAAGTCCAGGCTTCCAGAGATTGGTGGAAGGACTACAGAACTTAATCCAGTCTTATGAGTTTGACACATGCACAAACTGTAAGTGTTTGTATGTAAAATATTTAATTGTGCATATTGCTTTATATCTGATTTTATGCTATTTTTATATAATAATATTTTACCTCCAAATATTTATTAGTATCATTGTAGTTTACTTAACATTAAAACAATTTATTCATTAAGGCTTACAATGCTAAAGTCATTATACCCCTGTTGCATGTTCATATATTCTTTGAAAAGGTACCCACACTATGAATTTATGGTGTGGCTGGGCATAACTTACAATAGAAAACACCTAACATTTTAAGACAACATGAACTGCACCTTATGATCAATGTCTAATGTTCTTTTCCAGTACAATTCACATCATGTTCCTTATATAGCACATGTATCCTATTATATAACTATACAGGACTGACCCTGTCTTTTCCCCAGTGTTATTTTTTGGCTAGTTCACATCTTTCAGAATCATTTTTTTAAATCCTAGATTTTACAGGGATGCCACAGATGAGGAAAGAAACAAGGTCAGTTACTCATATCTATCCAACTGAATATAATCATTTTTATTACATACATACTACACTTCTTGTTGCTAGTATATTCATCTCTGATTTAATGTGTGTAGTGTTGAAACCGACTCAAGGGATCAGCAGTGCAGTGAAGAAAATACCATTTCAGAGAATGTTGTGATGGAGAAGTCAGAATCTCACTCTTCCTCAGCTGCAGGTGGGATTTAATAAAACTTAGAAAACTAAGCAGAAGTTTTTGTCACCCATTTCCATTCCAGATGTGTAAATTCTGTAAAAGCAGTACTTGGAAGTTTAATCTTAGGTTGGTTCTGCACAGAACTGACACATTAAAGATTAATCTGGTCAGTTGTGATTATTACTTATTATTTATAGAAACAAAAATTGAAAAATTGTTTATTTTAATCATTTACATAAATCATTTTCATAGGTGCTCAAGTTCCTTCCCACAATGTAAAACTCATGTCCATAGGTTGACTGGCAATACAAAAATATCCACACAAGTGAGTCAGAATGACTGTGTGAGTGTGTGATGGTATATGATGATGCTATGCTCTGTCTACAATGTGTTCCTACTTTGCGCCATATGATTTCGGGTAGACTCCAGACCAGCTGCTACCCTTAAGGGAATAAAGCAGAAACAGAAGTTGAATGACTGAATATTTCAGTTTCTTTTAGATCAGTATTCAGTTATTAAAAAATAATGGCTTTATAATGCCAGGATAACGAAAGAAAATTTTTGCAGTGTTTCTGATTCATTTTCTAAATTCCTTTATAGCTAAGGATGCTTTTGCGAAACTCATGGATCTTCCAAATTCCTGTCAAATCATTTCAGAACAGGATTGTTCTGACAGTGGTCTTGGTGATCTGCCACAAGAGACTGAAAAGAGGCCAGCAGAAACTGAGGAAGATGTTCCGTCAAGAACAGTGGTTAGACCAAGTCATTTATTGACACACAATGATGATACCAATCCAGGGGGTGACACTACCATGCCAAGGAACTGCTCAAGCAAACAGTTAAAAGGCAAAAGAGTATGTTTAGAGCCAAACAGAATTGTGGACAAAAGACAGAAGAAGAGTGTTGAGAAAGTAGCAGAGTGGTTGCTGAATATATCTCCCTCTTCAGACTCAAAAACCAAAGGCAACAGTAGACTTGTTTCCGATGACAGTGAGTCTGAGAATGAGAGTGTATGCTCCTTGTCCTCTGCAGACTTTAACATGCAAGTTGATAAAAAGGATAAAATAAGTCCACAAAGAGAGGTACCTGGACGAGGTCTTGAAGAACAGGTTTTTGGGGCAGTCTATAAGCGAGAGCGAAGAATTATTAAGACCAAAGCCTTAGGGCAAAGAATCAAAGATTTGTCTCCTGAAAAAGAAATCGTGACTGACCCTCAACCCCTTGTATCAAAGGAAAAAGAAGTAGAGATTATAAGAAACGTTCCTAAGAGAAAGAAGATCCATCTGTTGACTCCTGCCGACTTCATCAAAGAATCATCTTCTAATGATAAAGAAGAGAGAGTTGTTTATGATGAAAAGGAAAATGATCCTAAGTCCATTCATGACACTGTTGAAGAAAACAAGCAAGATCATGTTGCTGAGTCAAATATGGATGAACCAACAAACTGTTTAGAAGAGCATCAAAAAGTAGTAGAGAACTTTCAAGATGAAAATTGTGATGATAAAGTTGAAAATATGGAAGAAAGTCCTATATTTGAAGTACCCGTAAAAAGACCCACAAGGAGATCAAAGGCGAATATGCAAGATGTTTGGCAATATGTGGACAGTGACTTGAAAGAGAAGGAAAACACTTGCAATAAAACAAGTCGGAACAGACGGGTCACCAGGAACAACTTTGAGATTACTAAAGATGGCCATTTGGAAGAAAACAATAATGCAAAAGGCACCAAATCCCTTAACCTTGTCACTGCTACTGGGAATGAAAATGCTACTCTAATGAGGCAATTAAGGAGCAAACCCAAATTAGTTGAAGCAGAAATTAATATTGAAAGTTACCCAAGTAGTGCAGAGCCACAGTCTCCTGATGCTAGAAAAACAAGAAGAAGTTTAAGACTACAGGCCTTCACTGAAGAAGTTCAAGGCCCTCGGAAAAGAAAACGATCTATACAGAATCCTATGAAACCTGTTGAAGGATCTGAAAATAATCCACCAGCTAATCAATCCCAGTCTAACTGTGGTAACCTAACACATCCTAAAACAATTGGAGAAACTGCTGACGCCAAACAAGATGCACATATTCTGATTGGTAAAACTGACCAGTCAGGTATAGAGAAAAATGGGTGTGTTTACAACCGCAACTTTGAAACAATCGAGACGATCCAAATGAATGAGAAATCAGGTACTTTGGCATGTGTCTCTGATGGAGATATTCCAGAACAAAATTTTCTTCTTTCTGTTGTCCCAGACACAGTTGATGATAACAAACACAATGTCCCTTTCTCCTCCATGGCTGTTAGCTCACCAAGATCCTTAGTGGCTGTTGCACCAGACTTGCTGCCAAAGAATCATCAAGAAACTCCATCTACGGGAGTTATAGCTCCATCAATTGTACAGACCATGACAGATGTTGCTTTGACGTCTGCTAACATACATGGACACAAGGAGGAGGAAGATGACAGTGAACTTGATACAGAGTTACTGATGAAGACCTTCAAAGTCGCCAAGAGGAAATCCTTTGGCTTGGGCAGTCCCAAAAATTCACAAGTTGAAAACCATGTGGAGGAAGAGAATTTGCAACAGACAAAGAAGCCTATCATCTGTCAAGACCATGAACCTAGATCAGGCCTTGTAAATATTCACAGTGACCTACTTTTACCTTCAAATCCTTGCAAGCTTGTGTCATATGAGAAATCACCTCAGAACTCTCAGAATAGTCTTGGAAAAAACAATGTTGAAAGTGTCAGTCTGCTCCAAGTCAAATCATCTGTTCTGGCTGCAGGGAGTCAACAGGAAGCTTTCCTAAAGACCTTAAGCAACAGTGCAAGTCCTGGTCTAAGTCCCAACAAGGTTGCAAAGTCATCACAAGATTCCAGACTTCCTACAAATACTGATGCTGCAAATACTTGCCCGCTGTTCTTTTCTAGTCCTGCTACAAAAGAAGCCGAAATCTGCAGCAACAAGGGCCTAAAAAATAATCAGTCTCCAAGTTTAAGGGCACGTCAATCCAGGACATTAAATCCAGGACATATCCCAATGGAAACCCAAGGGAATTATATGCAGACAAAGATTTCAGACTTGAACATAAATCCATGTGTTCCACTTGAAGAAATTCCCAACTCTAGAGTTAACAGTAATCATTTTGAGTCCTCCGTCACTCCAGATGGCCTCTTACCAGAAGGCGTAGAGCCTCATGAACATCAGGTCATAGGACCAGCACCAAGTTTGTGTAAGAAAGAAGGAAAAGATACAGTGAATCTTTCTCAGTCATTCATGCCAAGAAAAAGGAAGGCTCAGAGGCTGGCGTCTTCTGAGTCTGAACTCAGTTCTGAAGAAGGTGATCTACCCACCATGGCTCAGATTTTTAAATCTCACCATTCTCCCTCGCCATCTGGACAAGAGCTGCCGCGAAAGTCAGATTCATCAAACCAAGATGGCCACCAACTTCAAGAGCCAAACCCAGGATTACAATGTCAAAGTCAACATGGCCATCCTCTCAGTGAACCGGCACCAGGAACACAGTTAAGCCAGTTTGTAGGCCCTTCTCAGATTCACGATGGTCTTGAGACTGTACAAGACAACAGCGTTAGAACACAAATACAAAATGATCTGCTTCAGACTCCTTTTCAAGAAGAATGCATTACATCAAGCCAAGGATCTGTGGATCTCTTTGGTACACCAGAAGAAAGTAAGTGCCATGCTGGCTTTGGTCATCAACTGAAGATAATGCCATTATAATTTAGATTTTTCATAGCATTTATTTAATTTGGTATTTTTAGGTGAAGCGGTTGATGGAATGTATGGCAATGCAGCACTTTCCAGAGAATCATCTCAATACTCTAGTGAGATTATTAACACACAGGTAAGGGTAGATCTTTGAATATTCTTTTATCTTGAAAGCCCCATAAAAAATGTAAGACCATAGACGAACAATTATTCTGCCCCTTGTAGGCCAACAGTGACTCCTTCAAATATGTGGGCAGGCTTGGTAAATAGCCTATTTACAAAATTATACAAGATTGATAGAATTTTACAATGTAACAATAAGAAGGGTGTGGTAAAATAAAAGAAAAAGTATTCTCTGGTTTGGCCCAGTCTACTAATGTTGTCACGTTCTGAAGTTCAAATTTAAGTGAGCATCATATATCATTTAGCATTTAGATATTTCATTCTGGATATTGTGCACAAATAGTGGTGTTATTTCAACATGTATGTGCCCAAAGCGTCCCACAAACTATAGGCATTTTTCTCACTGGGCCATAATGTTAGAGATGCAGGCTTGGGAAAGGAAGGTTGCTGGTTGTAACACCTTAGCTGACAGGAAAATTGGGATGGGTGGAGAGTAAAAGAAAAGTCTTCTCCCTGAAGGTCTATGGCTGAGGTGCTCTTGAGTAAGGCTCCTAATTCCCATTTTCTCCCTGGGTGCTGGAATGGCTGCCTGCTGATCTGAGTGTGTGCTAACTGCACTTAGATTAATTAAATGCGGAGGCACAATTTTATTGTACTGCGGTGCAATAACAAAAACTGCACATTTTATTTCATTTTTATTTTAATTCGTACTGTACTTTAGGGATGGGAATCATAAGAGGCCTCATGGTACATCACTGTTTTTAATGATGCAAAAAAAATGATGATAGGCTCAGTATTGTAAATGCTGTGATATGTTTGAATTAATGACTTCAATGTAAAACACTGGAGGACAGCGCTGTGTCCTAGTAAAGTTTTTACTACTGCAAATCTCAGTTCATTAAATGAGTTTCATTCAGTATTCACAAGGCACATGCTGTTAGTCTACCACTGGGGTTAAATGCTTGTTTTTCATGAATTGAATAATTTATTTTCACCATAAATGTCACAAAGCTTTGTCTTTTTCCACCAATCCTACTGTACATACTTTCATCTTTAGTCTAAATTCCTTAAGGAGATGTTAAAGAATTTCTGACCTCATTCTTCTGGTGCCTTTAGAACATGCTGAAAATTAAATGAGATTATTTTTTTCTGCAGTTGTGCTTTTGTAAATGTCATACTTGATCTGAAGCTGCTGTTGATGTAGTTTCCAGTAGATGGCAGTGAATGCATATCTGGCGATTTACACCTGTCATGAGGGAAAAGTTTTTGGATTCCCAGTTATATCCGTAGCATCATACTTCACTGAGGGTGTTTATTCTTTGGTATGTCATGTGTAGATTGGATGGCAATATGAAGGTAATGCTATGCAAGGACAGCATCCCCTAGAATTACAGTGATTATTAAGGCTATGGTAAACTGCTTCTTTGATTAATTGAAATACATTGTTTTTTATAAAGCACTTTTTTAAAGAACACAGTGCAAAGATAATAACAAAGATAATACATAGCTGACCAGAGCTAATGCTCCATGCTCCCCACTACCATGTGCTTGAATCAGGAAGAACAGCAGCTCATTCTCATTTAAAAGAACAGGGCTGTTTAGACAGGTGGAGAACGGTGCTGTGGTGTTTTGACTAAAGTAGGTCGCAAAACCTTTCATTAAGACTCCAGAACTGTGTTCACTTGTGAAAAAGACACAGTTACACTTATTATGCTTCAACTCCTCATCTCTGCAAGAAAGAAATTGGAAAATGAAATCGGGATACCTTGTTCTTAATGGCTGTTCAGACATTAGTTAAATGAACAGTTTGTTTGTATAAACCGGATTCCAAAAAAGTTGGGACACTAAACAAATTGTGAATAAAAACTGAATGCAATGATGTGGAGATGGTAAATGTCAATATTTTATTTGTAATAGAACATAGATGACAGATCAAAAGTTTAATCTGAGTAAATGTAACATTTTAAAGGAAAAATGTTTATTCACAATTTCATGGCGTCAACAAATCCCAAAAAAGTTGGGACAGGGCCATTTTTTCCACTGTGTGGCATCCTCCCTTCTTCTTACAACACTCAGACGTCTGGGGACAGAGGAGACCAGTTTCTCAAATTTAGAAATAGGAATGCTCTCCCATTCATGTCTAATACAGGCCTCTAACTGTTCAATCGTCTTGGACCTTCTTTGTCGCACCTTCCTCTTTATGATGCACCAAATGTTCTCTATAGGTGAAAGATCTGGACTGCAGGCTGGCCATTTCAGTACCCGGATCCTTCTCCTACGTAGCCATGATGTTGTGATTGCTGCAGAATGGGGTCTGGCATTATCTTGTTGAAAAATGCAGGGTCTTCCCTGAAAGAGATGACATCTAGATGGGAGCATATGTTGTTCTAGAACCTGAACATAGTTCTCTGCATTAATGGTGCCTTTCCAGACATGCAAGCTGCCCATGCCACAAGCACTCATGCAACCCCATACCATCAGTGATGCAGGCTTCTGAACGGAGCGTTGATAACAACTTGGGTTATCCTTGTCCTCTCTGGTCCGGATGACATGGCGTCCCAGTGTTCCATTAAGAACTTCAAATCGTGACTCATCTGACCACAGAACAGTCTTTCATTTTGCCACACTCCATTTTAAAAGACCCCTGGCCCAGTGCAAATGTCTGAGCTTGTGGAGCTTGCTTAGAAATGTCTTCCTCTTTGCACTGTAGAGCTTCAGCTGGCAACGGCGGATGGCATGGTGGATTGTGTTCACTGACAATGCTTTCTGGAAGTATCCCTGAGCCCATTCTGTTATTTCCTTGACAGTGGCATTCCTGTTTGAGGTGCAGTGACGTTTAAGGGCCCGGAGATCACGAGCATCCAGTAGAGTTTTACGGCCTTGACCCTTATGCACAGCAATTGTTCCTGATTCTCTGAATCTTTTGGTGACGTTATGCACGGTTGATGATGATAACTTAAAAGTCTTTGCTATTTTACGCTGGGTAACACCATTCTGGTATTGCTGCACTATCTTTCTGCGCAACAATGGTGGAATTGGTGATCCTCTTACCTTCTTGGCTTCAGAGAGACACTGACACTCTGAGAAGCTCTTTTTATACCCAGTCATGTTGTCAATTGACCTAATTAGTGTTAATTGGTCTTCCAGCTGTTCGTTATATGCTCAATTTCCTTTTTCCAGCCACTTATTGCTACTTGTCCCAACTTTTTTGGGATTTGTTGGCACTGTGAAATTTTGAATCAAATTATTTTTCCTTTAAAATGTTACATTTACTCAGATTAAACTTTTGATCTGTCATCTCTGTTCTATTACGAATACAATATTGACATTTGCCATCTCCACATCATTGCATTCAGTTTTTATTCACAATTTGTTTAGTGTCCCAACTTTTTTGGAATCCGGTTTGTATTTACTTTTGCTTGACACTGTGTACCATAATTAAAACACCCTCCCTATGCCTCAGGCTATATAACTAGGCTACAACTAGAATAAGAGCAAACATAAGTGTGTGAAATGCAGAGCTGTAGGTTTCAGTTATTTAGGTCAAAGTTTATCAGAGCCCCCACCCCAAACCACAGGATATCGCCAGCATTTGATGGAGGATGAAGAGGAACTCATGGGTTCATCTGAGGCGTGTGTCCTCCCCAGCACGTTCTAGAGAAAAGTGTACATTACTTGATTTATACAGGCTTAATGCTGTGTTAAAAGGGGAATAGTGCCTTCCTAACCTCCTGAAAAAGCATTGTTCACTGAGTAGTCACTGCCATCTGTTATCTATGTTATTCCACATTGCTCCTGGTTCACACCTAAATGCTCTGCCTGAAGAGAAGTATATAAACAGTTATTGGCCTGTCCGGTTATTGTGCTCAGGGATGGGATGGTGGTTTTGGTGTTAGATTTTGACCCACTGGGATTATACTTGTACATCCTTGCTGAGTTTATTTGTGGTAATGAATTCTCATGTTTCTCTTTGCTGCCAGGACTTTACCCAAAATCTAGCAGCTACTAAGTTGAGTAGTTTACTAATCACATATTCAGGTCTAACAAGAAATTGTGTGTTTTGTTCTCAATTTTAAAGTACTGTACATGTGCAAAAGTCAGAGGCTCCCCACTTGGGTTCATTGTCCATTAACTGAACTAAGCTGTAATTGACCAAAATATACAGAAGGTTCAACAAATAAATACACACTACTAAATATGCTAGATTTTTTTTATTCTGTGCATCCTCTGTGAATTCACGTTCATTACAGCTTCTAGTATTTGCAAAAGCCTTGCTTTTATATTTTCAAAGAGATCTGCAGGGATATTTTAGGCCAGTTTCACACATACTCCCTCTGTGTGATGTGAGTAACACAACATCGAGTTAAAAGGTTAGAGGCATGCATGAGCATCGTGCCAGAGCACATCAACTATGAAAATGAAAAGGTGACCTGAATAACAAGGTCAAGGGACTGATACTTTAAACCCAGGACTGAAAACTTAAATGAAGGTTTAAGAGCATATTTGACATCACAGGTATGTTCACAAAACAGGTATTAAAAAAATAAAACAAAAACAGTTAAAGATTTATACTGTGTATATATATATATATATATATATATATAATATATTGTGTGTGTGTGTGTGTGTGTACTGAAACAACACTACGACTACAGCTCTCACATGTCAGTTATTCTCACGGCCTTGCCCATGTCACAACATGGTAAATGTATGAAACCCAACGCCCAACAAGTTCATTGCAATTTCAGCTTCTTACAATCCCAGTAATCTCAAACACAGTCAGTGATGCTGGTATTTGTATCACGCTCTGGAATGGATTTCTTCATTGTTTTTCTAAAGCATTTGCATTGGTTTGTTTGTGTTTATTTGCAGACATGAACACCAAAACAATTTGCAGTCTCCAGATGTCATTATACATACCCAAACTTGCTTGCACTGCTCCTCCACCATGCTTCACTTATTATTGTAGACAAGTTTGGAATAGTCATTCATCATCTGTGTTGCTTTATGCAAACCACCAAATAATCACCAGTACATTTGTGGTAGAAGTTGTGTCTGTGGCGAAGTTGTGTCTTAGTGCTCATCTATTTAAGGTTGTCTGGTTATAACTGAGAAAAGTTGAATTATTTTGTAAGGGTGTGTGTATGTGTGTGTGTTGTGGGGACCATCTGTTTATACACTCACATTGTAGGGACTTCTTGTCTTTATGAGGACAATAATCATGTCCCCTTAATGTAAATCATTACGTTTTAAGGTGATGTGTTAAGGTTAGCGTGGGGCTAGTGAAAGGTTTTTGGCACTGTGCAGTTCAGCTCAGCATAGCCTTTGTCTGTTTTCAGCTTCTTTTCTCTCTCTTTTAACCCAAACTCGGTGCTAAACTTACATATGCGGTGGGCTGGTGATTTTCTCCTCCCACTTTCAGAGTATGACATCCGCAGTCAGTGAGCTCCCACAGCGCCCCCTCCTTGTGGCTCTCTTAAATGCACATGAATGTAATTCAAACCTCACATCTCATCCACACCCCACTTCATTTCCCTCACTAGATGGGCACACTCTACAGTTGGAATAACTCTGGTGAAATGTTACTGCCACTATGAGTAATTTATGTCGTTTTTGTCAGATTTTCGCAGTGGTGTCCAGTGCATTATTAAAACTTAAATTAAGCTTTTAGTCCAAGGTTTAATCATCTTTTCCCATTCGAACTCTTAGGACCTTGGTCCTGTATGAATAGACATAACCACCTGCTACATTACCAGATTGGGTCAGCGTGGAGAGACATTCCTGTAAGGACATTAATAATACTGACTTTGGTTTAAAATTAGTGAGTTGTTAAGATACATTTAGACTATGTTTGTGAGGGTGTGGGTCACTTCTAACAGCAGCGACCTAGTCTTTGCTGGACAATGACTGTAAAAGTTTTTGCCTGCACTTTTTAAAATACCTTTGTTGAACATTGACATGTCCATGACATTTGTTTACGGAGAAGAGCCACTTTCATTTCTTTGTCCCGTGTGAGGAGCCAGAAGGGCCCGGTTCAGTCTCCTTAGCTCACTGTTTACATGCTTTACCAAAGGGTTCATAACTAGGGGTTTTTATATGTCCATATTTGCATTTGGTAAACAAACTACATTCCCAGCCAGTACAGCAGCAGCTTGAAATAGAGGAGGGGAAAAAAAGCAAACTGAATCAGGGCAGGAGAGTGCACTGGTTGAAGTTTTGAGAGCGAGGGAAGAGGGAAGTTTGTTTTTTTCTTTACCTCTAAAAAGCAAGGATGGTTTTATTGAAGGCCCTTGAGGTGCAATAAGTTTCCAGTTAAAAATGAAATCTCTCCCTTCTCTTTATCTCGTGCATTCCCCCTCTCTCAGCAAAAAGAAGAGATGCAGCAGGAGCTGCGTAGGCTGGAGCGGATGATGGCCCTGGTGTCGGAGGCTCTCCAGAGGAAGGAGGCTGACTCAGGAGCTGGAGCCCAGACAGCGGAACCTGACCCCTCTCACTCAGAAAAGTGCACAGGTAAACACCCACACACATGACATTGGACTACATAAAGGCCAAGGCTGGTTATTGTGGCCTTATCACAGCACTTTAGTTTTCCAGCTCACTCAATATCATGATACCGTCCTGATTCTGGTGGAGTTGCCCAGTGAGGGATCTCCATCTGATACGAGTTTGAGATGTGTTTGTGATCCAGAACTAATCATTCAACATCAGCACCTAACCTTACCAATGCTCTCATATGAATGCAATCAAATAAGCACAGTAATATTCCAATATCTAGTTTCCCAGTCTTCCCAGAAGAGTAGAAGCGAAGAGTAACTGCAGCGAAGCGGAAACACGCTCTCTAGCTCCCTACCCTTCATTTCAGAGGAAATGTTTGATGAGCAGGTGTTCACAAACTGTCCACCTCTACTGATAGTCTGCTACATTAGGGTAGTCCTGGAAACACAAAGTCACTTAGCAACCACTCAGTGAGTATAAAAGTGAACTGAAGTGTCATGGAGAGTGACAGTCTTTGCTTCACTAATTAACTCCAAGCTGCTTATAGAATAACAGAAAAGTCATGGGGCATAGCACAGCCTTGTTTACCGTGGTCATTTTATATAACTGGCATCCCTGGTATCAGTACAAACAGGTAGCAAATGACCAGTTTCTCTGAACGTATTGAACTGAATTTGGAGTATTTGGGGAAAATAGTGTAATCTAGAGTGAAAATGAATTATAACACAATAGAAATAAAAATGAAATGAAAACTAAAAAATAAAATTCATGTTGGGGCGGCACAGTGGCACAATATGTAGTGTAAGTCAGGGGTTTTCAACCTGTGGGGTGTTAGCATATATGACCTAATACTGTATTTCCTTGTCCTTAGACCAATAGCAGCATGGTACTGACTTCATATGGAAGAACGCTTAATATGAATGACATTGGAAATGGCAGAGGTGCTCGGTTCATTGCTGCATGGCTGGATTCGGAGCCGGAGATATAACAGATAGAGTCATGGTTTATTACGTTAAAGTTTGAGTATATCGTGAGCTTGTGAACAGCGGAGTAAAGTAGTCAACGTGCCTCTTGTCTTGTAGCCCACAACCCCAGAAAACACACAGAGGGAGCATTTTCCTGTTTTTGATTCCTGTTTCAAAACAAAAAGATTCACAGACCTGTCTGGTTCTCTGTTCTTTCCCCAGCACACCATCAAGAACAATATAAACACTGTAAATGACCCTCTCCAGCTCCACTGTGCAATAACGATGTATTAGAGGCTCTGTGTTCATCTGGAGCCTCATTAGATTGACACACCAACAGACAATGCCACCTTTTGCTCTGAATTTTTTTTTTTTGCTGAAATGATTGTCTGTGTGAAATGGTCCACCGGTGTGTGTGTGTGTGTGTGTGTGAGTAAATGAATGGGCATGAGTTTTAGATTCACTGTTTACTCAAAAATAGATTTATATGAGGTTTCATATACCTGGCTTATACCAGTGCTCTGTAGATTTCTACCAGAGCATGTGGCAAAATTGATCAAATCCCCCAAGTCCAGTTTTCCTGCTTATCTGGACAGCTCACTACCCAGCACACTCATTTATTTTGGGGGATAAATGCAGTTGGAAACTGACATGGACTGAGCACTGCCCCTAATAAGAGCTCTAAAAGAGCTTACGGCAGAGTCTCAAAAACCTTATTTCTTACCTATAGCAAATTGTCAACTGATTCTTGCTGACACAACAAACACTTCTTTCTTTTCTGTGTAGATGTGGGGTGTTGGAAGATTGATTTTCTTAAGATGCATTGCTATTGCAGGTGACGAGCTGGTGTTTAACTTGTTTTCTGACAAACTGATTAAACCCAGTGCACGGAGGCGCAAGGGTATGAGAGGAAAATGTAGCAGTGGATTTGGTGGTGCTATCCTTCATCAATCATCAGAATAATTCACTGGGATCAAGTATTTATTACAGCCTAGAAAAGAAAGTCATAGATCCTGTACTCTGCAAAATACACTAACCATCCTGCTGGGGTCAGAGCGACTCAGCAAAAAAACTTCCGCAGTATCTGCCCATGTGTCACAGGATTCCAGGGAAGAAAGAGACTTTTCCTTTAGGAATGTGAGAAGAATGGCATATGTCTACACATTATCTCTGTTTTAAAAAAACTTCAAAGTCCTGTGACATGGGTCAGATGTTGCTCTGAAATTTTCAGAGTCTGGTTCCAAAGCTGTCCCGCTGAGCAGCATCTCTGTTCCTCTGTTCACAGCGAGATATAGTCAAATTAAACAGAGATAGTGAAGAGGAGTCAACTCCCAAAGGTTTGATTCTTTAGACATCTGGAATTGAAACTCTTTGGTTCAACTCACTCTCAGTTTGGCTGAAAAAGCTGTGAATAATGAAAATGAATATAAAAAATTTGCTCTCTGACGTGCACATTAAGTTGTGCAGTGTATGTATATATTCTTTTATACACTGAAGTAGTGCTGGAATTCTTCAGCACTGTGAGCTTCGTGTTTGCCTGCCTTAGTGCTTCCAGATGAACACACAAAGGTCTCGGTAATGCATTGAATGATTTGTTTTTAAATGGGAGGAAATGCTCAGCTGCACTTCATGACTGAAGTCTGACAATTTGATTTAAAGCATACTGTACAGTTCCTGGCGCACAGCTTGACTGACCACTCTGAACTGCTGTTTGTCTTTCATTTTTACAGCTGCTGACCTCGACAAGGCTGGGAATGGAACGGACAGGTGTGCAAATTAAATTACATTTGGTTTACACTGCTTTTTACTCCTGGAGAGGAAAAAAGGAGCTATGCTACAAATGGCATCTGTCAGCGGTCCACCTTCCACTACACTTTCTCATTAAGAGTGAAGGAATGGTAAAGAAGTGTGTGCGTATGTGGGGCTATTTTAATAGGTGATAAATCTCTGTAGACAGGTAGATAATCTTCCAGACGAAGCTTGGATGAGCTTATGCTTTAAAGAAGAAAGTCATTAATGGGTGCAACTTATTTGTCATTGAGTGTTCTTGGAGGGGAAAATTTGTCGCCACTATAATTTATCTCTTTCACTCCAGTGCACCATCCAACTCAACATAACGTACACACAAACACACACACACACGCAGCCTCCAAACGCCCTGGAGCTTCATCCCCTCAGATGCAGGGACACATGGGGTTACTGCTCTAAACTCCCTAATGCTTCTCCCTCGTTATATAACAGATTGCTTTGTTTTCTCCCAAGTCATAGCTTCATAACTTTATAAAGGCTTTATGCTTACAAGCTTACAGCTTGGTGGTGTCGCCTCTAATCCATTTCAAATGTATTCTAAATTCCTTGTTGTCTGTGGTGCCATCAGGGGCTTTTTCTTTTTTAATTTAAAGGACTTTGTACAAATTAAAATCACTTTTTAAATAAATGATGAGCAATTAGACAAATCTGTACTCCTGCTCTGCTTCCAGTCCTTGTAGCCTTACAGCTGACATCCCGCAATATCAGACCCTGAACTTTTTCCTCCAATCTACTTCCATTACTTAAAACAAATGGAGCAATCGGAGGAAACCCATGTAGACACAGGGAGAACACTCCAAACTCCTCACAATCACCTGGAGCAGGACTCGAACCCACAACCTCCAGGTCCCTGGAGCCATGTTTCAGAACCAGTTAAAATTCTAATATATATTCTGAAAATGTCCTAGGTATTCTAATATTAGGATAAATGTTTTATTTAAAATGTTTAAAATTTCTATTTATTTTCTATACAGAAAATATCAAACATGACATACCTTGTTAAATTCAGAAATGAAACAGTGTTTGTATTGGGAGATATGCACACAGTTTAAGTGTGTTCTCTAAATTGTATTCCACAATGTACCTAACATTAGCATATGTTCTTATAGTCGAATATGTGTAGTACATTGAAAGTGCACATGGTAGATTTTAATTTATATTTTAATTAATTAAGATGCAGTACAAGGATTGAAAGCATCACGTTTGTGATGAGACATTCATACACAGACACACACACACACACTTAGTGATTGTGCTGACGCTCTCAGTGAATTAGCATTTTGCCATAATCCCCACATTATACCACCCTGCTGTAGAAGCTATAATAAACTCCCACTGCTTCACTTGCGTATTTCCAGATCATGATTTAAAAAGCTGTTATTTATTGCTAACAATTAATGTGTGCATCACGGCTGCCTTTCTCTATCTCCAGGCAAAGTTGCCCTGACTCTGGCAGGGATCACGTCTGTGCGCCTCCCGGCCCTGGAGCTCCAGACGGCCTGGAAGCCCCCCAGCCTCACGCTCCTCCGACTAGAGGCCAGACAAAGACGGGTAAGACTTTGTAAAATAATTCATTTGACATGTGGCATTTCTTTTTTTTTTTTTCTTTTCTTTTCTTTTTTTTTTTTTTTTTTAAATCAGCAAAGCAATTCTTATTCAGTGCAGTGTTTGAAGTATTCGGGCATCCTGTTTGTTCCCTAATTATTTTCAAAGCCTGCTGTTCTTAGATGGATTATTACCGCAGATTTGACTTAGTTTTCCCTTTTGTGGTTCGTTTTTATTCGACTCATTAACATTAGCATGATTACAAATCATATCTTTCTGAGCTATGGAAAAGCATTCACAAATTTCAAGTCATCTTGAAGCATTTCTGTCGGTCCATTCATCATGAAACTCACCCATATTCTAAAGGGCATCTGGTGTTTGCATTAAGTCATAAAGTGAAAAATGAACATACAGGGTTTTGTTTTGCAAGAAGACGTTTCTGATTAAGTGTCCCGTGAATGTACTCCCAAAATTCCCCACCAAACCTCTAATGAACCAGATAGCCTCCTCTACCTTTGTCTCAGTGTCGTATCCTATACTTAATACAATCAAGCTGGATATTTGCTTTGTTGATACGTTTAAGTATGAGATGATTTTCGGACCACGTTTGCACCAATGTTTTGTGTTGCGCTCTGAAACCCCATTTCATAAGCCATTATCACGATTTGCTCTCCGCCGAGATCCTCACTACTGCGTCCAACTGAGAGAGATGCCATTAGAGACGTTCACAGTTAACATAATTTACCTCTCGCTGTGCCTGGTGGGCTGTTGCACATGAAGATCCTGTTGAGTTATGTCCTCCCTGATGTAATGAGCTTTTGTTCGTTTGAATCTGGAGAGTGAAGAGCCCTTTTCGTGAATGTGTAATGACTTTAATGAGTTTTTCAAGCGTTATTCTACTCACTTTTCTCTTACGTACGGGATAATTACTGTTTGAAAAGTTTGTTGCAAGCACTTTCAGTGCGCCATCAATCACCACCATCTAGTATTGTCTTTCTACACTGTATGATTTTCTTGGCAGCTTTAGTCAAGATGATTCATTCCTCAGTTTCTGTATTTTTAAGTCAATTTTCTGAATGCTCCACTGACATTTGTTTTTTCTTACATAAATGCCCTCTCTGGAATGAGGATATTTTAAAGAAATTTTTTGTTTAAAAAAAAAATTGTTGGTTTCCCCATCCAGGGTGATTCCCTGCTGGATAAGCAGTTACAGACAATGAATGAATGAATGATTTACATGTTTGCTGTTTAAAAATGATGGTTCTACAAGTGTCCTTTATTACAGGAAATGGTTCTATGTAGAACCCTGAACATTTGCGGAACTTTTTACATGAGTAAAGGGTTTTATGCATCATGAAGGGGTTCTTCAGATTAATGGAGAATGGGAAATAGATGGTTCTGTATAGCACCTTTTAGAGAAGGGTTCTGTACAGCACTAAAACGGTTCTTCTTTTGTTATGGTGTTAAGTCTGTTACAGTAGATAACAGATCATATGAAAATTATAATATTTTATTATATATTATTTTCAATGCTGTAGGAGACACTCTATTTCTTTCCTTGGATGTGGATATGAAAGGTAGGGCTGTGCCGTATCGTATTGTACACAATAATATTGTAATGATTGCTAAACCAATAAAAAGAAAATCAATATTACGATATTGATTTTAATATTATATAATATTGATACAATATTATTAGTGTGATTCAGACTTGTTTACATAATGATGACATGCAGTTACCCATAATACGGTATACGTTCTTTACACGAGTCATTTAGCCACAGTGAAGTACGGTGGAAAGTAGCTCTGAGGTGGAGGAATTTGCTCCAAAAATGTGGATTGGCTTGTGGAGGTGCTTTGGTTACAAAATGTCTTATGTACAGTAAGCCATGGTGTTATGTTAGAAATGAAAGAAGCCTTTAAAATGATTAATATATATTAAATATATTTAATTTAATATAATTCATATACCATTGATTTTGTTGCAATAATCTGTTTTTGAAAAGTATTTTTCAGTGTTGTGTACATATCAAAAAATACCCTGAAATGCTGTGTTATTGTTTTAGGGCCATATCGACCCACCTCTAATGGAAGGTAATGTTATCTTATAGAGACATGTAGATGAAACATCAGATATGGCTGTCATTTGGACCACTGTACAGAGGGGTAAAGAAATAAATCAAATATTTCAGTCAACTGTTTTAACAAATTAGATGCCCTCGTCTAAAGTTGTTGAGTGCTTCAAATGTTCTTATGTTTATCCTTACAGTTATAAGAAAACATACATTCTGTTAGTTAGGTTCAACAGGGTTGGTACTCTACTCTGCATATGTGCGTAAATGTCTGTCAATGTTAGCTACATCCCATAATTTTTCATAGCGCATCTCCCTCTCTCTCTCTCTCTCTCTCTCTCTCTCTCTTTTTCTCTATATAATATCACTCTTCTCCTTGATTACTGTCTTTTCCTTGAAACCCATTTAAAGCTCTCTATAGCCTGCCATTCAAACTCACTGTACCCAATCATAAGATAATTCCCATACAAAAGAAACACAGAAAAACCCAACATCTGGAGTGTTCAGCATCCAAACTCTTCTACCTCAACAGTCAGTCCTACGTTTATGTGACACAAGGCTTCTCAGGGGATTTGCATACATTTCCATAAAGCATTAAAGAATTGTTTGCCAGGCCGTCAGTAGGGGTTTTGTTTTTAGCGGTAAATGTCCCCCTAATGTGACTCTTTTGCGAGGAGATTACAATGAAAGCGTCCTCCTCTGGGAAAGCTGTAAGGAGCAGAGCAGAAGGCCTGATGCTAATGTTCAATTGAGCCCAAAAAATATCTTCTGCTGCGCAAACAGTCCTTGTTGTCTGTTCCATTTGTACTCATGAAGAAATGCACGGTTCACCATCTTTGTCAGGAGAAAATGGTCACAGTTTAGTTGTGAATTATGCAAATGTTTCTTAGGGTAAACTTTCTGTCCTAATTTGGGCCTATAATTTTTGGTGTGTCATTTGAAGGGAAGCTGTTTGAAAGGACATTTGTGAATGTGCTTAAAGCAATGGTTGGGTTTTATTTTCTTTTGAGTGGCTGATGAATGCACGTTTGACTAATCCTTGGCTCTATTTAGAAAGCTTTTACATGCATTATTAAGTGGTTCTAGTAGTGAAAACCATTCAGAGTGCTTTGTTCATCTGTAGTGCTAAAATCATTGTGTAATATAATAATCTAGAGGTATCCAGTTTGGCTGGGGGTCTTTGAAATCCAGAACTAAACTAAAGATTTCCGTCACAGTCGTTACCAGCTCATGTTGCGGCATGATTTTGATGGCCAATGTTTTAATATCTTAAAGGCAACGTCTAAAATTGTGGAAAACTGCTGTTCTCACATTTGTTTAAGTTCCGAAGCTCAGTATCTTTTAAGCTGGAAAGGTATGGTGGGGGCAGGAGTGTTGGGTCTACTGTATACATTTTACTCCCACTTTGAATTGCCATAGAAATTAATTTGTTACTCGAGTTATTTAGTTTTGTAGCACTTTGGCTCTGCGTTTACTTTCATGTAGTTAGCGCTATCCCAAATTTAGAGTCTGTTTCATCTACAGCAAATGTTAATCAATATTACCCACCTATGGACTGATGCTTTTTGCTTCTAATGAGACACAGTCTCTTGCTTCGACCTTTTTCTCCTCATCCTCCACTTCTGGAGTAATAGCCTCTACACCTGTAGAAACAGCCCTGAAGTGAGTATCAGGTTTAGCAAATATTCAGGCTCAAGGTTTTAATGCCAAAATGCAAAAACCTGAATAAAACCTCTGCAACTGTAGCAAGAATTAAATTGAAAAAGTTAATGCTGCTGCAGTTAGCAGAGACTTGTAAAAAAAAATAATAAAAATGAAATAAAATCATAGGCACTGAACATTTCTGTAAACGGTTATTTGTTTGCAGTGCCACTTTAATTTGGTTGATTAAAAACAGCATTAAAAGCACGTGTAGGCCAACAATGGAAAAGCTGTTCAAAAGCATATTCTACCCTTGAAACATCATTTGTACTTAAGTATATAAAAAAACTGTATGTGGCATTTTTCTAATCAGAATCTGTGAGGAGAAAACTTCAATCCCTGCTTAGGCTCAAGTATAACTCCAGAGCATTTCATTCAACTGCACATCTTTTATATGGAGGTTACTGTGTCTGCACCTTAATATTGCTGAAATCGCTCATCAAAGTGGTGTCCACAAATATATGGACACACTATTTCCAACTCAAATCTATCCAATGATATATTCACAGTGAAAATTATGGTTAGACGAATCATTTCCTAAAAAAAGTTGAATTGAATTGTGAGTTCTGAGATTCACCGCCCTTATTTTCCCTGTGCTTAAACAGCAGGTCGGCAGGCCAGGAGAAGCGGGCAGAAGCCACGGACTAGTAAAAGGCAGTCATCACAGAAGTCACAAGCTGAGGCAGAGGTCAAAGATCACAGTGTGACCTTGGAGGGTTCGTTTACAGAACCGAAAGAGGAGAAAGAAGTGCCGAGAGAAAGCTCAGTGTCAGTGATGTGCAGATTGGGAATCAACTGCACAGCTGGCAGGATGGAACTGGTGGCTTCTGGGCTCAGTGCCAGTGAACATGTGAGTGTGTGTGTGTTGTGTTTGTGTGGGAGGGAGTGTGTGTTGAGTCTTAAATTGATATTTTGGCTAAAAATCAAATATACACAGTCTCTTTCCTCAAGGGTTGCCAGTCAGTAAAGACATGTTTTGTCTGAAATGTCCTTCTTTAGTTTTGCAGTTGAGCTACAAGGCTACTGGCACTAACAAGTAGTGAAAGCTTTTATCCCATTAATTAACACTGTGTTAGCTGCATACGAAGTCACACATTGCTTTGAACCATGTCATGTTTTTAGTAGGTCTTGAATTAAAAAAAAATATTTTGGCAATTTGCAAAATCTAAGCTCTTAAGTCAAAATGCTTTTTACTACTTAATTACATTCAGGTGATTTTTATCTAGTATTTCAAGGAATAATGCCTGAAACTTAACAAAGTCAAATTCAGTAAAATATAATTCTCCTGAAGTAAAACATAATGCGAGGGAAAACTGTGCACTCATTTAGGTTATTTCTGCCTCTGAATAAAATCATACAAGATGCCAAGTTCATAATTACCATTTATTTTGTGTGTGTGTGTATAGTTTTTAACAAGTCAGATTTTAGAAGAATTGGATACCTCCAGTTCTAGCTAGGACTGGACAATATGGTCAAAAACTATATCACAATGCATTTCTTAATAACAGTTGATACAATGTAATTCCGATATCAAAATGAGATATTTAAATATATGAGAATATTTAAATATTAAAAGTGTGTTTAATCACATCATTGTTATTAAAAACATTATATATTAGTAGCCAAGTATTTATTCTCTATTTATTTACCCCCACCCCCACCCCATTATTTTTTTTAAAGAAAATAATGTTGTGTTTTTTTATTTTGTCTATATAGACCATGGTGAAGAAATTTGCAAGGAAAATGAAAGGCAATTTAAGTAAGATGACGACCCCCAATACGACCCATGTCATCATCAAGACCGGTAGGGTTTTTTTTGTTTGTTTGTTTGTTTTTAACCCATCTATACTTATACCAAAAAAAAAGATAAGAAATACAGAATTGTTGTTTGTGGCTGTATGTTTGCTTTTCTCCTTTTGAGAGAAAGGGTCACATTCTACTCCAGACTGGCATCTTTAAAAACACACACACACACACACTCTCTCACTTACTCACTCTCACACAGGCACATGCACACCCCACACACACACACTTCCTCCGGTGGTAATTACTCCCTGTGTTGAATTATTTTTATATCAAAGCCCTCCCTTCCAAAGCAGCATATTAGCAAGCGCCATTAAGAAAGTCTCTTTAATGGTGGTGTTGCCCAGGCAACAGGCTCAGGTCCTTGATCTTTCTGGGGGAGGTGGACCCAGAAGGTAGAGGAGATTGAAGCTTTGAGCCATTATGTAGAGGACAACCGGGTAGTAGAGAGGGGGATCACACTTTTTAACAGTCTCCCGAGCTACCTGTGAAATTCACAGATAAACTCTTTCATCATTTCCGTCAAAAGCAGTGACCTTCAGACCATCAAACCAAGAAATGGTTTTCATGACTCACTCTTTCAGCTACTTTTGTCTGACTCATGGTGCACTCGAGGGATGCAAGGATGACCAGGTTTAGTGATGCACCAAGATTAAAAACCCAATGGTAGTCCTATGACTTTGAGTTCCTACTGAAATTAATTAAAGCACTAATAACAATTTAGGGCGGCACAGTGGCGCAGCAGGTAGTGTGGCAGTAACACAGCTCTGGAAGTTGTAGGTTTGAGTCCCGCTCTCTGTGACTGTCTGTGAAGAGTGTGGTGTGTTCTCCCTGTATCTGTGTGGGTTTCCTCCAGGTGCTCCGGTTTCCTCCCACAGTCCAAAACACACGTTGGTAGGTGGATTGGCGACTCAAAAGTGTCCGTAGGTTTGAGTGAATGTGTGAGTGTGTGTTGCCCTGTGAAGGACTAACGCCCCCTACAGTTTATGTTCCTGCATTGCGCCCAGTGATTCTGGCTAGGCTCCGGACACACCGCGACCCTGAACTGGATAAATGCTTCCAGACAATGAATGAATAATACTTTTAGAGCAGGCCGACGTTATAAAAAAATAACCATTGGTATTTGATTCTTCCTCACCCAGCTTTAAAAATAGTAGTGACCTAAACAGCAACATTTCAGCCTGCTTCAAGGTTTAAAAAGGTCTTTCACAAGGGGGAAAATGGGCCCTTCCCATGAAAAGGAACATACTAGCCATTTCCACTTCTTAGAAGCACAGTTTTGTTCAGTTTGAGCAGTGGAGAGCAACAGTTATCACTGTGTTCTTACATTTATATTTAAAACTATATGATACAGAAAATTAAAAGGTTAGCTGGTTTAATACATAATACACTCATCGTCAAAAAAAATAAAATCTCACACCCAAAAGGAAGTGTAGGATTGCAGTGATATGTGGTAGGATGAGTAAAGGTTACCAAGAACAATAGATGATTCAAAATTTACACTGATATTGGTGGTATCGGTTTATTCATTGAGCTAAACAAGCAGAAGTAGTGTCTCTCAATATGGCGTCAGCTTGTCATGTTTGCTGCCATTCTGAGTTACTTCATGACAGTCTGCACCACACAAGACATGCCGGTCTGCGTGCATATAGTCCTGAAGTCCATGGAGGGCATCACTGCTCGCTGAATGTCACAATGGTGGTTGGGTCGCTCCTCGTATGTTTGACAATCCGTCGGTTCTTCCTCATCATGATTTTTGTAGGTCTCTTTCATATCACTGTTGTGTGCCTTCTTCTATCCACTGCTGCCAACAGAGAGCTGTGGTAATATGCGCTTGACTTGTTTTTGACCTCTTCTCTGAGACTTTCGTTGCTCGCAAAAACACTACCTACACAACAGCTTAAATCAGAACGGAAAGCACACGCAACAAGACGATTTTATATAGTCAGTGAGGTACAGCGATAAAGGCCTGTGCTTGGTTGGATGAAGCATGAAACTTTGAATTATTGAGTTGTCTCATATTTTCAGATCTAATCACCAAAGTTTATTCTTTTTTTTTTTTCTTCAAATGGTGAATATTCATCCAAATTGAATTCAGCCTGAACCCTACAGGTTGCTAAGAGTACTGCATGATAATAGCCTCGGTCGGGCACACCAGAGATGGATTTGAATATAAGAGCTACAATCGCTACGCTTCAGTCTGAGTATAAATACACCTTATGTTTCACCTTATGTATACACCACCATGTTTCAAATGCTACAATTGAACCCAAAACACAAATTGTGCACTTTCGAGCCTCAAGCTTGAAAGATGGACCTTCTTGACAAAAATTGCTATTCTGTATTCTGTCCAAATCATTCAGCTCTACCAAGAGTGCTATTAATGCTGGTCATTCCTATCATAATAGCAGTTTTTAAAACTGTCACATCCCCAGTGCACTCTCGAGTTGTCAAGTAGTGAAAGCACAGTGGCTAATTTATTTTTAATGCCTGTCTAATGACACATTACAGCATCTGCAGTGAATCCAGCACAGTACATCTCTGCAGCCCTGCTCTATGTGCTTATAAGTTGGTTGTGTTTCAAATAGATGTTAATTCTTTGGATTCCTCATTAGACTTAAGTGCTTCTGTCTGAGACAGCTAATGTTCCCTTAATGCAGAGGAGCCACACTTTCAGTGGAGAGTTATATTTACAGCACAGCTTTCCATTAGCAGTGAATAAACCAAACTTAGCAGCCACAAGGAGTTTCCATGGCTGTTCTGTTGAGGCACCTGCATCAGCAGTGTAGGTGTAGCTTTTTATACTCCATCATTAGTCATTAGGAACAGCTGTACATCAGCTAAGCTCAGGTGCCTGATGTCTTCGCCCTAGTTCACCATTTTGAATATGGTTTTTGATTGTGTTAAACTGTTTACTGATTTTTGTTATGTTCAAATACTGTTTGTTTTATGCCTATTTTAATCTTTGTAACTTTCAGTGATAATCAATGTAAAAATATTTTATTAAGTAATATACCAAGTAATTTTTGAGCGTTTCTGTTTGCGCATTCTTCATGAAATTTTCACACAGCTGCTGTGTTCAAATGACGATGCAAACTAAAAACCCACAAAAATAGAGATACGTATTTTTCGTTGGAGAGTGAACGATTGTATTGTCAAGCAATATTTAGCCATACTTGCCTGGAATAAAAATTAATAATCTAATAATTATAGAATAATGCCCCAAGTACTTTCTTGATACCATAGATAGATGTCCGTACTAAATTAGTTGAAATACTCTCTGCACAACTATTGTGGGATTTTTCTTTAGTGTTCATGAGTGACTCACGTTTATCATGAAAAATACAAAATATTCCCTGCACACAATGTGTACAAAATTTATAGCTACATGTAATTTCCCAAGAAGGTGGAGTTGAAAAGGCTTTAAAAACCAGTAAGTGTTGACTGCAAAATCGAATTCTGCTTTTCATAAAAATCTAATAATAACTATTTATCTTGGGCGGCACGGTGGCGCAGCAGGTAGTGTCGTAGTCACACAGCTCCAGGGACCTGGAGGTTGTGGGTTCAATTCCCCCTCCGGGTGACTGTCTGTGAGGAGTGTGGTGTGTTCTCCCTGTGTCTGCGTGGGTTTCCTCCAGGTGATCCCGTTTCCTCCCACAGTCCAAAAACACACGTTGGTAGGTGGATTGGCGAATCAAAATTGTGTGTGTGTGTGTTGCCCTGTGAAGGACTGGCGCCCCCTCCATGGTGTATTTCCGCCTTGTGCTCAATGATTTCAGGTAGGCTCTGGACCCACCGCAACCCTGAACTGGATAACAGATAAAGAATGAATGAATTAACTATTTATCTTAAATAAATCAGTTTTAGCACACTCCTGAGATATTTATGTCTGGCACCATCAGTTTCCACTTACATTGCTTGTCTCCTGATGTGTGCACAGATGAGGATCTTGTGTGTGAGCGAACATTAAAGTACTTCCAGGGGATCGCCGGACAGAAGTGGGTGGTGAGCTACTTGTGTAAGTATTGAATCGGTTGATTTCAGTTACACTACAGGAATTAACAAATTTTTTTTGGAGGACCATTCCATGCAGATCATGTTTGTGCAAGCAACACTGCACAGCAAACCGCAGCACCATTACTCCTGTATCAGCTAAAGCTTTCTGCAAATCATTTCCTGTCGTGTGTGTGTATGTGGGGCGTGCATTCCTCACCACCATATCAGCAATTCTATGTTTTATCTTTTCTTAGTCTGACACATCTTTAATTAATTTCTACAGTTCTTCTTTACGGTTCATTAAGATGCTTCTTGAACGTTGGTGCCAGGTTTTAAAATGTTCTTTGTCTCTTAAATGGTCCCCCTGCTATTCTGACATTTTTGTATGTTGTGTAACTGCTATTATAGGTTGTTTTAATGTTTTGTCTAGGGATCACTGAGTGCTTCAAGCAAGGCAAAGTTCTAGATGAGGTAAATACATGTTGGTCTTTTCTGAATTTAAATGGGTGCTGTATTGTTTTAGTTTTCTGTGCGGAACTCTCACTGTGATTATTTAATCTGCTGGATATTTTCCATATAATCATAGTCAGTTATTCAGCTCCTAATCCACAGAGCGCATACAGTGTTGCTTAATGCTGCTTGGACAACTGCCTAAAATAAGTAGCCCCAGGCTCTGATTGATTGACTTGATTTGGAATCCTGTGCAAGAAATTCATTAAGCGCGAACCCTGACGTGATTACATTATACTCGCCGAAAAATAAAGTCAACCTTGGAACAAATGGAAATGCTTCATATTCTCAGCATGTAGTTTTGTGTTAACTCCTGTTTTCCCCAGGCTCAGTTTGAGGTTCGTGGAGATGTCGTTAATGGACAAAACCACAATGGACCCCGGAGAAGCCGGACCACTGCTGCTGGCAACGTGAGTCCTAATACTGAGCATTCCACACCTAGTTTATACTTTTATCAGAAGTGTACAGACTAAAAAGACATTCCTACACCTTCCTTGACAGTAGCAAGCTTCGTTACAAAGTTTAATATATGATCAAAATATTTTAAAATTCCTCTCTTAGAAGTTTATGTGGACTGTGACACTTGATGATATGATCCACTGAGGTTTATTTGGCACCACGTGTGTGTGTGTGTGTGTGTGTGTGTGTGTGAGAGAGAGAGAGAGACAGAGAGAGACTGGATGAGTGTATGATGCCCTGTGATGAACTGGTCCCCATCCATCTTACCCATGTCCCTACCTAGCGCCCAGTGAATCCTAGGTAGGCTCTAAACCAATATGACCCTCGTTATAGTACGAAGTGCTTACAGAAAATGAATGAACGAATGAAAATTCACTCTTAAAAACTCTACCAAAGTACAAGTAAAACGTACGTGATCATTACAGTGTAGTGAGAAAAGTGTGGCCACTAGTTTGACATAACATTCGACGTCTAGCACTGATCCATTTAATTCACAGCGTCTTTACAAGTCAATGTTTTTAACTGAAGCCATTTTGAAACTCTCACATTTTAGGCAGTAGAACTGCACTGTGGAGCCACACAGCAAAAATACTAGGCCTACTTTGCAAACATATTTTAAGCTGCAGTGTGGTGAGTCTATATTAAAAATTCTTTCCAGGACTCTCTAATTACCGGTAATTTCTTTGCCTCCCAGATGAAAGGGAAGACACGGTGGGTTTTTCATTATCACCTTTCTCGGTTTGTAGTGACCTTCAGAAATTTCTGGCTTATTTGCCACTAATTTCAAGGCATGCTGTCCGTCCCTGTGCGGAGTTATCACTGTCTGCATGAGGTTAATTATTCTTACCAACTCTCCGTTGGTTTAAAAGGGGGGGGGGAAATGGAAAGCTCTAAATGCGTAGTGGTGGTATTTGCAAATTAATTGGTATTCATTGTTGTTACGCTAGTGGTTGATAGCGATGATGGAGTGACGTGGAGAGCCCAGTTTATCTTACCCTTGTTATTGAAGCCCCTGGATTGCGGGCCATTGTCTAAATGAGAAATCAGTAACGGTGAGAGAACAGAACAGAGAGCTGCAGTTACTGCCTCGCAGGTCCCTTTGACACCACTGTACTTCAGCTACTTTCTCAGTGGTCATCACAGTGGCTGTAGGAAGGGAATCGAAAGCACTTTTTGGCTATTATTTCATGGAAGCTTTCACATACATAGGTGTGTTCAGGTCGTCTGCTTAAGTGAATAAATTACACATATTCTACAGAGAACACACTTCTGCATGTTTTAAGCATTTTGTGGCAGTAAACACACGCTCAAACGCACTATTGCACTTCATTGAGTGCACACACATGCCCAGAACGGTGTGCCCAACACCCCACATTAAGTCTTTTATTTATAAATATATATAGGCTCTATTTAAATAAATTCTCGTTCTGTAATAAAAAAAATAAACATTTTAACATTTTATAATGTAACGATTTCATTCAATGTCATTTCAGATAGTGTAATAAAATAAAATAAATAATAATAATATTTTCCAATAATCTAACCCCACGTGTCTTCATTTTCTTATTTTTTCAGCTTCTGATGACAGGATACGAGATCTGCTTCCAGGGCTCCTTCACTGGGATGACCACAGGTATGAGGAAAACTTTCTTGAGTACAGAACAGTCAAACATGCCAGAATCCAGATGGAATATTTTTCAAAACACTATGTAGATGTGCCTCTGTGCCTCATCCCTTTTTTCCTTTTGGGGGAAAAAAATGAATAGCATTTTTTTGAACATCAACAAAACATTCCTGTTTACCATTTAACACCCTCACAATTCAAAGGATCCAGGGATGTTCAAGGGAAAAATGTACACAGAACAAAACCTGCAGCCTGGGAAGCTTTTTGCTTTTCATTTTCCCATAGAGATATGGGGCTCCCAATTTGGCTAAGAGGCAGAAAACAGAAATGACAATACAATAGCTGTTTGCAAACTCTATTAACTTAATAAACCTTTTACCTAGAGGGCTGGATTGTTGTTTTTTGAGTTTTTTTTTTTTTTTTTTTGTTTTTTTTTTTTTTTTTTGGTTTGGGCAAACCTTACATCTGCAGCCCACGTAGCCTACCGTACCAGTTCAAAGTTTCTCATGCCTGGCAGTGTTTCTGCCATTCAAAAAGGAAAATGCTGAAGGCAACCCATTTGCATTCACCAGTGGTGAGTATTTAAGCTTTATGTGCTGCCTGTTCAGGATACAAATCATATGCACATCCCATTTCCATTATGTACTCTTCATTTTTGATTTATATTCACAATCCTGTCAAACTTGGCTGTAGAGAGTTCTGTGTTTGAATGACTGAAAGTATGAATTTCTTCTTCTTCTTCTTCTTCTTCTTCTTCTTCTAGCAATAAATGTGAAGAATTTGTTTCATATTTATTCACATATCAGTTTTGAGGTTATTTCAAAGGTCTCATTTAGTCAACAAAGAATACTGCCATGTCAGTATCAGTCACCTGTTTGTAAGGTGAAGCACCTCTTGAATCTGGCCTGTTTGTCTTAATATAATCTCTTTAAATGTACAAGTCTATATTTGGGTTATACATTTAAATGGCAGAAGACGGAGGACACTGGATTTTTTAAATATATATATAATTTCTGTACATTCTTGTCCCGTTTCCTGGTCTTCGGTCTCAGCCAGTGTTCCAGCTCATGTGTCTTCAAATAGCAATATCACTTTAATATTTGATTCACTCAGCATATCTCTGTGCTCTTTTATATCCTGCCACTGCCAGAATCTGGAAAAGACTCCAGGAGTCCAGGTTGTTTGAAGGCATTTACTGCAAATTCGCACTCCTTCCAGTATTTCACCATTCATTTTCCCTGCGTGTTTAGAAGAGTATGTAATTTCTTTTTTTTTTTTTTTTTTTTTTTTTTTTTTTTTTTTTTTTTTTTTGGCAAAGACAGCCTCTCTCTAATTCCTCTGGACTAAACAGCCCTGGGCAGATGTTCCAAAATTGTACAAAATTAATTTGCAAGCTGGTCTGGTTATGACTTCCATTTTATTCCATGTTATTTCCAAAAATATACTCATTAACAAAACCTTCTAAACCGCAATGTGTGTGCTAATCTTTCAAAAAAGAAACAGCATTGTACCTCTTGCTCAGATAAACACAGAAACACCAGACCAAGCAGTGATGTAAAGTCATAGTTGTTTCCAACTGTCTGAGATCATGCACAAATTTACATTTATACACAGCACACTAAACACTAGCATTGTTTTTTGCTGTTTTTGTTTACAAATTCCTGTTCCTAATATTGTGTGTTCTGGCCAATGCCAGTACGTAACTCATTTTTCCTCATTTTTCCTTTTTCCTCATTTTCCCAGTTTCCTACTTAAAGGTGTTATATTGTACCTCTTTTTCTCAAGTTAAAGCAGCTCTGGCTCAAAGAAATATGTTTGTGCTTTGCTCAAAATACCACAAGGATCAAACACCCCAGCAAAATTCTCATTCTGTCTACCAGCCCTGTTCTGAATGACTAGTTTCAGAGCCTGTTCCTTTAAATGAGAATGTGCCACAGCGCAACCCACACAAGAGTGTGCAACAGTGAGAAGATATGTGCCTTTTTCTTTCTTTGCTGTTCTCCGGTTTGTCCGGTCCGCTGCTGCAGTTTGAGGTGGTTTAAACCTGTCTTTCCTCAATCACATAAACACGGACCCAGTGCTGGGATTGGTGATACTTGGACTAGCGGGTAAAACAGCTTTAAATTTGCTGCACTTGACATCAGAAGCAGCGCATAATCAGAACAGCTCATTTTTTCTGACCTTGGGCAGTGCACAAAAAACTGACTGGATGGTCTTGTTTCACCTGTTTGTGGGTTGGAAGGTTCCAGATACACACACACACACACACACACACACACACACACACACACACTTAACGTGTAAATGTGATTCTTAAACACAGTCGTGGATAGTGCCTAGACAGATCAGATTTGTTCAGCACCGCTCTAGCTAGCCAGCATGGGTGTCAGTTAGCAAGCGTAATAAAATCGGGTTATTATCAAGTGTGTTGAGCTCACCGTATTGTCGCTAGGCTTCATCTAGTCTCGTAACAGCGACGAAATTGTGGCGAAGATTGGTTTACAAGTGAAATAAATTAGAAAAATAATTCTCATATTTAATGTTGGTAAAATTATGCATTAAAGCCTGTAAATATTGGACTCGTTTTGGTCCGTCCCTGCTGACATCTCCTTTGCTGGCTTCAGACGCTCTGTGGAAAACTATTGCCGGCGGAGGGCCGAGGGGTATCCCACACCTGCATAATGAAAGCTCTGAGTGCAGGAGATTATCTCTGCGCATTTGCATACATGTAGAAAAAAAAAAAGGTTGTGGCTTAGGGGGAGAAACGAAAGGTGATAATTTATGGAAAGCCTCTCTCTCTCTCGTTCTCTCTCTTTTGTTCTCTCCATCACTCCCTCGCTCGTCCTCTATCTCAGGCCACAAAAATCCATTACGAAACAAATAATTAATCACCTGTCGCTGCTACAAACACCTATACGCAAGCGAAAGGTCTTCAGACGTTTAACAGTTTAACCAGGCAGGTTAGGCTAAATATTTTTCTAGAACCAGGGCCCATAGAAAACCACAAGAATGAACTGTGTCATTTAGAAACGCAAGTCAGATACAGTGGCTGGGACCCTTTTTTATGTTTCTTAAATTGTGGTGTTTCTAAAGTCATCACAAATGCCAGCCGCAACCATGTTTGGCTTAAACACCCTCAATCAAAGCCAAACGGTTCTGAGCACAGAGGGGACACGGTTCCAGTGGCTTTTCCACACAGACATGGTTCGGCATGTAACGTTTACAACCATGTGGAACCGACACAGGAAAGAGCCCTGCATATTGGTATAATTCACTTGACTTGGCAGATGAAATTCACCGGCATAGCTCATAGTTTAGTTAATGTATGAACCACCTGAGGGCCATGTCATGTGTTTCAGCCACAAACCCACTATATCCTAGTGAAGCGGTGGCAGATCTTCCCCTTCTCTCTGATTTGGGCTATATTGTTTAATCTCTCTCGTAAGCTTGGCCTACTTGTATTCTAACTGCACTATTTGATGAAACCCACAGGGGGATGCAGTTCCCTTTTGAGCCTTGGTGGAGTTTGTGTTTTTTTTTTGTTTTGTTTTTTTGCCTCTTTCTCTCAGACAGCTCTATAATGGAGGGGTTTTACTTTTTTGGCTCCTCTTATTACTTCTCCTCGTCTTGAGGGACATTTAATGTAATGGCTATTAATCTAGCAGTGGCTTTAGTAGTATTTTTTGCTACTACATTCAGTAGTGATTTGTGTCAATCAAAATGCCTGTATTCAGTCAGCGTGTAAACCTCCCCCAGCTTTGGCCTGTGGAGCTATGTTAGCTGGGGTAATATACTTCCCACCAGTACATTTGGGATTAATTGGAGGGTAAACTACTATTACTATTTGTTCAAAAATTATGTGTAGTAATAGGTGTTCACAAAACTTTTGGCTGTGTAGTTTCCCTGTCATATCACACACATGTGGAGTTAATACTGGTCCCAAAACCACAAAGGTTTCCATAGAGATTCATCTTCTGTACATACATCCAAAATTAGAAGCGATTGCAGGCTAACAAGCCGACAGAACTGACATCTACCATAACGTCTTCACATGAGCCATCAATTGTTGCTATGCACTGCTGCGTTTATTCTGCTGCCTGCGCAGCCATTCATTTTTAGCATTTTGCATTTCAGACACTACTCTGCAAAGGCCAGAGAGTACTTTTCATTCATAACAGTTCCATTCAAAAGGATGATTTCAAGTTATACTTTTATCAAAAAGAACAGTAATGAAGCTTTCAGGAGTTACCTTTTCTACCTTTGGCTTTATTGAAGCTTCAATTCTTTGGTTTCAGTGCTTATTACAATATTCAAATATCAGTCTCAGAAGTTGGCTGCATGTTCAGCTTCTCATGATTCAAGTAGCTGATTGAGAATATACACTTAGCTGTCCATACAGCTTTACTTCAGAACTTGGATATCCAAATGTCAACAGGGGCGGCATGGTGGCACAGCAGGTAGTGTCGGGACCTGGAGGTTGTGGGTTCAAATCCTGCTCCGGGTGACTGTCTGTGAGGAGTTTGGTGTGTTCTCCCTGTGTCTGCGTGGGTTTCCTCCGGTTGACTGTCTTTGAGGAGTGTGGTGTGTTCTCCCTGTGTCTGTGTGGGTTTCCTCCGGGTGACTGTCTGTGAGGAGTGTGGTGTGTTCTCCCTGTGTCTGTGTGGGTTTCCTCCGGGTGACTGTCTGTGAGGAGTGTGGTGTGTTCTCCCTGTATCTGCGTGGGTTTCCTCCGGGTGACTGTCTGTGAGGAGTGTGGTGTGTTCTCCCTGTATCTGCGTGGGTTTCCTCCGGGTGACTGTCTGTGAGGAGTGTGGTGTGTTCTCTCTGTGTCTGCGTGGGTTTCCTCCGGGTGACTGTCTGTGAGGAGTGTGGTGTGTTCTCTCTGTGTCTGCATGGGTTTCTTCCAGGTGCTCTGGTTTCCTCCCACAGTCCAAAAACACACGTTGGTAGGTGGATTGGTGCCTCAAAAGTGTGTGTGTGTGTGTGTGTGTGTGTGTGTGTTGCCCTGTGAAGGACTGGCGCCCCCTCCAGGGTGTATTCCCGCCTTGCGCCCAATGATTCCAGGTAGGTTCTGGACCCACCTGGATAAGACCCTGAACTGGATAAGCAGTTACAGATAATGAATGAATAAATGTCAACAACCTATTTGCACTGGTAGTACTTCTCTCTCTCAGCTTTCAGATGAGCTGCTGCTTTAAACTCTGAGGACTAACACTGGACACTGAATGTGTTAGCAATTCTGTGCTTATCTTAATAATGGAAGATGCACTGATAGACATGGAGCTGTGTTTGGTTTCTGTGTAAAGGAATGCAAGCAGAGACAGTAGTTCAGTGACAAACCGATAATTCACATTGGATAAATAAACTGGTTCAGGATGAACATTAGACCCCAGTATTTCTCTGAATTTTATATCCTCAAAGTGACTGACTTTACACCTATTTATTCGATATCTCTCATTATAAAATGCACTGTTTATTTACACTGTGCTCTGGTGTCACCTGCCAAATGAAAGTGATGGGAGCTGACTCCAAAAAGTCAATTCTTTGACCCTGAGACCCGTGGATGTCAGGTTCGACTCGAGGCTGTATGTTAAAACTGAGTAAAGTTTAGGAGAGGTTCATGTTTGCTCCCTGTGGTGCTGTCTTGGTTAAAAATCATGTGCAGTCAAGGAAATATAAATATATATAATATAAACCGATTATTAAAAATATATATTTTTTAATTAAAATTATTGATGTATGTTTAATTATTGATTTTATAAAATTATACCAACAATGTCAATCACTGATGACTTTCCCCGTATGTTGCTCATGGCTGTAGGGACAGCAGTATTTAACCACAGCAACAACCAAGCCACTGGAAACCCCCATAAAGATAGTAATACGAGTGTGTATGTCTGTCCTTTCTTACAGATCAGATGGAGGCCATGGTGGAGATGTGTGGCGCTACAGTCATGAAAGATCCGCTCATGTTCTCCAAACACGTAGGAGTGTCTTGTCTTCTCCTCCTGCTCTTACTGACACTGCTTTCACTTTATTTTGCATGTGACAATTTCTTGACAACTTTGGGAGAGTTTGGGATGAGAAAATGTTTAAGGTAATGTTCACATTACGCTCTGTTCAAAGCTCCTAAAGAAAGCTTGTCTTTGTGTGTGTGTGTGTGTGTGTGTGTGTGTGTGTTTTCAGGGTAACTGTCAGCTCGTGGTGGTGCAGCCTGGTTTGGATGATACTCAGTCTTACTACAGAGGTGAGTAATATTTAGGCTTCGGAAATCATTGGGCCTGCAAAGAAGTTGTTGGATGGATTTGACTTGTGCCAAAAACTGGGCAATCAAGCAGACTCCGATGTGGTATAGAATTTTGCAGGAAGGGCAGCCGTGGCCTAACAGTTAGAGGGCCGGGCTTTGGAACCGGAAGGTTACCGGAACATCCATGGCTGAAGTGTTCTTGAGCAAGGCACTGAACCCACAACTACTCCTAGTGCACTAGTTAGTGTGTGTGAGTGTGTGTGTGTGTTCACTGCCACTGATGGGTTAAATGCAGAAAATACATTTCGTTGTACGTTGTACAATGACAGAATTGCACATTATCATTACATTAGGTTACATTAAAATAAAAGGCTAAGGTAAAAACAGCCTTTTAGAGTGGTTTAATTGGTTCGTTCTGGAGAAAACTACAGACTCAGAATTGTTTATAACCATGGTGATGTGAAGCAGACATCCAAAAAGTTGCTTGATGCCAGAGACATGCTATAAAAAGTTTGAGACAAGGTTTCAGTCTCAAATATACTTTGTAAAACAGTCTTAGCAGAGAAGTACGTCCTTGGAATTGTCATGTATTGTCCCCTAAGGAAATTCCTTTTTCAGATTTCAGCTGTGTGTGTGTGTGTGTGTGTGTGTGTGTGTGTGTGTGTGTGTGTGTGTGTGTGTGTGTAATTTAAGTGATGATATAGAATTTGTAAATTGTAACACCACACTAGGATATAAGAGGAGATACTTTCTACCCTTTTCCATATTTGAACACAATTCTATGGTCTAAATGGAAAGCCTGTGACCTGCTTTGGTCAAAAAACATCAAACACCACAGAAGTATTCTCCCCTGGGTCTCAAAATCCCGTTTATAGAAGTACCATTTTCAGCACCTGTTTCTTTAAATGATAATGAGCTACTGCCCAGTTCAACATGAGAGCACAGGAGTGAGGAGCAGGAGCTCTGGTTTTTATCTGCTTTCCCTCTGTTCTGTTTCCTCTTTCTTCTCCATTGTTATTTTCTCCTTTTTTGTATTTGTTTGTTTATTTGTTTGTTTGCTTGCACAGTGTAATCTGGTCTTTGTGCTTTCAAGTGTTATGATGTGAGAGGCTCTGGTGAGGGGGCAGGAAATTTCTAAAATCTCTGCACATAAGATGTAGCACAGATGCTTTCTGACAAAAAAAATGACAGAGGCTGTAGGTTACTCACTTTCTGTGCTACATGCTCAGTACACTCTCAAAAATAGCCCAGAAACCTTCTTTGCAAATACTGATGAGCTCAGCAGGCTCTTGTGTTGGGAGGTGCCCAAAAGCACCCACCCTATATGTTTGCTGAGGCAGCTTTAGACAGGTCCCATTACCCACTATCAGTGCCTACAGTGGTCCACTGTGGACCTGCTGCTAAGAAAAGTGTACTGCTTAGTCAGGGCTTCTGGGTTTTTTCATCCTGAAGATTTGGATCTGGATTCTGTAATCCAGTTTAACCTTTAAGCAGGATTAAATACTACAACTGAGCTTTTCAAAACTTTAGGCAGCAATCTTGGATACTTTGGATACCAAATACCAGGATGATTTTTATCCCACATGGAGAGGTGGATTAAAGCTGGATTGAGAGTGTTGAGGACACGCTTTGTACAGAAGTGACTTGAAAATAAACCTGTGGTCTGTAAAAGTGATTTAAAACACACACATCTCATAAACATCATATAAAATTACACTGTAAAACACGTTTTAAACTAATTTAAAAGATATTTAGACAATGTAATGTGAATAGATGACTTGTATTTAAATATATTGGCAAAAAAGAAACATTCACATAATTAGTTTGGGACTTTTTTTTTATTAATTGAACACATGCTAAAATATATTTTGTCCATCAGATGGCCACATAAGAGTTTTAAAAGCTCAGAAAATCCAGCTCTAAAAATGTTTATCATGTGATGTCTGGATTAACTTTATCCAGTCTAAAGGGTAGGGTGGCCTTTTTTTTTTTCCCTGACTCTTAGCACAAAGCTAGCCACCATGGTTATCTGTTAGCCAACAGTAACAGAATTAACAGAAGTGGCAGTTAGTGTTGTCCTCCAAGTGTGTTGAGCGCCAGTGAGGTTATGATGTAGAAACAATGGCTGGCTTCACATGTACCAGAGGAAACATACGCTGCCTGCCCTCTCTTCACTTGGTAGCCTTGTGTGATTGTGGGGATGTAGCTAATGCTGGACGTGCAATGGTGTGAAAACATTAGCCCTGTCTAACATATCCCCAGGAGACTGCAGGTTTGATTCCAGGTGATGCCTCAGCTGTCCATGTCTGGTTCTTGAACCAGTTCTTGAAACTTTGGTGTGAACCGACCCCCTGTTCCACCAGTTTTGATGGGAAGAAAGGATACATCATCAGGGTTGTTCAGTTCCAGCATCACTGTGGCTGAATTCAGCGCCAGAGCCAGAGATAAACGGACACAGTCAGGACAGTCATGGTTTGTCCACTGTTTACAGTGGGGTCAGACCATGTACACCATGATGCATGATTGTCTTTTAAAGTTTAAGTGTTTCAGGGTATGATGGTAGAGATGTCCTGCTGAGATTGTGAGCTGTAGCTGCAGAGAAAAGTAGCCAACACACCTCTGTCAAGCTGACCACAGCCACACAGCTTTTTCCTGTTTTTATTTCCTGTTTTTCTTTCCAAACCAAATCACACAAAGGGTCATTTGACATGTTCCATTTTTCAAATTGAACAAGAAAAGCTATGCAGAGCCATCTGGTTTCACAGGCCTTTTACACAGCACACCACTGAGGACAGTGTTACAAAAGTGTTACATAGTACACTGTACAATGCGTTTTTGAGGCTCTTTCTGAAGCTTCTTTATGGTTCGCACTGAAGAAACTACTAGTTAGGAACCGATTTTTCTGGTTCAGTAGGCAATTTATGTTAGTGGAAATATATTGAACAAATTATGTTTGCGAACGGAAACCAAACCACTTCCACGTTGGTGGGAAAGCTAATAAAGAGCCTTACAACTGCCAGAGCTTTCTAGTGTCTTGGAAGAAGAACAGTTTCCTTCACCTTCCCGAGGCTAGTGGCATAATGTATTTTGGGGAGATAAACTACAACTTTGGAGTCGCACACCAGTAATAGTATTTAATTTGACAATAACTGAGGATGAACAACAACAAAACCAGAATGCGTTAAGTGTAAAAGAATCAAATGGCTGGGTTCTTGCAGATTGACAGTTCTTGTAATGATTGGCAGCAGGGTTTAGCTCTCAGGTGTAGTATTTCTAGGGATCCCCACAGGTGAAAGACAGTCATGCCTTATGCCTCTATCAACAAGACAACAAACCACAAGCCGGAAATGTTGTGTGGCATAAGCATTAAGTCGATCCTTGCAGTCTGTCCACTAGACTTTGGGGGGTGCGGGTTTCAGGGATGTCGTAAATGAATAATTCATGTTTAGACTTAGTGGAGTAGACAATGGTGTCAGCTTTCCTGTCACTGAGTAACAACATTCTCCATCAAGACCAGGCTTCAGAGAAGACCCTCAGTGCAGAGTTATGTCTGTTCTGGCCTGTTCTAGTATGTGACTCAAATCTCCGTTCCAGCGAATCTGTCACTGTTAAGCTTTCTTTCCCATTTGCATATTTAGATCTCTTTGTCAAATACCCGCCTCCAGTCAAAACATGCTTAGTGATCCGACTGAGACTGGTCAGAGAAGGGGCTGTAATTGAGTTTGTAATTCAATGTTTTTCAAAGAACGTCCCCTCTGAATAAAACACAAGCTTGGAAACAGTCACTAATGGATCACTAAGATGTAATTTCCCTATGATTTCTGTTATTACCCCGTCATTGTTTTTTTTTTTTTTCTCTGTGTATCTTTCAGCTCTACAGAAGAAAGCCACAGTGGTCACCCGGGGCTGGTTGCTGGACACCATAGCAACCTACACCCTCCAGAATCCTGAGGACTATAAACCATGACCCTTGGCTGGTGTTGTGCCTCTAAATTCTCAGTGCTGCTGTAATTGGTTCCTCTGCTATTTACAAGACTGATCGTATCTCCTGCACTTTACTTGCATGGAACTTGTTTTCACTACTGCCTTGTTTTGTACATTCTGCTTGCTTTCTGTGCCTTTAGAAAAAATATACTAAAGATATATCTGTTTTAATGTGTTGCAAAATATGTTTTCCACTGTTGAGTTACAGTTGAATTCTAATTTGGATTCCATTGACCATACACTACTAAACAAATGCACAGATCGACGGAATCAAACTGGGGTCTTTAGTGATTGTAAAAATGGTAAAATCGTGCAAAGACGTATTTATTCACACTTTTTTTTTTTTTTTTTTTAACGCTGGTCTTCTGTCACTCTGTCATTGTTCTGATAAACATTTTCTTAAAGTGCAAGTGCTTCTCTATATATATATTTTTACGGCAGCCCATTTTTCAGTCTGCATTAATACTCCTTTTTGAGTTTACACTAATCTAATCTAATTTATTTGTATAGCACTTCTTACAGCTGATGTTGTCACAAAGCAGCTTCACAGAATTCCAGTAAGACAAAGATTTGACATGAAATGTAAAAAACCCCAAGTGGGCAAGCCAGGGGCGACAGTGGCAAGGAAAAACTCCCTCAGGCAGGCAGAAACCTTGGGAGGAACCAAGGCTCACAAGGGGTGACCTATCCTCCTCTGGTCAATCTACACTAGAGCTTTCTTGACACTACTTTTACTTTTTTTTGATGCTAAGGGACAGGAAAACATAAGCAGGTTGTGCCCTCAGAAAGCATGTCATATTCAACTTCAATTGGCGCTTTCCAGCAGTAGTACCATCAGAACACAGCAGTGCATTCATCTCTAATACACTGTAGGGAAAGATGTCTCAGACAAAGGCTCTTTTTACAAACTGGAGTTGGCTCATTTGTCTCAAAGATGACCAAAAGTTTGTGGCCAACTTCTCGTCCAACATTTCTTCTAAAATGGTGTCAGGGTTTGACTCTTTGCTGAATGAATGTTACCATTGTATTTCTCCACATTCCCAAAGAAACAAACAAGTATCCGCTCATCCAGTTCAGGGTCGCAGTCAGTCTGGAGTCTACCCGGAATCACTGGGCGCAAGGCGGGAACGCACATTGGACCGGCCGCTGGTCTTTCGCAGAGCAACACACACACTCACACATTCACTTTTGAGTCGCCAACCCACCTACCAAAGTGTGCCGGAGCGGGACTTGAACCCACAACCACCAGGGCCCTGGAGCTGTGTGACAATGACACTACTAGATTATTTTTATTATTCTGAGTAAGAGGAAGGTTCTGGATTTGCATTGAAATTTAGACTGGTGTAATACTCACAGGTTTAAACACATACTTTATTTCAGGTATATAGTGTTAGCATATTAGATTCCAGCAAGGTATGTTTAATTAAGCTGTAGAACCCATTTTTATGTTTAGTAAATGCCATAAAAATCACGAGCAGCCTCCCACTGTGAAGTTTAACAAATGCGTAGCTTTACTCACAGTAGACAGTCATTTCATCTTATTTGTGTAGGTTAAATACTCTGATTTGACGCCATACACCTGTACACATTGGCCTTGACATTGAGGACGTGCCGATCTGTGGCCTTGGCTAAGTATCCACTCTTCACATGCCAATGATCTAGCGCATACATCTGTTGTGCTGTTCTCATGCTCACGCAATATTCTTGATGCTGACACTGCAATCAATAATGAAAGCCTAGTAGTTTTTCCAGCCCTTGCACTGCCCCAAGGGGACCATGAAAGCCCTGACTCTCATGGATTCTCCAACCGTTTGTCCATCCATCCATCTACAGCCTACTTTTTTCCTCCTGTCCACTAAAGGATTGGCCTTGGGATGACATTCGAGTCTCGGTTGAGATGCCTGAAAATGGGCCTCACCCGTATCCCAGTGCACGGATGATGGTCACATCATGATCAGCAGGACTTCTTTGTTGCCCAAGAGCATTAGTCCCAATGGAGAACCTGTATGTCTCACAGAAGTCGCTGAGGATATGGGTTTCCATCGCGTGAGATTAGATGCCTTCAGTAGGAGGACCATTTGGAGGCACTTAGCTGTCACCCTCACTTAGCAAGCTCTGAGTGCGACTGAGAAAGAAGTCCCCTCCTTGAACTTGGTCAGTCTGCATTGGGGATATCTGGGTTTAGGTCACAGTCTGAAGGTAAGCCCTGGCTCCTTCTACACCAAGCATAGCACATGTCTTCAAGCTTCCAGTGAATTATGAGGATCCAGTGCATCTCAGCAATGCTCTATGGTGTGGTAAGTCCAAGTCCTTTGCCTGGGACAATATAATAGATATGAAATGGTTACTGGTTTCACAGTAAGAAAAATTCCTGACAGTTAGTGATATCATTTTACTGTGGTTTAAAAACCTCACATAGGTTCCAGCATCAAAGTTAGAAGGCAGCTCCCCCAGACCAGCACATGATTGTGGCTTTTTTTTTCTCCAGGGAAGATGTACGATTTGTGATTTAACTCCCCAAGGACCCTCGAAACCAGGACTAGGTGATGAGATTGGGAACCACACCACAGCTCCTTAAGACTGAGGAGTAAGCTTATGGGCAAACTGTTGATGTTCTCGTAAACACGTGTTTGGCTGTAGAAATGTGCCGCTTTAGTCTTTTTTATTTTTTTTATTTTTTTATTTTTTTAAAGGCATTCTAGCCAGAATTACATATTCATCTGCTGTTCCACATTAAATGGTGCTAAAATTATATTTAACTGCATTTTGCCATCACCTTAAATTGTGAATATGTTTCTGAGACTATCTTAACCAGTGCTCGATAACACTGCTGGTTCCACCTTAAATTGCTCAAGCGCATTTTCCTTTTTACAGTTATGCTACTGATCACTTGTTAAAAGCAAATACAATGATTACTATCTTAATATCTCATGACTTTTACAGCTTTACATGAGGCAATCGGATAAAAACAAAACTGCAGTATGTATTGTTCATTTAGGACTCGTTTTGTTTAAACTTTATTTAAATGAGTTTATATTGTGCTCTACAAACACCTGGAACACACTACTATTTTTAGTTATTTTAAGTTATTGTGATGCTCTGTTGACCTGTAAAAGGGAGAATAGAGTCTCTGTCATTTCTCCTCTGGGCTCAGCACTGCAGAAACGGCACTATGTAACTTGTAAGGTTACCACCCTACTCGCTGTTGATTTCAGTACAGTGCTGTAAAAATGAATTACACTAGGAGGAGCACCAGGAGCAAGAAAACCCTGTCTTACCTAGTGTTCCTTCGGTGTTTGTTATTCAATTTAAAACATGGTGAAATACTTAAGCTGCGTGTCAGCACTTTCTGAACATTTCAGCATATTTTTAATAATACCATTATAATGCTGAGAAACGTGATCATTTTGGCCACAATAATCATGATGTTATATTTTTATAGTGTTTCATGTCTACAATATAGCATCCATGGACAGTTGAGAACTTCTACATAGTTCTATAGTTGGGATCCTCCCCACCACAGCAACACAAAGCCATGTTATCTTCAAGTTGGACAAGTGTCCTCAAAGCAAGAGTATTGGAAGACATCAAAAGCGGACATGAGTTTGCTAGAGCGACTTCAATCGGTACGATCCAGCTTAGATGCGTTTCGCGTAACGGTGATTAATACGACCCTGAAGACTTCTTACACAGACTATGGTTCCTTAGCCTTTCTAAAGGTATCTTCCCACCCCGAGGCTGCATCCAGGGTCTTGCCTTTGATATAACGCTTTCCAGGAAAGTTTTTCCGTAATGACTGGCTTATCACCGGCGAGAGTGTTTCATACAGCGATTCATGAATTTTAATGGCGAAGGTGTAGTGAAAACCTTTCCATGCCTCGAGTCCTCTGTTGCAACACGCAGTGTCTCTTTTCTCCAGCTTTTTACTTTATGCTTGAGGTAGGATGTGTCCACAGAACGATAACAAGCATTCCCTTCCAGACTGAGGCCACAGGGGCTTTCTCGAGCACACACACAAAAACACACACACACACATATTCATACATACATACATACACATTATAATATAAATATATATATATATATATATATATACACACACACTCGCACACACACGGCTTATGCACAGGGAATCTTTCCTGCCAAGAGCATGAGCATCCTGCTGAATAATTGAATATGGAACCAGTGTAAACAGCAGTGGAGAGCAAAGATAGGGGAGAGAGCGAGAGCAAGAAAGGCCATCTCCTTTTACACACACAATAGATTGATTTATGTTTGCACACAAATGCACCCCTAAAAGATTAAAATTCATCACCAAAACCAATAGAAGTGGGTACTGGGTGCTGAATCATTCTCAGAGTGTTAGCGTGCGTTGTGCTGGTTTTAGAGGACCAGACACAGCAGTTGCTGCTAGAGTTTTTAATGACTATTCACTGTCCATTCTATTAGATACCCATTATACCTTGTTGGTCCACCAGAGACTGTAGCTCATCTACCAATGGACCCCCTTTTTTTTATAACAGAAAAATATATACTAAAGATTTTCAGTCTCCTCAAACTGGTAATAAGATGAATAGTGCTTTCTTCACAGCTCCAGGGCCTTCACCTCTAAAACAACTTGGCCACAGGATGGAGATCTCTAGCGAGAATTTTTTAACGCTTTTCGGCACATAGCTTATGGGTATTTACCTCGCTACAAGAAGAATCTACTCGGTTTTCCTGGTATGGACATTATGGAGGATGAAGAAAGTGAGAACACCTGTTCAAGAGCTAATATTGGAATGATTTTACTCAGTAGAGTGAGCCGAAACAGACAGTAAGACATGAAGTTGGAGGATATGTTGCTGTGTTCATTAGTGCTAAGTTTTGTTGAGGAAAGTGCTATAATCAGGTTGTTAGCATTACTGAGCCAGGGTGTGTGCCTGCTAACTGTAGCTGTGTTAGCTAACTTTTCAGCATTAGACAGCGTTTCTGGTATAAATTAACGCTTTTCTCTTGTTGCTGTGTGGATATAATGGATATATTCATTATAAGTTCATTTGTGTCGATGGAGCCTAGACTTTGTTGATGAATCACATTTTTGAGAATTACCGATGAACGAGGGCCAGTGGTGGCACTGGCTAACTTTAGACAGATTAGCTTACTTTTTAGCATAGCTCATAGATTCTTGTGAAAAGGGCTTTTCTGGCGGTTGTTCTGCTTATAACAGCTAGATTACCACTAAGGTTACACTTTATGGTTGTAATAACACAGTCCAATGTATATTATGAGCAATATATGGAATTAATCATGCAGTCAACATCATTATATTCAATTCCACACATTCCCCAAGCTCAACATTGAGGTAGTGTGTGTGCAGAAGCGCCTATTGTTTTTATCCGTCAAAGCCCCGAGAGCCGTACGTGACCGATATGAATATTCATAAGGTCTATGTGTGTGTGTGCGTGTATTTTTCTGTGAGAGGAGAGAGAGACTGACTTGTTTTCACCGCAGTAAACTTGAATTACACTCAGCGACAGGTAGGGGGCGCTCAGGAGACAAAAAGCCCGCTTCTTATAAAGTATTCCTTTAAATAATTGACAAGTTTGTTTTAAATGAAAGCAGGAACCCAATTTCTCAAAAAAAAACTGGCAACAGGGGGCTCTGAATGAATGCTTGAAGCCATCTGCTTTAAATATCAACCTTTCATTCCCTGGTTAATGGAATGTAAATGCAACCTCATCATATAAACTTATTTTTTCTCTATAACTATTTTATGAAAACAAACAACAGCAGAATTTGTACCTGTTATTTACCACATTGTCCTTTTACCACTTATACAGTGTTGATGCCAACGCAGATTCCGATGCAGTGTTGTGGGGAGATTCGGGTGTTTATTTGAGGGTACAGGTGTGAATATGGTTGCCAGGTCATGCCCAACATGCACAGCTACTTCTGTACCGACACAGATTGGCCCTAGAGCTTGTTCTGTCTGTCCTTGACTACAGCCACATGCTAACATGCACAGGTGGTACCATCTTGATCCAAAAGCGAATTGCAGTTCATTATTCCCTGCTCGGAGCAGCACATGTTCCAGGTCATGGAGACAGGAATGGACCTCCAGGTAAGTTAGAAGACCATGGGAGGGACTTTAGTTTGGCGGGATGTCTTGAAAGACAATGGCCAGAGGCTTAGGGGGAGTGTTTAGGAAGTAGAATTCAGTATAATTCTGCATCGCTAAGAATGATCCACCACCCAAATTATACCTACTTTGTGTGGGCCCATCAGGGTCCTGACCCTTGAAGAACAGGACTGAAATTGGCCTAAGACTGTGCTCCATTACACCAGAGAACACGGCTCTGGTGCTTTGCAATCTAGTCATTGAAGAGTTTACAATCTTCTCATCAACACTTGGCCTTGGGCATCTAGTGGAAGGCCCTCCCAGAAGAAGGGAGACTGTTAGTGCCGTGAATAAAGAACAGGCTCCATATTTATGTCAATGGTGGCATGAAATGTTCACCCAAGGCACATTGATGTCATATTCAGATGTCCACATGCTGTTTACACTCCTGGTGTGTGACTAGAGGTCTGGATCTAGGAGATTCTAGCTCAGTCCTATGGGACGCCTGCCTGCTGGATTTGTTTGATGACATCATGTGGTCAGTGCTGAGTGACGAGTAGCAGAGGAGTTCTGTTTACACTGAAGATCCCTTTGTGGAGCATTGCTTAGAAAAACATTCTCCATTCAGAGAGAGCCAGGGAGCTCCTGAGAGATTCCCAGCCAGAGAAACCTGGAGATACAACCTCTCTCTCTCTCTCTCTCTCTCTCTCTCTCTCTTTCACTTGTACACTCAACTCTTATTTTCTCCTCTCTAGCTTATGAATAGATATTATAAATCTTTATTTATAATATTTATGCATATAAATGCATTGAGTTGTACCTTCTTCCTGTTGTGTGTGTGTGTGTTTTGTGTTTATGTAACATGCACCCGTAATCAGGATCAGACAGCTGTAAATGTGTGTGTTGAGGAAGCCACTCCACTTCAGAGCACAGGGAGCTGTGCCTCAGGACAGTGCCTCGGGGCGAAGGGACAGAGAGGACAGCGCCTCGAGGATAAGAGATGCCCCGGAGACACCAGAGTCTCATCAGGATGAGGGTCAGACCCAGAGTTTGAGGACACTGAGTCTTTCTGAGGAGTGCACACAGATTTAAAGCGATGAGACATAGAAGGATACCATGCTTTTTCTTTGATATAGATAGTTCATATTTAATAAACAATATTTTATTACTGTTTAATAACATAGATCCTCTCCTCTTCACAATACTTGAATAATTTATTACTTCACAGGAAGAAAGACACGGCTAACCAGGTCCATCCACACAGTGCGAGAGTGTGCTATTTCAGGACAGGTTTGTTACAGGATGACGAGGGTCAGGTCAGGTCGGGCAGAAAGACTCTAGGTCTGAGATGTTGGAATTATGGAAATCTAATGTATGCTAGGGATAACAGTGCCACACAGCTTCAGGGTCCTGGGGCCTTGGGTTCAGTCCCCACCTTGGGTCTCTGTTTATGAGGACTTTGTTGTGTTCTCCCTGTGTCTGTGTGGGTTTCCTCCAGGTGCCCTGGTGGTATAGGTGTGTGTGACTCTGTGAAATTTGTCCACAGGTGTGATTGAGTATGTGAATTACTGGGTGAAAGTGATGCCCTATGCTGGTCTGGTGTCCTGTCCAGTGTGTGTTCCTGCCTTGTGGTCAATGATACCATGACACAGATCAGGATGAAGTGGCTACAGAAGGTGAATGAATGAATAATAGGCTAAATTACTTAGAACATTTAGAAACCCTTGTTCCTCTGGCCACATGGTGTGTTCATGCGTAACCTGGTGTAAGTGCATTGTTCTGAAGTAGTGGCCACTCTGAAACTGACCAGAGCTTCACTGAAGTATGGAGAAAGCATTGCAGTCACCATTCATCATCTTTTCTTTCACTTATGGAAGTATAGCTGTCTGCTCATTAATCCATTTCTTTGGCTTCACTATCCATCAAAACCCATCATAAATGACCTATCCTTTAAAGAGTGCGTTCAGGGAAAAGTGGACACTGCTTACTTCAAATGCAGTTGTTGTGGGTCTCTAATAGACTTGTTTATGTTGTCTCTGTTATGTGGAAACTGTTTGACACACGGTATCTAGAATGCACTTACACCACTGTACACATGAAACGCTTCCCTACATACTGTTTATTTCTCTGAGGATAACCCATCAGCCACAAGACTGATGACAGAGGAACTTAATAACACTGATAATCTCATTCAAATGACACCTGTGATGTGGTGGAATATATCAGGTGGCTGCAAGTGAACACACAGTTCTTGAAGTCGATGTTGCAGAATGAGTCCTGCCATTGTCTTGCTGAAATAACCATGGACTCCCCAGAAAAACACATCACCTTGATGGTATCATATGGCTCTCTAAATTCCTATATTTTACGATGTGATTGGCTGAAAGCCGTTTCAGGAGTGCCAATATTACACGATAACGGCACTCTGACCGAAGCTCTTTAGGTATCACTCCGCAAAATACATGTAACCTAGCAACGATGCCATGGCTTACAAGAGAGCGCTGTGCCTGGGCTATTTTACCCAACAGGGTATCGGTTCTGTTTCCATTTCCATACCTTAAAATACTCTAAAGTAAAGAGTTTATGACACAGTTGACCATTATAAATAAATAAATAATTAAATTTCTACGTCTATGTGGTTTCTGTGATTGTGTTTAACTCGAATCGAGGTGCGTCTGTTTTCTTTGCTGCTCCCGTTCACCAGTTCAGCAGCATGGCTCTGGAGCGATACTCCAAAATACTCACTTTTAACTTTAACAGAGAGAATTGCCATCGTTTAGTGTATGATATATATTACTATGATCTGAATCCGCTGTAAACAATGGTTAAACCATGACATTATAGTGACTTGATGCGTTTATGCCTGCCGGGTTTAACCTGACGGGTTTAACATCGCACAAGTTAAAGATCTAGAGTACGTTGAAAAGAGCAAAAGGAATGTGTGACGGAATAGAACTATTTTTCCTCGCGGAAGGTTGATAAATAAGATTTGTTTAAAATGATCTGTTGTTTATCTTAAAGCCTAATAATAAACTGCCATAACGAACTGTGGTATAATCACAATAACCTCAGCAGTGTTTTTGCATAGAATTGGTGTATGGCTTTCTCTTGTGTAACAGAGTTTCAGCTGGCATTTCTTAAAGCAGTGGCAGACTGTGTTAAGTGACAGTGGTTTTACAATCTACACCCGAGTCCATGTGGCTATATTTATCACAGTGAAATCATGGTTTCTCATTCAATTCTGTCTAAGGTCACACAAACATTCAGCAGTGGTTGGTTTCTGGTCTTGTCCTATACAGACTGGGCTTTATGTGGATTTGCCTTAACAGTATTATGTACAGTATACAGTAAAAGACCTAAATTCTTTGCACTGAAAAAATTGTTCTTTTTGAACTGTTTGAACATTCTCTGATGATGTTTAGAAAGAAGTTGTGAGCTATGACCCCTCTCTGCTGCGGAGACTAGTGCTATTATTATACCTTTCATATTCACCTGCGTAGAATGGAATATTTAAAGTGTAAGTTTGTCCTCATATTTATCCCTGTCCCAACTTTTCCGCGTGTATTGGAAGCATCAAATTTGAAATCAGATTATATTTACAACATACAATCAATTTGTTCAGTGAAAACATTGGAAATCTTTTATTTTTGCTTTTGTCAGTTAAATAAATGTCCAAGAGAATAAAAAAATATAGTTTTCATTGCATTTTAAAGTTGCATCACAACTTTTCCAGAAAAATATATTTATTTAATGAACATACACATGCAGATGATTCAGATCTAAATGTAAGCTATTGTTTTGCTGCTTCCCTTTGCTCCAGTGTCTGTTCAGCAGCTGTGCTGTGTAATTTCTCTGTGTTTTTATTCAGGAGCTGATTTCCCTGAATAGATTTCTTGCAGAAGAAAGGAAGAAGGCAGCGGAACCACAGCACCAACAAGAAATTAAAAGCTCAGCGTCAGGACTGGTGGAGGGGGCTGGAAAGAGGATGCTGACTTGAGTTTTCACTCAGTGCTTCAGTGCCTCAGTGTAAATGTGTGTGTGTGTTCTCCTGCATTTCCTTTCACAAATGTGGAATTTGCTAATGTGCACTGAAATTACTTAAAGGGGAATTCCAGTTATATTTAAAAAGTTCTCCAAAATTCTGTCGCTGAGTTGTACGTCAAGAGACTGAGAGAGAACTAAAATCAGTCAAAATTCATCTGTGCATGATACATTTGCATCTATTTGTCATTTTTTATATAATTGGACACTGTGGCTGTGACCAAAATGACTCCCTAATCTCTCTATTAATGTCCCCCTTTGGTATTGTGCTAAATAGTGATGTTCACTAAGTGCTTGTTTACTTGTTATTAAGCAATGGAACTCCCAATGCTTCCTGGTCCACATTCACCTCATTCAGTGAACTACAATGTTTACTATAAATTACGAGTGACTCAAATTACACCTAAAACATAAATAGGGACCCATAGCCTGTGCCTTTAAGATTTATTTGTAATGGCCTGTTATTGGTATAACATTACAACCACAATGAATTCAAAATGGCTGCATTGACAGCTTAATGCTGCATTCGAGTGATACCAATTTTCCCACTTGTAAATTGCATCTGAACAGCAGACAAAGTCACATTTACCACTGGTAAACTTGGAATTCTAGATGATACACAAGTTTACGAGATGTGATTGATGTGATATCAAGACCTTTTAGCTCTTCCCCTGGAGAAAATGGCAAATATGCATTGGAATCATCTCATTATGTATGTTTCCTCTAGATACATGTCAAATATTATGATCAGATTTGTTTTTACTCATAAAAATGTGTCCATAATGGCTCCCTATTCACTATTCTCTCATATTATTCACTATATAGTGTACTATTATGGGGAACTGGGTTCAGGAGCGAACGATTTTGAACACAACACATGCAGGTGAGTGGAACACAAAATAGGGCACTATATAGTGAATAAGTCAAAGTTTAGAACATCTATTAGGTTTGTTTATGTTCAGAAGCTCTGCGTATTTTAGGGTGGAACAATAGGTTTGAAGAGAAAAACGACTTCTTTGTACATGGCAGGAGTGACTTTGTTAACTTGTATGTGTTTATTCACTCTTTGAATTACCATAGAAATCCATATGTAACACAATTTGTTTAGTTTGTAACACTATAGGTCTACTGTCATGCAGGCAGCAGTCTCCAGAAATAAGAGGGGTTCCTAAATAATCTGAAAAATCATAAATAAAGCAATATGCTGTGAGCAGAGAGAGGGGAAGGTTAGCATATCTGAATGAGCCACTTGTTTTTTACTTGTTTACTGACACTGCGGGTCTTTGTAAACAAATTTGACCTGTTTCTAATGCACAAACAGACTGGAGAGCTAGCAAATGGTGAGGAAACAAATTCTGAATACAGTCATGAATGTTGAATTTAATTTCAGAGAATGGTTCATACAAAGTGGACCCATGTTAGCTCTGTTAGCTTATGTGCTATTTCCTAGCTACTGATATCAACCTTTACATGTAACAAAATGTCCATAATGATGTGAATTATGGGGTGGAGTGCTGCTGTTTTGAGTATATTGTGGTAAAGGTCAGACATTACAGAGATTTTTTTCTGCCGAGTGTGCTTGGTCACTCTTATACACATATCCCTTAAGACATTTCCGTAAACATATAAGCCTGCTGCCTTTAGCGGAACAATTACTGTTTTTTCCATATCTCTGAGTTTATTTTCTCATGTCCTTACTCCTGCGAAGGATGGGTCAGCAGATATTTGGGACAGCCTCTTGCACCCCTGTGTGATTTCTGGGTTTTTTGTTTTTTTTTTGTTAAAGGTGACAGACATTATGTCACTTCACATTAGCTCTGAAGGTTTCTGCTGGTTTCACTGCCAGTTCTGGACGTTATTTTAGTTGTTCGGCTCTTATATAACTGGCCATGAGAAACTCTCGGGGCTGTAGCAAAGGTTTTTACACACAAAATAGAAGTGTAAACACTGAGTGGATTAATAAGTTATAACAATATAAATCATAGCTGACACTGAGAGGTTAATTAAGACAATTATGTAAGCCACTGTTTTTTTTCTCTTCTAAATGTACATTTTCAAACATTTTTATACTAACTCATTAGTTTCTCAGTCCCAAGAATATTGCTTTGCCCACTTAAGATCACCTTGGATTTCCTTAGCTATGGTATGCATCAGTGAATGGGCTTAGCACTGCTTCAACTGGAAGTTGGCTGTTTATTGGCTCTTGTAACAACAAATATATAGTAGCCACTGATAACACATGCAACTCAGTCATGTGGTTACATAGTATGATCAGCTTAAGTGGGCTTTGTTGTCATTTCTAAATTTAAATTGTACACATAGGTACAAAATGCTGATGATAATGTTTACTCTTAGGGGTTGATTACTGATCTTTTCCCTATGACAAAATATTAATAACTAATTATTTTAATCTACACTTGGTATTTTGAACTTATCTCTCAATAAGCGCTAGCAGGCTAAAATACGACTTGCTGATTTTAGCTGATAACAGGTTTAGCTTCAACACATTTTTACAACTAAGCCACCAAAAGTAGGCAATAAGAGAAGACATTATCCCTCTTATGTCATTAATTTAAAAAAATATTTTATTTCATTTAAGCCAATAAGAGAAAAGCATTGAACAGCTCCTGAGCCAATGGTTTCCCTTTTGGGATTTGGGGCCAAGCAGTGAGAGGACTATCTGCCAGAGCCTAAACAGCTTTATAATAAATAATGACGTGAAATTAACTATATTTCACCCCATATTTCAAGGTAAAGTGATATTATTTTGTGATTATTTTCACAAAACAAGGATTAAGGTTTATTACTTATGGCTTTCACTAAGGTATATTTCTATCTTTAGGGAAGCCTTTGTTTATACTAGTGTGCACATAGAGTAAAACTGCTTTAGTAGTTATTAGTTATTATAGCCATTTCTACTGTCATTGCTGGTATTTTTAATGATGTAGATAATAATTTTGATTATGTAACAGCAAATGAAACATTTTCAGGGTGTTAATGTGTTTTAGGCACCTCTACAGTACAGAAACACAAAAGATGAAACTGAAAAATCACAAATTGATTTAACTGAACACACCATGAGAGACTGGAGACCTGTCTAAGGTGTTTTCCTGACCTAAATGATACCAGTATTTTCCAGATCCACCGCAACCCTCATCAGGACAAAGCGTTTACGGAAGATGAATTAATGAGCTTTGATGAGTAAAAAACATCGATTCGTGTTCTTGTATAACGTCATGTGGATGTGCTTCGATGAAGGGGGTGTGAATTTTCTGATTTGTTAAGTTCCTGAAGGAGAAGCTGCTCGTCCAATGCTGGGAGACACCGTGCAGAAACCGCAGAGTAGCCAGGTATCCGAGGTTAATCAGCCGTTAAATCTCTTTACGGTGTGATAGCCGTCATCTCGGAATGTGAGGGAGGGCTCAGAGGACCGTGTTCCAGAACATTAAACCCGCGAGTGATGGCACTTTCTCAAAGCGGTGTGTAGGAGAGGACAGTGTAACTTTAAAGCCGAAGTTTGGCCGACATTCAGATGTGCACAGCTTTCCCCCTCATGCCAAACGCAGAACTTTACGCCTTTAATCTTTAATGCCGTTTCCAGTGTAGCACATGCATCTAATAGCTACCCTAACACCAAGGAGACGGAGGACCACTGCTGACCCGCTGAGGGCAAAGCTGGAGGTCCACTAGTGTTTTACACAGCGTTTTCTGAGCGGACCACTGGTGATTAAACAGAATTTAAGACAAAATACCACATTTGAGCACTTTTCCATTCACAGTTCAATTTACAATTTTTTCCTTCATTAGGTTCTTTTTGTTATTGTGTATAAATAAGATTAGTAAATAATTTTACTCCAGCACAGTGTCAACATTTTTATCATTTAATTATTATATATCAGGCTTATACTCATTATATCTCTCATAGTTGTTGGTAATACTTGTATTAGTTTGTTTTCCAGAATAAAAGTCAGAATTTCAAATGTGTTTGAGGAGATTAAAAATTAGTTTTATCCTGTACACATTACAGTAAAATGAGTGGTGTGATAGTGGACCAGCAGTGGTCAACAGTCAGTGGTGTTCAAACCTTTTACGCCAGTGGACCGATATATGTCTGGGTTGCTAACAAGCTAACGGAGTCTTATTTACACAAGCTATCATGGAGTGTGTTTGCCCCAAACTTTGTGGAGTCGTTAAATAAACTCCATTTGCCTCTTTCTTGTTGTTTCTGACCCTCTGTTAAATACCTGTTTACTGTATTCTGCAAACAATAAATAAATAAACAAATTTGGACACAAGTTTATCCAGAATTTAGTTTCCATTGTATTAAACGTGAGAGCTCTTTGCTGCAGTAACAGCTTCTACTTTTCAGAGGAGGTTTAAGGCTGGAATATTTCTGTGAGGATTTGATCGCATTCAGCCATGAAAACATTACTTATCTCGGCTGATTTTGGAACCCATCCTCACAATCGAATCTCAAACACTGAATGTGGCTGAGGGGAATCTGGGGCAAAGGGAAGTGTGTGTTTTATAGATTTTTCAGAAAGCTTAAGATTAACAGCAATGTTTAATGTTTTCATCAGGGAAATCAACACTGAGCAATCTTGGAAGCCATCTGTAGTGTCTGGTGTGTGTGTGTGTGTGTGTGTGTGTGTGTGTGTTTACATACACTTATCACATGAGATGTCATCCTGCTTCTTAGACCTTCACCACAACTAAACATTTGTATCCGTTCTGCCCCTGACTTCAGAAGATGAGGATGAGCTGGTGTTCAGAGGCTGTTGGTGACATTTCCATTCTTCTGGAGCTTTTTGTAATGGTTCTTGATGGAATTTAATCTCAGTCAGAATTACAGCTAGTATTTTCAAATTAACTAATTCCTTCATTCATTCGTTAAGTCATTTTGTGTAAACACTTTGTTCTGTTCAGGGTAGTGATGTGTCTGGAGCCCACCCAGAATCATAGGGCACAAGTCAGGAACACACACTGGACACGGCACCAGTCCATCACAGGACAGTCACTCATACATTCACGCCTGTGGACAATTTCACACACTCACCCAGTCACTCACACACTCACACCTGTGGACAGTTTCATACACTCACCCAGTCACTCACACACTCACACCTGTGGACAGTTTCATACACTCACCCAGTCACTCACACACTCACATCTGTGGACAGTTTCACACAGTCACTCACACACTCACATCTGTGGACAGTTTCACACACTCACCCAGTCACTCACACACTCACACCTGTGGACAATTTCACACACTCTCCCAGTCACTCACACTCACACCTGTGGACAGTTTCACACACTCACCCAGTCACTCACACACTCACACCTGTGGACAATTTCACACACTCTCCCAGTCACTCACACTCACACCTGTGGACAGTTTCACACACTCACCCAGTCACTTACACACTCACACCTGTGTGTCAGTCCACTTACAGATGTTTTCTGGCCTGTTAGAGGGAAATGGATTTACTGAAATTCTCACTGACTTTGAGCTGAATTAGGGTTGAAGCCAAGACCAGGACCCCAAGACCCTGCAGGCTCCTATTTTCAATTTATGGAGAGGTTTAAAAATTGAGATGTTTTGTTCTGGTAGAGACACTATTGGATGTTGAAGAAGAATTACATTATTAATCCCTTTGGGGAAATTGACAAAAAGTCAAAAATGTTATGAATGACTTGTTTTTTCCTCAAAACAAAAACAAAGTGTAGGCACTGAACTACGTTACATCCACAAACACAGGAAACTTTACATTTCCTTTTCTCAGCTAAATATGGTCTGGACTGAAGGCTAACACAACCGTTAGGAATTCTCTGCTTGTTTGTGCGAGCTTTGAGAGAGACAATTACACAAAATGTTCAAGGAGTCACATTTGGATGTGGTGGAGGGTCTGGAAGGACTCTAATATTTGTGTTTCTGAGTGTGTGTTTGTGTTAAATGCTTGTTTTAAATAGGTCAAGTTGTAGCAGAGCGTAGACGATGTAGCTGATGCTGCTGGAGCGAGTCCAGTGTGAGTCACGCAGCCAGACAAAGTGGCTGAGCTGGTGGTGGGGGTTGTTTTCAGTTCATTTGAGGGGCCGCTGTCCAGAGGCTGATCTCTGGGCGTTGGGGAGCCAGTCGAGTGTGAGAAATTGTTTTTTTTTTATTTAAACGATAAGGACAAACAATAGAAAAAACAAGAAAAGCTGCAGGAAAAACAAAGGTCGGAAAGGGAAGGTGTAATAAGACAGGAAGGGGCATTCATGTAATGTATTTTCCCTTAGGTACTGTATACTGTATGAGGAGTAAACAACAACTTAAAAAGCTTTAGCAAGTGGTGCAACTCTCATGGTCTCAGTCCATTTATCTCGAGATTTCTGGGTCGAACACTGCCCGTGTCCTAGCTTTCAGAAACCAAATGGAAGATGTCCGAGAAAGCTCTCTTCCTGGTTGTGGAAGGTAATGATTATGCAATGTTAGCTGACATAACACATCTGGGCATGTAGTGTTCTCCTCCAAGCGTGTTGAGCACCAATAAAGCTGTATTATAATTAATCCAATGGTAATGGTAAACAAATTCCATAACAAACTCCAGAGTGTGATAAAAAAAAGGGTGGTGTGTTCTCCCTGTCTCTGCAGGTCTCCTCCAGTAAAACATGCTAAATGTTATATTTTTTTGTGTAATATTTGTGATCTGTGCACAATTGCCTATTTCTTCCCCTGACCTCTGATGGGAGTATCTCTCTCTCTCTCTGCCCTGTTTGACCCTTCTGTCTCTTGGCTGTACTGTAATGATGTCTGCCCTTCTTCCATATGCATCCTCTTCAGAGACATCAATCTCCTCGAGTGGTCACTGGGGTCTTAGACAAGGTCACTGTGAAAGAATGACCCTGAAAAGAGGCCCAAGAGCAGTTTCATTTATTCTGCTGGAGTAAAAAAATAAAATACTTGAGTTATGTACTTCATTGCTATACTTAATTAGTGTTTGGGAAGTTCACTGAAATTAAATTCTTTTGTATGGTGTTTTATTTTAAATTGTAGTTTCCCAGTAAGAGTTACAGAGGAAAAAACTATTTAAAATCAGTGCTCTCCTACAAGCGTGCTGAGGCTAAATGACTCATTATGATCATTATCAGCAGTTTGAAAAATATGAGGTGACCCTTCATCCTGGAGGTTTTCACGTTCCCAGCTTAATTTTGTCAGACTTCGATAAATCTCCCAGCACACCCCCAAGAAACCAATGATATATTAGCAACAACCAGGGTAAAAGAAGGTATAATTAGAGGAGGCAAAGAATAATGGATGGAGTTGAATTACGCAGGGTGCTAGGCCAAGGAAAGCTTTTCTGAAGCACATTGATCACAAACCACAAAACTGTGGCCAAGACATGACAGCAGCCATGACACAAAAAGGCTACAATAATGTTTGAAAACCTAAAACAGATCCTGTTCCTGCTCAAAACACTGTTGTCCTCTCTCTCTCTCTGTCTTTCTCTCGCTCTCAGGTCAGAGTATCTGGCAGAACCATTGAATCTGTCACCTCCTAAGCACATCCTGGCTTTCCCCCCACTCTCTTCTCTGCTTTTCTCTCCATTTTTTCTTTTGTTTAGTCTCCACACTTCCCCGGTCTGGCTCAGAGAGATAGTGCCTTGCTCTGGCAGGAATTAAAGCAGAGTCATGATTTGTGGAGCGCAGACATTCCTGATCCCAAAGCCAAATCTCACCCCATTCCAGTTCACTGCGCCAGGAATTCTCTCCATAAAAGTGCGCTGATCAATTGTGGACACCTGCTTATCCAGCATTTCTACAGAAATGAGCTGTAGGATTGGGTAGATTTTAGGGCCTAGGGTCATCATGCCCAATGTCAAGCATTGGCTAGAGAGGTGCAAGGCCTTCCTGCATTGGGTTGTGGAACAGTGGAAGTGTGTATTCTGGAGTGATGGAGTGCCATGTAATACATTTGGGATGAGTTGGAGTGGTGTTAGGGATCCAGATCTCATTATTTATCATCAGTACCTGACCTCAGTAATGTGTATGTGGCTGTCATCAACTGCTGCTCACAACAGCATCCAAGCCGTAGCTGTTACTGCAGCAACTTTAGAAGAAATGTAGTAGGAAAAGGAGTGTGAAATGGTGTCCAAATATGGGAATGTGGTGTGAACAAACCCCATAACACTTTCTAAAATTGAAATAAAAATTTAAATCTGTAATTTGATCATTCACATTCGAACCTTTATGTAACAGACAAAAGGACAAAGTAAAAATTATCAGTGTTTTCAAATACATATTTAATTCTATTTGATAAAAATATAAAAACATAGAGATTGACGCCTACAAGACACTCAAAAAACAAACCGTGGCATGTTTACCACTGGGCTGTATCACCTTTTCTTGTAATCATACTTCTTAATCATTTGGGAACTGAAGATACTGACTGTTTCAGTTTTGCAAGTGAATTTTTTTGCCCATTCTTGTTATGAGACTTGAGCTGCTCAACGCTCTGTTTGCTATCATCTGATTCTACTCTTTGTGATGCACCAAACATTTTCTATCTGTGTCCCTACTTTTCTGAAGTGTATTACAGGAATTCAAAATTTTTCGAAAAAAAAAAAAAAAAAAAGTTAATTCATTTATTCATTATCTGTAACCCTTATCCAGTTGAGGGTCACCGTGGGTCCAGAGTCTACCTGGAATCACTGGGCGCAAGGCGGGAATACACCCTGGAGGGGGCGCCAGTCCTTCACAGGGTGACACACACGCGAACACACCAAACTCCTCACAGACACCCCCAACCTCCAGGTCCCTGGAGCTGTGTGACCGTGACCGGAAATTATGTCTTTGTACATTTGTCAGTTACATAAAGATGAACAGCACCATTTTAGAACATTCCTTCATTCATTCATTATCTGTAACCCTTATCCAGTTCAGGATCGCGGTGGTTCCAGAGCCTACCTTGAATCATTGGGCGCAAGGCGGGAATACACCCTGGAGGGGGCGCCAGTCCTTCACAGGGCAACACACACCACACTCCTCACAGACAGTCACCCGGAGGAACCCACATGGACACGGGGAGAACACACCACACTCCTCACAGACAGTCACCCGGAGCGGGAATCGAACCCACAACCTCCAGGTCCCTGGAGCTGTGTGACTGCGACATCTACCTGCTGCACCACCGTGCCGCCCCATTTTAGAACTTGACCACCCTTATAAATGTTTATGAATGCTTTGAAGTCTGTTTTTTAAATGATTTTATGCTGTTAAAAATAATTAATAATCTGTTAAAACACATGGATAGAAAGAGCAACAGTGACCTGTTGTTTGCCAAATAGTGAACCAACATTCATCTACACTATTAAACCTCAGATCTTGCAGGGTACTGACCTTACTTCGTCTTCTCCTTCAGCACATATTTATTAATAATTTTAGCCATTTACCCACCACGTTTAATGAATTTACCTCAAACAGAGTGTTCTTTTAGACATTAATGATAATGTGTTAATATTCTTAAATTTCAGCTTTGCATTTTTGAGTTAATTGATGCTTCCAGTATCTGACAAACAACATGTCACTGTTGCCCTTTCTACCTGAAAGTTACAAATGATTATTAATGATTTAACAAAATTTCCCAACTTTTCTGGAAACAGGGTTTGTGTAAACAAGCAGTCAAAGGCAACCATTTTCAGAGCTATTTCCATCTCAGAGCTAACATCATCCCCATCCCGACGGTCCGTGATACCAGGGAGTCCAAGTTGTGTTTGAAGCGACATTTTGTTTCCATTCTGTTTGCATTTGGAGTTGCCTATGGCAACCATGTCTAGCTCCCGCTGTGCTATTGATCTCTTTTTGGCTCGGTAAACATCGCCAGCCTCTAAAGGTTTCCTCCTCAAGCCGTTTTTCCTGCCAGTGTCCTCCCTTTGTCAGTGTCTGTTGTAGATGATCTTGTATGAATTGGATTTCTCTGTGTTGGACAGCTGGGTCTTGGTGGGCAGTGACTGGGTTTAATTGCAGGCCTACTGGCCATGATCAGTGTAGTGCAAAGCCCTGTTGTTTCCAACTAGGACACACAACTAGAATGCAGAAGGATTGCACAGATTACGCAGTTCCCAAGTGTTCGCAGTTCCTAAGGCATTCCAGGCTGTTACTAAGCAGTTGCTGTGTGGTCACTATGATGAAACTGTTTTTGATAAGTGGTTGCCTCTGTGTTCCTTATGTTGATTGCAGAAAGTTGGCAACCCTAAGTATACGACTAAATCGGTTGTTTGCAAATTATACGTTTTAAGTTTGAGATCACTTTTTTTTTTGTGCATCCATAACTTTTCTCTTCTAATATCGCTTTCTAATTCTTATTTTCATTCATTCATAACACACTGTAGGGTCGCGGTGGGTCCAGAGCCTACCTGGAATCACTGGGCGCAAAGCGGGAACACACCCTGGAGGGGGCAAATTCTTATTTTTGCCTCATATTTAGGAATTTATATTATAAATTTATTTGGATATTTTTGATACAAAGTCTACACCAGAGACTTTAAAGACCTAATTAATGGATATATATATATATATATATAAAAAAAAAATATATATAAAAAAATATTTTTTCTCTAAACATAAACTCAGAGGATATAACTATATTTTATTTAAATAATCATCAAAATAACAAATAATTTAATTAATCCTCTAAATAATATTTACTAACGTAACATTTGTTTATGTAAACATATAAACAGATGAAATAAATAAGTTGCAAGGTTAGTCCCACTCCCCATTCATTTACATAGAAACCAGGAAGTTTATGTTCCCCTCCAAGCGTTTTGAGCTGCATTGGCTTGGTGTTAGCAACAGTTTTAAACACAGACATGAATAAACATACTGGTATATTATGCTCATTTGCATAATGTGCAGATTTGATCCTCTTTTAACTGTTTTCTTTTTTCCATTGATACAGAAGGCTTACTAAGACAGGCACAGGTACGAGGAAAGGAAGGATTTTGGTTATTACACACACACGTTATGTGTTAAACAGAATAATAGAATAGGATGGAGGATTTTGTATCATTGACTAGAGAGCAAGTGTGTGTGTGTGTGTGTGTGTGTGAGAGAGAGAGAGAGAGAGAGATGATGATGATGATGACGATGGTGACAGAACATGTAGGAGCCCAATTTTAAAATAGCTCTGTCTATACTCCAGCCAACCCTCTGTGTATTATTCATTAGATAGTGTGGTAAGAGAAGGAGAGATACATCATGTAACCAAAAGTATTTGGACACTTGCTTTTTCTATACAGTCCTTCTGACATCACCCGTATTGCCAGGGAGTTCTTACCTCCTCCTAGTATCAGCACTCTCTATTTTATCAGCTTCACTGTGCTCCACTGTGCACTTTGTCTTCCTGCAAAAACACACTGTAGTATGTTCTGCATTCTTTAATAGTCCACTTCTATTGTGTTTGTCAGCGCTCAGGACCCCCACAGAGCAGGTGTGATGTGGTGGTGGATCATTCTCAGCGCTGCAGTGACACTGACGTGGTGCTGGTGTGTTAGTGTGTGTTGTGCTGGTGCGAGTGGATCAGACACAGCAGTGCTGCTGAAGTTTTAAAGCCCTCAGTGCCACTGCTGGACAGAGAATCATCCACCAAACAAAAACAGCCGGCCGCTAGCGTCCTGTGTCCACTGATGAAGAAACAGAGAACGAGCAACAGAAACTGTGCAGGAACTTTACATCTATAAAGAGGACCAAGGATCTGATGTTGGATAATAAACTTCGGATCATAAACTTCACTCCAGCTCATTCCAAAACTACCGGATGGAGCTCCATCACTCAGGAGGGCACCCTTCCACTGCTCCAAAGCCCAGTGTGTGGCGTGGTGACCTTAGGCTCATGTAAAGCTGTTCCAGAATGCTTTAATGCTGTATTTGTACTACTGAAGACAACTGAACATCAGTTCACTAATTGTGAGGGGTGTCTACACACTTCCAGACTCACTGTGAGTCTTGTAAAGGCTGACCATCAGAGATACAGTGTCCACAAAAGAATCTGCCGAATCGGCCGAGCATGGATCGGTCAGCGGTATGAAATCTCAGCCAAGTGACTGTGAATGTGATCTTTGGCATTTCAGTCTGACATTCTCTCTCTCTCTCTCTTCCTTTCACTGTCTTATGGAAATGAAGGGAGGAGTGCATTCATTTGTTGTCCCAGCAGAAGAACAGTCGGCATCTTAATCGGAGGAAGCGAGCGAGGGATCGATTAATGAGGCAGAGGAAGAGAAGTTGAGAGTGTGAGTCATGCAGGAGGTAGACTACAATCAACAGAAAACACACACACACACTGAAGCAAGCTGCTGTAAAAGCTTCATTAACCAGTGACAATGACGCCCGTCTGTTCCTAGAGTGCTGTGCAAAATCAGAGACTGACCTTACTTTGGTGTATAATTTCCAAGAGCTATTTATGAAAAAACATAAGATTATTCCCATTTAAAACCAAATTCAGAAAATAATTACTGTTGTACTATTTAAGAAAACAAAACAAACCTTTCCCACTACTCCACAATGGATTTGGGTGATTTTATCCTCCTCTAAACAGCACATTTGACATTGGGATCATGTGCAGCTGCTTCACACCATCACTTTTTCATGTCCTACTTCTCTGTGGAGAGATATACACAGATATATGTGTGTAGCCGGACTGCTATGATCCCAGTGCCTGCATTTTAAAGCAACTGGTCATTATTTGAGGTGTTCTTCAAGTGTTGGCATTAGCCGCGTTTTTTAACAAGAACAAGAAAACACCCCAACAAAACGTATGTTTTTAATTTAAATCATCAGTAGTTTTCTCTCTTTTCTGTCTGGGACTCCTCCAGCTGTAGTCAGGCAGTGCACATTCAGGTTTTAGGACGTGGCTTTAGGATGTGGGCAGAAGGGAAACCCCTGAACTCCCTCTATGGATGGATATATTAACATAGTGTGGTAGGAGGCAATAACGCAGCCAAAGGCCAGTGAGGTCTCCACTTGGAGAGCTCTAGTAAATGAACTGTGGTGGGACAGGAGAGGTTACCATGTGCCTGTTTCACCAGGAATGGGTTTTTAAAAAGCCACATTTTAAACAATATTCAAATGGTGGACATAACCCAGGACCCCTCTAGTAAAAGCTTAGCCCCCGATTCCTAAAATGGTAGCATTAGCACCGATAAACTATAGAATTCATCCCGGTTTAGATCAAATTATACCATATCTTCCACCACTGGAGTGAAGTGGGTCAGACAGCAGTGTCCAAGCAAGGAAGTCTGTTTGTTTGAACACACTGACAGCTGGGAGGGATGAGGGAGGATGACTGTGTCAACCTCTCACACACACACACACACACACACACACACACACACATACACATACTCGTCACGTCCCTCTGTCATCTGCACTAACAGGATTATTTTTCTACTTATTCTACCTTTAAAACAATGCAGCAATCCAATGACAGTATTACACACACACACACACACACACACAGAGACACACACCGGTTGACAGCTGTAGTCAGCTGAGTCACGTTTGCTAATTCCCACAAACACCAGTTGTTATTCAGGGGTACAAACAGAGAGACATTTTCATATTCACAGACTTATTACTCAACCCCCATCCCCCCCGCCACACACACACACACACACACACATACAACTTTGTGAGGACCAAATCCCATAAGTCTTATGAAAACATGGACGTTCTGTGGAGAAAAAAACTTTTTCTTTATCAAACAACTGTAGACCAAAGTTAATCCCAAACCTGCTTGTGTTACTATCTTTGTGAGGACTCTGACTTGCACGTGTGTGTGTGTGAGAGAGCGAGAGAGAGAAACAGAGAGGGCAGGTCCTGGCCGCCCTTGCCCCGAGCAAGTGTCCTGACCTTCTTATACAGTGTTGTGAAATGTCACACTGTGGTTTTCTCACATACAGAAAAATGTCCTGGCACTACACGGATCTAAGTGTGAGAGTGTGTGAGCGTGTGTGTGTGTGTGTGTATTTGAGTGGGAGGGTTCAGTAAAATATAAACATATTAGTTTTAAACTGCTGCTAACACATCATTATTACCAGAGCACAACACGCTTGGAGGAGAACCCTCACTGCCCAATTCTGTTACAGTAGCTAACAGACCATGTAGTGTGTGATGTAGAGAGCTGGGTTGTCATTAATCCCTGTCTGGAATTTGTTTTTGTTTTTTCAAAGATATCAGAAAAGGACAAAAAAAAATGCATGGCAATATTTTTTATAGCATATAATTCGATTTTTAATGTTATTTATGATGACAACACTGCTGTAATATGAAGGTGAATGTTAATTGAGGTTTTCCATATTTCCAGCTGTCAACAAATGAGAAGAAAACCAATACCAGTTTCTAAACAGTGGGTTACAGCTTGCAGCAGAACATCTGAAATCTATGTCCAGACGGCTGGTAAGTGGAACATTAGACCTCGGTGCGAACATATTGACCAGTGCTAAACATCTAGAATTGGACATGAGGCAGTTTCAGATCAGAGCACAGCAAGTGTTTCTGTTTTATTTCAGCGTCACACAAATACAGCCAAATAGAAAACACCATAAACATCAACTTTCCCTTTTCACCTTCTTTCACACACGACTACAACCCTTTCCAAAAATCATGAAGTTGGTGAACCATGTCCAGTTTTTCGTCCTGTTGAGCATTGGTGGAAAAGCTAATAAGGTTTTGTGCATGTTTCTCGTGCTGTGTTCAACGTAATATACAAAACTAAAATGGAGTCATCTCAAGTGCAGAGGGGTGGAGTCTTCTCAAGACAGGAAATGACATCATAGACTGGCTCTCAGTTGTCCAATAATTTTCAATTTTGTTGTTGGCTGTTTGTTGTCATAATGAGTTTATCTCCTAAAATTTCCAAGATGCCTTTGTAAATTTCTGTACAATAATTTTTTCCTGTTCCACACACCAACCTCCATCTTAGGTTTAGTCCTTTGAGTCCACTCAGTGGTGTGTAAAAAGCCATAAACCTTAAAAAATAAGCATAATTCCAGTCAATAAATACGTCTGCCCTTGCGTATTCAAACTTCTGTACACCAACCAAGCTGTTCAATCAGTGATTGAACATGCCAACTTGCTAACTAGCGCTGAACTAGCGCAGTTAACCAAAACGTTGCCTCTGTGAGGTACAGTGACTAAAACTGATCCCAGATCTGGGGCCATGTGGTCTACATGATCACACAGCTCTTGGCTCTGTCTTTCCGGATGGGGGGTGGCCGCTCCAGGATCTCTGAGCGCTGTGGCTGCTGGGAAACCCGCTTCAGGCCCCTGCGGGAGTTGGAACGCTTTAGCTGTGGTCGTTGGAGCTGACCCATTGAGGCCACAGTGGTGACGTGGAAGACATCCCGCACGGTGTTCTCTGAGTATTTAGACGTGCACTCTGCATATGCCACAGCCCCAATTTGCCTGGCCAGGGAAGTGCCCTAAAGAGGGAGAGGAGTGATTAGCAGGAGTTAGCATTTTAGCAGAAGGCTAGTGTTCCATTCAGCATTAGATTACAGTGCATCACTATGAAACTACAGTCTTGTCCATATGTGAGAATGTGGATGATGGATCCATTATTTTATTATTTCAGCTTAAATCTGTGAATATAAATTTAAAGTTGAGAAATTTCTAAAGGAATTCATAATTTCTCACCAATAAAGTCTTCCAAAGAGAGTTATACACATCCATGACATGACACTACCTCTACCATATTTCACAGACTACATGGTTTGTTCTTGATCATGATTTTTCACCACATTTCTTACTCCATCACTAACTACTACATAGTAAGGTCACAGTAAGTCTATTATTTTTTAGTATATTTTAAGGAGAAAGAGAGGGGCAGATAGGTTAAAGTGATGGATGTGAAGTGCACAACTGTAGTTTTCAATAATGCATTCACACTCCAATATCAGAAGTGCTTGACCATCTAAACACACTCAGCTGATAGCACAGTCGCTAACATTACTCATAATTATTTCATCATCAGGGGCTTGAGGGTATCTGCAATTCAGTGGCCTTCAAAATGAGGTGTGTTTGGGGGTGGGGGTGGGGGTATTTGTGTGTGTTACACATGTTTGTAGTAACATGTTGAAGACATGCTATGGTAGTAGGCAAGTAGTAATTATGGTTAATATTAGGCCTCCAATGAGTCTCCAATAAAAATTTAGTCAATGACAACAAGGCTCTGTGTGTGTGTGTGTGTGCGTGTGTGTGTGCCTGTGTGATAAACACAGATATTTCTTCAAATATCACCAGACAAATGCTTTCAGCTTTGTATTTGGAGTTTTATAACTTAATACATATATACACTTAATAAAAACATAACTTAATAAATATATACACACCACACAAAAAGTACAAATGCATATCATTTATTGTCTTTATTTTCATTATTGATCTTCTAAAAATATACAAATATTGTTCAAATCAGTCGCTGGAGTCTTGTGCTGGATCAATATTAATGTATTGATGAGAGTTGACAGCTCCTGAAGCTGAACACAATGGCATTGAATAAATGCTGATTTAGAGTTGACCGCGTGCACGCATGAATATAAACCTTATTTACGCCACCTGCTGGTGCACGGTGATGTTATTAAAATTCTAAAGACGTTTTGAAGATTATGGAAAAAACGGAAACGTACTGTTTTCTTTTTTGTTTTTTTTTAACTCTATGGTGATGGCTCCTGAGTGGCGCAGTAGTCTTAATGTTGGACCTCTCATCGGGACGTCCCTGACTAGATCCCCGTAAAGCCTCCGTCACCTGGGACTAGGGGTCCTGCATCCGAACAGCAACATCTTAAGTGTGAGCTTCCATCTAAACACTGACAGCCGATCACACAGTTGCTAATGCCGCTGTTTGTGGGTGGGTGCTTGGGTCAGATGAGGTAGGGGGTGAACTTGAAATTCACTTAGAAAAAGGAGACCTCAAATTAAACTCCTGAAATACAGACTATTGAATAAATCTAGGACAAAAGGCCTTACCTTTAGTGGGGCCTTTTTAAAAAAAATAAATCATACCAATAGGCCAGTTGTATGTGTTTATGTGTGTGTGTGTGTGTGTGTGTGTGTGTGTGTGTGTGCTGAAAGCTCACCCATACTGATAAAATATTCAGGACCCCATAGAATCATTGAGCTGTGAAAATGGAGCAGAATGAGTAAAATCTCTGGATCACACACACTCTCCCTCTCTTTCTCTCTGTCAATACCATTTTAAGTAACACTATCTGTACCTCTATGTATATATGCACGGTCTTGACCATGGAAGGCCCTGGTAAAAAGGGGATAAGTAAATATGCAGGGAAACAAGCGAACTACAGTGTGTAATTGTAGAACTACAAAGTCCTCCTGTATGCTCTGTGGAGCTGATAAAACGGATAGTGAGTGTAGATACAAGGTAGGAGTTCCTAATCCAGTGATCGTTCTGTGTATTTATAAAATGTTTTCAACATCGCTAATGTTGGGCATCTCCTGAGGCTGCGTTGTGTTCTGTATTCTGAATAAAGACAGCTGCTTGTGTCTGTGGTCTAGCTGTAATGTTGTTCCCTTGGTGTTTCTCATAACCTCTCGTATCTATTGCATGCCACTGAGAACATTATTCTTTAAAAAAAAAAAAAAAAAAAAAACTCTTTTGTTTATCCCATTCAGTCCCCGGCGATCCCCACATTCTAATCGGCATTCGTCTGGAGCGCTTTACATAATGACCTTGCCGTTCTGAGCTGTGAAAGTCATGAATGTGAAATGGGCAACCCCTCCACTCGGTTAGGACAGTGGAGCTTATTTGTGTCCTGATAGATGCTTCTGCATCGGAGTAAACGTGCGCTCCCCTTTCAACGTCTCAGTGAACGGTTAGTAATCTTCCTTTAAGGGCCTGAGTTTTACATTTCTACTCTTTTTACCTTTCTCATTTCCCCGTAATCAATGAATAATCTTTGTGTGGGTTTATGTACCAAACACAACTCATAACTGTGCACTAACTGATCATTTTCCTCCTTTTATGCTTTTAAAGGGAAGAAGCTGCTTCTGTTACTGTCACATTAAGACACATATGTAAATGACCTGTCTCATTCAAAAAAGCAACCTGATGTAAATGGTTACATTTGGATTAAAATCACACAGAAAATATTTTCAGACAGATAAGCAGAACTCATACCTACAGTCATAAACAGTACCCTCCCCACCATGTTCAAACAGATAGGCGCCTGGTGTGGTATGAATGAAAATAACAGGTTGGAGACATTACTAAAATGGCCGCTAAGCGGACATACATTTCCTTATCGACTTTGGTGATTTTAATATGTACAAACATAGAGATGTTCCCAAGTTTTTTTCTTGGGCATAACTCCTAGCCAAGCCTAGAGACTGAGGTGTGTGTTAAATCTGAGGTAGCCATTGAGTGGAAGAATAAAGTGGCCAGTGAGTGGATGTATAAAGGGATGTTATTATTAAAGTGGGCAGTAGATAGAAGTATAATTGTGGTGTTTCTAATAAAGTGGCACATGAGTGGAAGAATAAGGGAGTGTTTCCAATAAAGTGGACTGTAAGGGGAAGTAGATGGGTGGTGTTTCTAATAAAGTGGCCAGAGAATGAAAGTATAACGGGGTGTTTCTAATAAAGGGGACTTTTTAGTATAAAGGAGTCTTTCTAATACAGTGTCCCGTTAGTGGAAGAGTAAGGGGTGTGGGTGTTTCTAATAAACTGGCCAGTGAGTAGTAGCATTGTAGGTGTTTCTAATAAAGCGAGTGTGTTCTTTTACGAGTTGCTAATTGCTTGGAATTTCTTCAGCAGACTCTGAATGTTGAAAATGGGGTTTAGTCCAAAGCTCTGGACCCGAGTAATTCCACATTCCTCTGTAATTCATTGAAGACTGAGTTAGCAAGTTGCTAACTGTTAGCACTTGATTTTGCTTTACAAATCACAGTTCACCCAGGCCCCACACTCCCAACACACATGGTCCAACTTACAGACCTTCCGTATGATTTATTACAGCACGTTTGTGTAAATGAATGGGTTGCTGTAGTGAGACGACTGATCAGTGAGTTGGTTTGAATTAGCGAGCTAGCATTAAATTACAGAGCTTCTGCCTCAGCACAAATTAAGCTTAAGCAAAACAAAGCTATCTAGCTAACAAACTCCTTCTGTTTATTATGTGTATTAATGGGAACAGCATGAGAGACAAGTTAATATCAGTAGGCTACTAGAGTACTGCTAAATGTTAGCTCAATGGTGTGAACGAGAACTTCCACATACTTACATTTATATCATTCTGCATGGCATGACAGACGTGTTTGATATGAAATGCTATGTTATAAAAAAACACATAATTGTAAGGCAGGACTGTACAAAGTGCTGGTGACATCTGACAGAAAAGCATAGCGCCTTAAATATGGTTTAAATGTGACTCTACACCTCCTCCTATATTCAGCAGACATGTATCTATGTAAAAGTTATTAACCTCCCCCACTTCTAACTCCACTTACCCATCCTTCGCTCACCTGCAGCTTGAAAGCAACAACCCACAAGTCGTTGGGATTGGTTCCTTAGTTTTATGAGGTAAGAAACCCTGGCTGAAAGCGTAAATGCTCAGCTAGAATGGTGACTTCACATTGACTAGCTTAACAGGGTAAAAAAAAAAATAAAAATAAAAAAATAAAAAACTTGATTTTCACTGGAGGGGATCTTTAAGAATGCTTTATCTTACTTATAGATGTTGTTCTATCAAAGTTTAGGATGAAATATAAATAAATGATATAAATACTTAACGTCTGGAATAGGTCAAATTATGTGGAATTTTGGAAAGTAGTTAAAATTACATAAAAAGTGCATAAAAAATATTTACATTCTCATTTGGACCCATCACTGCCAGGTGCTGGCCTTGGTAAATAGGAGAGAAAATTAGTGGGAATAAATGTCATTTAGTATATTTGAGATTTCTGGTTACTGTCACCACCACTGTAAAGAGATTTTCTGGGTACATCACTCTGAATTCATGTGTTAACATTGTAATGATGGAATATCAGAGGGACATTAAGTTTGCTGAAGTTAGACGACTGCAGATGCTCTAGTTAGACTATAGGAACAGAACTAAGAAAACTAGGAACTCTAGAGGAGTAAAAGAATTTGCCCGAGGTTTGTTCCACACGGTTCTGACTCTGTTTAACCCCGAGGGGTTCTGTTCAACAAGTTCTACAAGTTTCAGCACTCTTTGACCTGGGAGTGTATTAAAGTTACTATGTTGTGTCAGTTGAGGCCACAGAGAGTTAGCGCTCTCTCTCTCTCGCTCTCTCTCACTCTCTCTCATCCAACAGCTGATTGGCACCCAGAGCTTGTCTTGTCCTTCAGCAGGGACGAGAGAAGCTGAGAGACTCGTATAAATGAAGCATTGAGGGAGGGAGAAACAACATTGGCGTCAAAATGAGCCATTAAATTTCACACATTGGCAGTCTGATCCTATCACTGCTATAGGACGCTGCAAATAAACAATTAAAATCATCCCCAGTTCATCACAACCACCTCTCTCTCGCCATATCTGTCCCTCATACTTGGTCTCTCTCTCTCTCTCTCTCTCTCTCTCTCTCTCTCTCTCTCTCTCTCTCTCTCTCTCTCTCTCTCTCTCTCTCTCTCTCTCTCTCTCTCTCTCTCTCTCTCTCTCTCTCTCTCTCTCTCTCTCTCTCTCTCTCTCTCTCTCTCTCTCTCTCTCTCTCTCTCTCTCTCTCTCTCTCTCTCTCTCAGTAGCTGTGTCTCTCTTTCTCTGTCTCACTTTCAAACTCTCTCTAAAGGCCTCTGATACCTGGAGCTGTTTCCTTTTTCATTGTCATCCTTGGTGACGGATTGTCAGCGAAGTACGAGACAGCGACAGATGCTAAAAATAAAACTTCAGTCTCCAGGGATACGGATTAATGTCAGCATTTCTGCACCGTGTGATGATTTCTACCTGAACCGGAGGAGCATGCGCGCATGTGTTTGTGTGTGTGTGTGTGTGTGTGTGTGTGTGTGTGTGGTAAGCGGCATTAATCTGCACAAAGCAGATGGTTTTAGATGGCAACTGAAAGAGATGCCTTTATAAAAGGGATCACAGTGGAAAAAAGCAAGAGAGAGAAAGAGAGAGAGTGTGTGTGTGTGTGTGTGTGTGTGTCTGTGTGTGTTTAAGTGACAGAATGAGAAACAGAATAATGTGTGAAAAATCCCAACTTTATGCATGTATAGATCAGCAGGTCTGTGTGTGAGAGAGAGAGAGAGAGAGAGTGTGTGTGTGTATAAACTGCATCATGACCAGATGTGCTCATAACAAGTTAAAACGTGTAAATGAATTGAAATGTAAATGATATTTTTCAGAGACTTAACTAAAAACGTGCTTTTCTTTAAAAGTTTGAGACTCAACTGGATTTTCTCTTTAAAAAATATTGTTTTGAGATTATCAAGGTATTAACCGTACATCATCAGATCATCAGAACATAAGGCCAGTCGAATAAAGTCAATAATGAACAAAACCCAAACAAGGGAATTCAGTATTTTTAAGGCAAAGCACAGAACAGCACCACCTAATGGAGCAACTCCTAAATGTAAGTGAGTATGTGAGTGAGTGAGTTAAAAGCCAGTTCCATCAGGCGTTTCACATTTAAAAACACACACGCTCTCAGTAATAGAGAAACATATATAACAATATATATAATAACATATAACACTACTAATTTATTAATCAATCTTAAAAGTCATAATTCATTCCTTTAAGCAGAAAACAAACATTTAGTCACAGTTGAAGAAAATGAAATATTAATTTGTCTTCACAGGTAGAAAATGATTTTTAATCTTTAAAATGATGAGTTATGCATCATACTGTGCATCTGAGTGTTTTCCAGCGTTTTACACTGGAAGATTTCTCTAATTTATGTGAGACGTTTTAGATGGGTGGGTGACATCCATTTAAAAAGATTTTGCGTCATTATTTTCTAAACTCTGTGTAATTAAAGGTTTTAGATTGAAACAAAGTCGTTCAGAGTGGTTTGGCATGAAATGCTCAGTTCTGGTGAAACTTGCTGACAATTGTTCAGAGTGAGTGTCATAGGAACCAGGCGTCCCTTTAACACTTGACTGTCCTCCTGCCATAAACTCAGTGTATTACAAGCTAAACATGAACAGATGTTAAAAATGTTATAATAATCTCTACAAAAAAAATGACAGAAATGATACGATTTGTGGGTTCGCTAGTGTTTTTGTTTACATGCTGTGTTTATATTTCCAGACTCTTGACTTTCCGTTGTTGGTGAGATCGATGCTATTGAGTTGTTGATTGGTATTCACTCTTAATGAGATGTTCAATACACCCTGTCTGGTCTGAAACCCAACTGAGTGGCAAAAAAGTAAAAAATGACTTCACACACTGCATGGTTTTCTCTCCACACGAACTGAGCACAAATCTGCAGACTCTAACCAATCAGCACCAAACTTAGGTAGACCAAGAGTCAGGGCTAAAATCATTGTATTAGGTCTGTGCTTCAGGATTGTGTGTGTGTTTGTGTGTGTTTGTCTCACCTGTTCATGTGTGACCGGGATCAGCCGTAGTTTGGACAGTTCCCTCAGTGTGTTCAGGTCAGTTCTCATGTCAAGTTTACATCCCACTAACACCACCTTCGCATTCGGGCAATACTCCTGCGTCTCTCCCTGCCACTGAAAACACCCCCACCCACGCACAAACACATCGGATATTAATAAGATGTTTCAACACAGGAACGTCAGTGTTGTCAGTGTTGTCCAATCACAAAGCAGCACAGCAACAACACAAAATTCAAAAATGTAATGTGTGAGTAAAAAGCTGATTCTTTTAAACACCAATATACAATTGACATACACTTGACAAAATACACTTGAGACAATGCACTTTAGAACCTGTATTTGAGTAAATATTCATTCATTCATTTTCTGTAAGCCCTGGAGGGGGCGCCAGTCCTTCACACTTTCACACGTATGGACATTCCATTTTCCAACGTGTGTTTTTGGACTGTGGGAGGAAACCGGAGCACCTGGAGGAAACTCATGCAGACACAGGGAGAACACACCAAACTCCTCACAGACAGTCATCCGGAGGAAACCCATGCAGACACAGGAAGAACACACCACACTCCTCACAGACAGTCACCCGGAGGAAACCCACGCAGACACAGGGAAAACACACCACACTCCTCACAGACAGTCATCCGGAGGAAACCCACGCAGACACAGGGAAAACACACCACACTCCTCACAGACAGTCACCCGGAGGAAACCCACACACAGGGAGAACACACCACACTCCTCACAGACAGTCACCCGGAGGAAACCCACGCAGACACAGAGAGAACACACCACACTCCTCACAGACAGTCACCCGGAGGAAACCCACGCAGACACAGGGAAATCACACCACACTCCTCACAGACAGTCATCCTGAGGAAACCCACGCAGACACAGAGAGAACACACCACACTCCTCACAGACATTCACCCGGAGGAAACCCACGCAGACACAGGGAAAACACACCACACTCCTCACAGACAGTCATCCGGAGGAAACCCACGCAGACACAGAGAGAACACACCACACTCCTCACAGACATTCACCCGGAGGAAACCCACGCAGACACAGGGAAAACACACCACACTCCTCACAGACAGTCATCCGGAGGAAACCCACGCAGACACAGGGAAAACACACCACACTCCTCACAGACAGTCACCCGGAGGAAACCCACGCAGACACAGGGAAAACACACCACACTCCTCACAGACAGTCATCCGGAGGAAACCCACGCAGACACAGGGAAAACACACCACACTCCTCACAGACAGTCACCCGGAGGAAACCCACGCAGAACACAGGGAAAACACACCACACTCCTCACAGACAGTCACCCAGAGGAAACCCACGCAGACACAGGGAAAACACACCACACTCCTCACAGACAGTCACCCGGAGGAAACCCACACACAGGGAGAACACACCACACTCCTCACAGACAGTCACCCGGAGGAAACCCACGCAGACACAGGGAAAACACACCACACTCCTCACAGACAGTCACCCGGAGGAAACCCACGCAGACACAGGGAAATCACACCACACTCCTCACAGACAGTCATCCGGAGGAAACCCACGCAGACACAGAGAGAACACACCACACTCCTCACAGACATTCACCCGGAGGAAACCCACGCAGACACAGGGAAAACACACCACACTCCTCACAGACAGTCATCCGGAGGAAACCCACGCAGACACAGAGAGAACACACCACACTCCTCACAGACATTCACACGGAGGAAACCCACGCAGACACAGGGAAAACACACCACACTCCTCACAGACAGTCATCCGGAGGAAACCCACGCAGACACAGGGAAAACACACCACACTCCTCACAGACAGTCACCCGGAGGAAACCCACGCAGACACAGGGAAAACACACCACACTCCTCACAGACAGTCATCCGGAGGAAACCCACGCAGACACAGGGAAAACACACCACACTCCTCACAGACAGTCACCCGGAGGAAACCCACGCAGACACAGGGAAAACACACCACACTCCTCACAGACAGTCACCCGGAGGAAACCCACGCAGACACAGGGAAAACACACCACACTCCTCACAGACAGTCATCCGGAGGAAACCCACGCAGACACAGGGAAAACACACCACACTCCTCACAGACAGTCACCCGGAGGAAACCCATGCAGAACACAGGGAAAACACACCACACTCCTCACAGACAGTCACCCGGAGGAAACCCACGCAGACACAGGGAAAACACACCACACTCCTCACAGACAGTCACCCGGAGGAAACCCACACACAGGGAGAACACACCACACTCCTCACAGACAGTCACCCGGAGGAAACCCACGCAGACACAGGGAAAACACACCACACTCCTCACAGACAGTCACCCGGAGGAAACCCACGCAGACACAGGGAAAACACACCACACTCCTCACAGACAGTCACCCGGAGGAAACCCACGCAGACACAGGGAAAACACACCACACTCCTCACAGAAAGTCACCCGGAGCTGGACTTGAACCCACAACCTCCAGGTCCCTGGAGTTGTGTGACTGCGACACTACCTGCTGCGCCACTGTGCCGCCCTTATTTTAGTAAATATCCTTGAGTAGTTAATGTGTTTCAGTAAAATACTTGAATAAATGTAATAAGCTAATACCTACCTCTGAAAAGAAAGAAACATTAGACACCTGAAATATTTTTGCAGATTCAATAACTTAATGTAATAAGTCCATGAGATGTATATCAGATTTTTGAACTATGCCTTTAAACATGAGGATCTGGGTGCAGAAGGATCATTTCTGGAGAAGGACACGTCCGGCCCTTTGGCAGAAAAAAAACCACATAATTTTTCTCCTGGAGGTCACAGCTTGTGTTTTTCAGACACTGAAGACAGTTATGCTCCATTTTCCTTGGGGATTTTTCTTCACTTATTTATTCATTCCTTTCGCACTGCGTGACAAAAGGACGAGTGGTGTGTGTGTGTGTGTGTGAGTGACTGGTGCAGCACTGTGCGTGAGTGTCATGATGTCTTATGACTGATGATTCTTTCACACGTTCATAAACACTGTGCTGTGGTGTGGTGCTGTCACTCCTCTGTTCAGAGACAAAGCAGAGAGTGTTGTGAGTTTGTTAAAGAGACGGGAGAAAGACAGTTTGTGTGGAGTGTCCCATGTTGTAGAAACTTGCGCAAAAGTCAATGGTTAACAACAAATAATAAGTAACAAAAGCACAAGCTACATATACATTTTATTGCCGCTGACATTTACCTACATTAATATCTATAAAGGCTTATCCAACAGACATAACATCTGCCTTAGTTTCACCCTCGTAAGTGCTATGACAACATAAGCTTGTTGGTTTCAACATGTAGACGAACCACAGAAAATGAAAGACCTAAATTAAACATCCAAATGCCAAGCAATTCAGGCGATCATGAGACACATGACAAGATGTGGACCAATCCTGTTAAAGGGAGGGTTTAGAATGAATGATTAGAAGATCTGCAGACAGTTGCTCCAGCTGAACGTTCATTTAATCTTAAGTTGGGGTGTAAAGTCCATTCTAAACCTCACGTTTAGTTTAAAGCTAGTGACAGAGGAGTGCGTAATCAATGATGAGATCAAAACAGTATTGCACAGAATAACGTTTTCACTCTCTGCAGCTAATTAGCAACATTAGCGAGGTCGGCTAACGAAATCGCTATTTGAATTTTCTCAAGCTGATACACGCAGGCGCCCACAGACACATGTAAATAAACATAACGTACATAAACATAATGTAATCTCCCTTTTGAAGTCAACAGAAACAACGCTGTGTTTACAATGATAGATAAAATTTTATATCACTAGTCTCCATAAAAAGCATGAATTATGGGAGGACATTATGGTCAAATTGTGTAAAAAAATAACACGTTATATTCCAACTTGTGTTAACATGCATTAATACGTTAATTTTGACAGCAATACTTCTTTTATTTTGACATGTGGCAAACCAAATGTAAAGCTTATTTGTTTTATAAAATGTAATAAATATATTTATTATACACATAGCACATAGCAAAACATAACAAAAAACAAATCCAGATGATTAAGTGTTAAAACCCCCAGGAAAACATGTCTGAAGCGTAAAAGGTAAACGATCTCATGTTACTTCCGTAATCCATCAATCTTCCATAGTTTGCCTCGCAAAATGTCCCATTACCTGCTTCCTCACACAGCTATAGTGTTGCAAAACACTAAGTGGGAACGGATTAAGGAGTGTGTTTTCGTGTGTGTGTGTGTGTGTGTGTGTATGTGTCCTGAGGCGATAACAGAGACGAGTGTATGCGATACACACAGTGTCAGTTACACATATAAAAGAAAGAGCGGCCTACCTTTTGTACACGATCTCTGTTAGTCATCCTCTAGCTCTTTATCAAGAAAGTCCATGGCCAAGGGGAGAGTGGGGTGGATATGCCCCCAAAATCCCCACACAAACGGAATCATGCTGTAATTTATTTACTAGTGGGTTCTGAACTTGGCCAAGCGCCGAGTGAATATAGATATTCTGGCTTACACTTAGACAAGCTTTGTTTTTCTGCAGCTGAGACTCAGAAGACGATATAGATATGTTTTGTTTGGGTAGGACACAGTTGCCTCATTTAACTTGTGGTCAGAAAATGACCAGTGATGAATGGGATGAAGGGGGGCTAATGAATGGTGCAAAAACAGTGCAGAAAAAAAAAACATGGTGAACACAAGGACTGAAGAAGATAAACAAGCGAAAAAGGCCAAAAACCAGCATTTCTGCTCCTCGCACTTCACTGTCATTTAAAGGTACACTACCTAGTATTTTTACCATACAATTACAGCTTCAAAATCATTGTGATGCTCCACTGACCTTTAATAGGGGCAATAGAGCATCTGTCGTTCAGCACTGCAGAAACTGTACTATGTAACTTTTGGAGGATGGTAGGAAACCACCACCTCCCCCTCCCATTGATATCAGTACATTGCTGTAAAAATGAATACCACTAGAGCAGAGATGTTCACAAGACACAAAATACATGTCTGAGTGAAGTCAATATCGTTCACTCCGCACCTAGATGATGATGGAAAGACACTTGTTTTTCACACTTTATTTTTGACGAGTCAGAGTTGAGTCGGAAAGTCAGATTTCTATTTGTATGTGATTTAGGTGCGACTCAGACTTGAGTTCCCATCTCTGCACTAGGGGGAGCCTCAGGAGCCCCAAAAAATTTTGAAAAATCGTATCTAGTGTTCCTTTAAAGGAACAGGCACTGCAACCAGTCTTTCTGAACAGGGTTGTTTAGACAGGTTGAGAACACAGCTGTGTCAGCTTGTGGGATAGGGGTAGAATATGTCACTGTTTAATATCCAGGCATGAGCTACAGGGGTATAAAGCCCCCAGCATTGATGTTTATAAGTCCAATACGTTTGGATTGCACTGGTGGGACTGGTGTTTATGATCCAGAGCTAATGATGGGAGAACCAGTACCTTACCTCTCAAACCCTCACATGGCTGAATGCCATCAGATCCCCCAAGACATCTTCCAACATGTAGTGTATGTAAATCTCCTCCAGAGCTGTAGAAGCTACAGTAAATGTGACTGAATTGGAAACCTAGCTGAACTATTCATTGTAAATTAATGACATCAAAGAATGGTCATGGCCCCTCGCTGGTGGTCTGTCCTTCCTTTTGTCTTGGTGTGTGTGTATGAGTGTGTGTGTGTACATGTTCATCTTTGGTTCTTGCTATGCCGAGTGCCTTATGTTGCTTCTCTTTGTATCACAAGCATTCTCTGTGACTTTTGGGTCGCACGCCATGTTCAATCAGCCTCATTCGACCACCAACGCAGCAGAAGGCAGATTAGCTGAGCATCAGGCCAGAGGTCAGACCACAGGCTGGATGGTCAGAGCCAGGGGTGGTGACCTCTGAGAAGCCATATTGGACCTTGGTGTTGTGTACATGAAGCATTATGTAAACATGTTTCCGAGTGTTTTCCTTGAGTCACGTTATATCTTACCTTGACAGCTTCAAATATGCTAAACTTTATGGACACGTTGCTCTTCCGACCTTTCAAGTTTCTTCTGAAATCAAGGATTGAGTTAATGGAACCATCTGTAAACCTGACAAGTGTTTAAAATGGGTACTAAAGTCCACATTCAAAACACTGGAGAGAGTTCTCTGACCCAGACTTGCTTTCTGTCCCCTACACTTCACTTTGCCTCATAGGACATTGCAAATTTTTCAACTGTTATCCAAAACTAATAACAATAAGCCAAAAACCATGTGCTCAACAGCCAGAAACTCGTATTTGCACACGTATGTAACGTTTTACTCCATTTAGTGTAATACATTCATAGAGATTTGTAAAATCAACAATGTTAACACAAAAACCTAAGCTTGAAAATCACTGTACTGTTACAACCCTAGTGTGTGAGCTGTAGATGGGAGTCTGTACCTTTTTCAGTACACTGTCCATCGTCTCTGGTCGGCTGATGTCAAAGCAGATGAGGACAGCGTCCGAGTCTGGGTAGGCCAGTGGCCGGACATTATCATAGTAGGAGGACCCTGCACACACAAACAAATAAAAAAATACACACATTAATAGTGAGTTATTCATAGCGTTGAGCTGCTAGTGAGGAATGAGGGTGAAAACGAGAGGTGAGAACTAGACAATGCTAGTAGGTTTTTAAACACAATATATTTACATTCATTTTGGAAGCAAGTATACCGCACATTTGGTTAATTTTCCAGTTCTGGTCCGGCATGTGCTCAGAATGCTATGGTGATGTCAAAAGAGCATTTCTGCATCTTCATTATTGCTGTAGGCATGCTTTGCCCATGTGTGTGTGTGTGTGTGTATGTGACCACCAGAGCTAAAATTAGCAGTGCCCTTGCACATTCCCCCCTAGGGGAAAGTATTTGTCGGGTGCAAATCCCCACTAACGATGACAAAGGGGGGAAAACACTGGTTAAAAAAGGATGAGAGTTCTATTGTTTGGAGCTTTGCTGTGTATAACTCTTTCTGTGTTGGGAATATAAGGCCAGATAAGGTTCTGCTGTCCACGTGCCATTCTGGTTTTCCAGGCTCAAGATCCAAACACGAGTGGTCATTCAAGCTGGACAACATGTTGAATACAAGAGGCCATTTCCTAAATTTTTGATTAGCTTTTTTTTTACTTTTCCACCTCAAGTTCCCTTATAACATTTGTGTGATTAATGATATATTTTTAGACACGGCCATTTTTAAACATACGGAAAAAGACAGGAAAATTCACACATCTAGATGTTTCCCGACAGCCAGGAACAGCACAACATTTAATGGTTTTAGCTGAATTGTAAAAGCTGAACATGGCGCATACAACATCATTTAAAAAATTCAAAAACTAAAACTACAGGGTTTTCTATATATTGGTATACAGTTTAAAACTATATAAAAAAAATCCATATTGTGATGATAGCAATAGTTTTACTTGTTAATGTAATGAAAACATGCAGTTCTGCACAATACGGCGTACATTCATTATGTTAGTCATTTAGGCAAGCAACAGAAGTACGAAAGAAAGTGGAGGAGTGTGTTACAAACAAGGGGAACGACTTCAGTCATGTGGAGGTGGTTGTGTTTCCCCCTTTCATATCTTACAGTATCTTAGTAAGATATGAAAGGGGGAAGCACAACTAATCTGTTTCACCACCAAGCGCCTCAAAAACACAGGGAGGAGCTCAACAGCCAATTATCTGTAACCCAACCAGAGAGAACGCAATGATAAATATGAAGGTTTACGGGTTTTTTCTATAAAATTGTTCATGTTTGCTGTTTGTATGCATACATATATATTCTGCACTTCAGTTTTGTGAAAGACTCTTTTTGGTAAATTAATTATTTTATACCCATTTCGGAATCTGATGAATTACTGTGGTTTACAATATAACCAAATGTTTACAGATATATATTTTTAAGTTTCTAATGAATGCTTGAACCCACTGATATACATATACTAAAATAAATGTGCTATATATTTATTATAAATAATTAATTTAATATTTATTTTGTTGCAAAGGTATGTTCTTGAAATTAATAAAACATTTTTCAGTGGTTTGTCATATCGCCAAGTATATCGTTATTACAAAATATCCTGCAGTATTGTGATATTATTTTAAGACCATATCGCCCACCCCTTTTCCCCATGATCGGTCCTCTTCAGCACGCTCTTGTCAGTACAGCTGGAGGTTCTCACAAAAGAAAAAGCCCATTTCTTCAAATGTGACGGGCTGAGACACTGACATGATCTCGTCCTCTGACTGACTGCTTCCTACCGGTTTTCAGGGTTTATTATGTCTAAAGGCCAGAATATCTCAAGAGGGCCAGTATCAATCACGCTGAGACACATTACAATGACACACGGTGGATTTGGCTCTTCAGACCTGTCGGAACTTACAGCTCACTCCCAGGACAGCATTCTGAGACAAGGGCTTAGGTACCGCTGCCACAGTGTTGGAGGATTAACAACTGGGTGTCAGTTCACAAGCAGGAAATCCATTGTACTCTGACCTTGGCCAAACTGTGAAATCCTTCAAACGTCCACCAACGGCAGAGGTGGTAACATTGCTAACATTTACTGCGGTAACAGATTTTACACTAGCTTTAAGGATTTGATGGCAACTATGAGAACATTAGTGAGGTCAAGGACTGATGTGGGATGATTAGTTCTGGTATTGGATGGAGCTACATTGCTCCAGAGAACACAGTTCCACTGCTCTAAAGCCCAATGCCAGGTGGCTTTATATCACTTTGGTACACGTTTAGCAGTGTGCTAAGTGACCTCAGGTTCATGTGCAGCTGTTCCAGTGCATCCCAAACTAATGATAAATGATTTTCCATGTACAACCTGTGTCTACATGTGTCCAGCTTGTAGCTGAATCCAGTTATTAATGAGGAGGTCTACAAACTTTGGACAGTGTGACTGAAGACTTGCTTTGAAAGCTGCCACAATGTGTAACAGAGGTCAGGTCTGCGAGTTTTCTATTGTTTTCTGGAAAGAGGACATTTGTCTTTGGTACAGGGAACAGGAATCTGACTCAGGTGTTCACAGTAGGAAGTGAAATGGAGGTGATGTATGCGTTGATGTACTTTTTATTTATTAAATTATTATTTATCTTTTATTTATTATAATTAAAAATAGCTTAAAGGTTATTACATTAAAAAAAATAAAATAATTATGGAAGGAATACGGGCATTTTATTTCGTCTCATACATTACGCATTTTTTTAAAACATTCAAAGTGCCCTGCAAACTGACAATGTGTCGACTCCAAGAGGTTCAACTCTATGAATCATTGGCCATCACTTGACAAGAGCGACTCCCAGAGGGTCGTAGAATAGATTCTTTGGGAGACGATTCCTCTTGTCGCTCTGACAACATTAAACAGAAGGAGCATGTTTATATTTCCTTTTGATTTTCTGTTTTCAAATCAGAAATAACGGGTCATGTATCAGTCTCACATATTCATTTAGTTTTTATTCATTAAGAAAAATATTTCTCGTCTTCAAATGTGCCTTCTTCTTTAGTTCATTTCCATTTTTTTCCTGTGAAAAATGTCCTAAACCAATATTTTTCATCAAAGTCATTAATGAAATTAACACTGTGACATGGCAGTAGTGTGGTGGTGTTAACAATGATGTTGCCCCCACGTAGCTCCAGGGCCTTGGAAGCCTGGGGTCGAGCCTTGTGTTGGCCACTGTCTGTGTGGAGCCTCGTGGACTCTGGGGTAGAGCTTGTGTGCTCCAGGTGCTCTTCCCAAGCCTATGTTACATTGGAGGGTTGTGTCAGGAAAGGCATCTGATGTAAAACACGTTTCAAGGCTGATGTGAAATTCATCGGCCAAAGTATTTCATGATCCGCTGTGGGGACCCCTTACGGTAGCAGCCAAAAGTGGAACAACAACTGCTTTTACAGTGTATTGTCCAACCCTAGCATTTTCAACTGTGTTAAAAATACCAGTGTTACAGGTCAAGGCTAAAATATCTTTACTTCTAATACAGGAGACAGCTGAGCCCTCCTATCGGTCCATTCACAGACAGATTCACACAATGGAACAGCTGCAAATCTCCTGTGGCCGACCGTGTGCTAATCTCCAGCAGCATCTGCTCTGAAGGAAATTAAAAACAAATGCTCCAACATCAGACAGAAGGAGGAAAGAAAGAAAGAAGTCTTTAATAAAAAGAAAAAAAAATGCTACCGGTTAAACTCCAGTCTCCTTTGGATCCGGTGGCATCTGGGTGCCACCCTCACCAGCTGCCGCGAGGGCTTTCATCTACACAAAATAAAAACACTGGGAAAGAGGGAGGAAGTTTCCACCACCCCTGACTGCACTCATCCCAGAGCTTGGGGGGGGGGGGGGGAGTTAAAGTGTGTCTCAATTACTAGTGAGCTTCCTTAAAAACCACTGTCTACACAGTTATCTAAGTAGTCCACCTTAAAAAAAAAGATTATTGAGATGCTCTAGGTAGACAGCAATGAGGTCACAGCTCGAAAACCCTCACGGCACAGGACTGGTGTTTACTACGTGTTTTGCTTTGGACAGCGACAATTATATTATGATATAAAAGGCAGTCTATGCACAGAGCTCCCTAAGTTGTATGACAGACCCTTAATGTGAGGCTTTTTCAGCTTCTATGGCTCCAAAACAACACCACTAATGATCGATGCATCACTTCTAGCTTTTCCTCCTTCTCAGATAAAACAGACTTGTCCATGTCAAGGCCAATTCATCTCCCTTGGCTGAAAATGTGGTCGGGCCTTGTAGCTGTTTTCAAAAATCCTTGAAAGAAATAGGAAATGTAGTTTTGCTAAAGATATTGGTGCTGCATGAAAGTTCAAACCGTCATGAAAAATACATTCCAAGATGTGTAGGGAATTTACAAACAAAGAATTTTAAAAATTTTTAAAATTTTTTTTTAAAAAGTGTAGAATTTTAAAACTGCTTCATGCTTCAAGAGACACACAGAGATAGTCGAGGCTTGTTAGCGCCAACCATGTTGCCATACCACTATGAAGGAGGCCAGAGAACTGAGTACGAATGGCACATTAGCTGTGAATAACAAAATAGACTAAAATAGCATTCAAATACTGTTACTGACAAACTGTTAATGGGAAAACACATGCTTAGCAGCAGCTAAGCTAATGCTAAAGGATACCTAGTGGGAGGAAGCAGGGGCCCCTGGAGGAAACCCACACAGACACAGGGAGAACAGAGAGTGACCTGAGGTGGGAGGTAAAACTGTGTGACAGTGACCCTTGTTGAACCACCATGCCGCCCGACATCAAATACAGTGCTGGCAATAACAATAATTAGCAGGGTAACTTTGACAGTCTTCATAGAAACACTGTATTGCTGCAACTGGGATGAAGGGGTTTAGCTACAGACACACATTTCAAAATCTCTTCACCTGCACGAATGAGAATACTTCTTATATGTTGAGCTAAGGCTGTACTAACAAGGGCTGCCAGGCTTCAACCTTGCAGATTTATTTTGAGAAAAATATATCTTGCTTTCTCTTCGTCACTGTTTGAATGTGCCCATGTAGCCTGGCATTGAGCGGCATGACGGCTCTCCGCAGGAATGCCTCTAATTGGTCCCACATGATGGCAGTGACAGCCAAGGCACTTTGGCAATGTCCTGCCCAGGGGGAAGGGAGCGGCAGAAGAGGGCGAGTGAGCCAAGAGAAGTTAAGAATTAAGGGCTTGCGTAGCCTTTATGAAACTAGCGGCTAATTAATAACTGCACGAGTATGAGGTTGTGCTAATTATGGCGCTGACAAACAGACATACGTTATACAAGGTCTTCAGCCTGTTCTGATGATTCTGATGTATGTGTGGGTACAGTATATTGGGAATTGTCTGTAATTGTCTGAATTCTTTTATAGCCAACTATGAAACAGCCAATTAAAGCATATAATCCGCTGAGTAGTTCCCAGAGCTGAGGGAAAATGGAAAAAAAATGCTAAAATGTCATTAATCTGTTTCATGCGCTGAAAACAACCGTAGTCCACATCTCATTCCTTTTTTACTGCGGCTATAAAACACACAGAAGTCTGCTTTCTTGTTCAAGTTCAAGCAGTGTAGGGAGTGAGCTAAAACAGAGTGCCATGGGTGTTTGGGAAGAAGCGAAAAAGAGAGGAATCATCTGGCACCAACCGGTGGCCTAATTAGAGGAAGAGTATCCCACTCATTACCCCCGCACTTCCCCTCCCACCGGGAAACCAGATATTTATCTGTTTTCACTTCTCCGCAGATTGTGCTCGGTTTAGTCCCCGCGTAAACATGTTTCGGCTTTGCTTCTTCTGGAGCTTTATGGGCAGAGGACGACTTTGTGCTGAGGCAACTGTATCATGGCAACCCCGGTGAGCCAGCTAAAAGGCTTCTTTGTGCTTCCCCTGAATGAAGGTGGGGAGTGGTGTGAGGAAAAGAGAGAGGAGGGGGGGTGAAGCGAGAGAGACGAGTCTAAGGAAGTTGGGAGAGGTGCCCGCTAAGGGCCTGGCTAGTCGAAGAGGGATGGAGTGATTTCTTTTCCTTTTTTCAGTCACTGTATAATGGTAATAAGTTTAATCGGTCAGATGCGAGAGGAGAAAAGACCGAAAGTGATTCCACCACTTGGCAGGTCTTTCTTAGTAATGGCTCAACGGTGGGTCCACGGCGCTGCCATGGAGAAGCACCAGTATGTAAGGACTTGAGACTCCTGTCAGCGCACTGCAAAGCAACCCTTTTCTTGTACAGCCCTGAGGATAAAAATGGTTGTTGGAAGAGAAAGTAAGAGAAACACTGCAATCTGCAAACGTGAATCATCTCTTGCTTATATTATCAATAGCTTTTCTAGTTTGCTGTGGTTCAGGGAATAGCTTTCCGCTCATAACAGCCATTAAATTCAGCTCATTCATTGTTTGGAGTCAGGAAATAAATAAAAAATATACAGGACAATGAAATTCAGAGACTGCAACTAAACATTACCTTGCATGTACTCTACACTTTGATCAGAGCCTCCACTCTTTCCAGGAGATACTATAGGAGGGATTCATTCATTCATTATCTGTAACCGTTTATCCAATTCAGGGTCGCGGTGGGTCCAGAGCCTACCAGGAATCATTGGGCGCAAGGCGGGAATACACCCTGGAGGGGGCGCCAGTCCTTCACAGGGCAACACACACATTCACTCACACACTCACACCTACGGACACTTTTGGGTCGCCAATCCACCTACCAGCGTGTTTTTGGACTGTGGGAGGAAACCGGAGCACCTGGAGGAAACCCACACAGGGAGACACAGGGAGAACACCAACTCCTCACAGACAGTCACCCGGAGGAAACCCACGCGGACACAGGAAGAACACACCACACTCCTCACAGACAGTCACCCGGAGTGGGACTCGAACCCACAACCTCCAGGTCCCTGGAGCTGGACCTGCTGCACCACCATGCCACCATTATAGGAGGGATAGATATTCAATTCAATTTCAGTGAATTCCAGTTGCTAATATTTACTCCCAGTTCCTCCAGGATTTACCTTTTGATTACTTCCATGTTTTTAGGACATAGCCACAGGGAACAAAAAAGACATAAACCGCTCTCTCCATCCTTAAAAGTTCACGTTTCTGCATCAGGTTTCCTTATTTTCATTATTCTGTCCTCACTCTCATGTCCCTCTTGCTCTCTCTAGTGAACCTGCCACTCAGGCCTACAATCAGTTTGTTTGGCATAACTGAGAGAAGCTAAGTTGTTGCTGTTTTGGCATGATTAGCTGTGGCTGCTGACTTTTACCACAACTGTCCAAAATTAACAATTAACAACTTTAAAAGATTATATTTTATTTTCTATCATTCACAGCTTTGACAGAACCATCAATGTGTCCAAAATACACCATATGGTGAAGACTGCTGTACACACTCAGTTGCACCAGCTGCATGTACGCTTGATTGTTAAAATTTTAACAATGTAAAGTCCATCCTAAACCTTATGTTGAGAGAAGTTAGTTTACATTCAGTGACTGTAAGCGCTAATCCAGTTCAGGGTCACGGTGGGTCCATAGCCTACCCGGAATCATTGGGCGCAAGGTGGGAATACACCCTGGAGGGGGCGCCATATGGTGTATGTCTAAAATGTAAGTTATAACTTAGATCTACACTAAAACTTTGATACTTGGTGCAGCTGGTTACATGTTAGTAGCCCCAAAACTTGAAAGCAGTAGTTTTACGTCCAAACTAGGTTTGTGTTTGGGATTATCCTGTGTCATCAAAAGCAGAAATACCCCTCTTTGGAGGTGTGAAAAAAATATCGGTGCTGGATTGTTTTTTTTTTGTTTGTTTTGTTTTGTTTTTTTCTCTTTTGAAAAAGTGAAAGAAAAAAGCCACGTTAACAGCAAAATGTGGAAACAGTAAGCATTGAAAACTAGTTGTTCAGGATTCTGTACAATGTTATGTTAACAACTTTAAGGTCTACATATGAGGGCCACACATCAAATTTAATGTTTAAAAAAAGGTTTTCCTAAGTTCTTTGCGATTATACATCACTGAAGTACAGTTCCAGCATTTCCTGAGTCTGACAAACTGTGAAATCATACATGACTCACATCAGGAGATATGAGGCTGTGGTTGAGATACATGTCATCTGCCCCCCTTATTGGTGTATTCATGTATCCATCAACAAAATGTGTGAAACTGATCAATGGACAATCATGAGTAAATGTAGGTTTTCACAGGAGATTTTCTAAATCCAGTCTTGACAGGGACTGCTCTTCCCTGGGGTCCAGGTCAAACAGGGCCTTGTTACACAGAGAACTGAGACTGTTCTGATATGAAACAGATGGGGATCAAGCACATTTAAAGCCATATTTTAGTAGATATGTAACAACTGAGAAATTGCTCTGAGACCATGTGTATGGTCTGTGATTTCTGGTGCAGAAATATGTGCTCTTGTACTTTATATCTTTCAAGAAAATCAATTAATGAAAAAATTATATTGTGCATGTTAATGTGTGTATCTGGAGCCTTCAACCCACAAACTGTGAAACAAGACCACCTTGTTAGTTTTTTGTGGGCTGCCAGTAAACAGTAAACATTGTCAGTAAACACTGGCTAAAATAAGCCATGCAGAGATTTTATAACTGCCCCGCCCCCTCGTCTGAGTCTCTCCAATCGCACTGCAGGACCCATGTTTATGTCGCTGCACAAAGATGTGGTTAAAGGGAGCAAAACAGAGACAACAAGCGCAGAGAAATAATAACATTGAGTAAAAACAGAGAAAACAAGAATGGAGAAGCAAGAGAACTGAGCAAAAATGACTAAAAACCAGAGCTTCTGCTGCTCACTTCTCACTCCTGGGCTCTTGCACTGAACTGAAATGTGGTTCGTTCTTATTTAAAGAAACAGGTGCTGAAACCAGCCTTTCTGAAAAGCTGTTTAGACAGCGGGAGAACACTGCTGTGGTGTTTGATCCTTGTGGTATTTTGACTAAGGCATGTGACAGACATTTCGTTAAGACCTCAGAACTGTGGCTAAACCACTTGTGGAAAAGATGTATGTACATATGCTCCCTTTAAATATAAGAAACAGATTAATATATACATATCAAACTAAAATGACCAAGCAACTTCAGAGTAATCAGTTATGGAGAGTCAAAACATAATGGAGTGACTGTGTCAGAAAGATCAAGCTGTAAACAGTTTTCGTAGCCCTTTTTCTTATCATTCCTGAGGGGGCTAGTAGTTGTGAAATCCTTTTGCGCACAGGAGTGTTTACTCCCCATGTTTTTTGATGGGAATGACTCTCTGTGAAGTGGGATTTCTTACATGTGGTCAGTGTGAGATCGAGCTGATAAACAACAAAGCTGTTCTTCAGTCTGTCGCTTGTTCACTGGTCATTACAGATTGTGCCAACACATCCGAGGGGCAGTGACCACAATTCATTGACCACAGTGGGTGTTTTGGGGGTGTTTTTGTAAGCCTGTTCTGAATGGGCCACCTCTGTGGACCCACCTGGGCCAGTGTTCAGCTGCTGATGTCTATGGGGCTGTTTGGTTGTGTTTATTTGGCAGCGCCCATGGCTCTGGCAGGATCTGCCATGGACGAGATCCAGAGGCTCTGAGGTTTATTCCCGGGCCCGTTTTTTAAGGTGGCCTGCCTTGTTTTCATAAACTAGGCTTTTGATCCAAATACCTTCGTCTCGCCAGGAGAGAGCTTACGATGTTCCCAAAAACCTTATTTTGAGAGAGAAAGAATGAAAGATCAGACCGCAATATAAGAATAGGAAAATATTCCTTGGTCCTTACTGAGATCTCCTAGAAATGTAGAGCAAATTTTTGTTGTCATTTTGCTGCACAATTTATTGATGTACATTGCCCCACAGTCGAGATTTAAAGGGAATTATACCCCTCTGGCAGACCCTTGGCAATGAGCACTTGGGTTAAGATGAGCCACTGTCTCTGACTTTACATCTACAAGATATAACGATGTGAGTTGGCACAAAGTTTAGAAACTCTAGCTGCACTGCTTGTGTCTGATCCACTCGGACCAGCTCAACAAACCACCATTAGCTCAGCGTCTCTTCCATGCTGACAATGATCCACCACACAAGTCATGACTGAAAAAAGAAAGGGAGAAAGGGCTAACAAGAATGCGGAGCAACATTCTATATCTGATGTGCATGTATAAATGGTTTGTAGCTGACAAAATGGACAATAAATGGAAAAATAACGTTAAGGCTGATTGGTGAATATACACCAGGGGTTACATTTACATTTATGACATTGGCCGACACTCTTACAAGTTAGAGTTGGAGTCTTGTGTTCCTGCCAAAGCTGGGAATCGAACCCTACTATGTGTTACCCGCTACTACAACCCATCCCTGAGTATCAAACAGGGTCAGTCATGAATGTAAACTGCCACCAAGATGAAACAGGTCCATCGTGTCATGTGCCAGTTCTGCTCCAGGAACGTGCAGCTGTTTTTGTTGTCAAGCTGTGAATGAATCCAGGTGAGAGTTGGCCTCAGAAGCCGAAGGACAAGTACAGCATGTTTCTGTTGATTTGCTGGCAGCTGAACAAGAGACATTAGTGGGGGGTGGTGAAGAGTGAAGAGCAGGTAAAACTACACCTGCTCGCTCCAGGGCTCAGGATGAACGTAAGTCATCTGTTCCTCTTTGGGTTTAACGTGGATGTGAAAGGATTTAAAATGTGTCTCACGTTATGTAACTGGAGTTTGAGTAAGTGGTATTAACTACTAATTCACTGGCTGGTTAACAATAATGGATGCAGAGAAAAACTGTGGGGTAAAAAAAAAAATCAAAAATAAAAGGCCCAGTAGCAAAAACAGAAAAAACCTTGAAAAAGAACTTTGTAAAAAAAAACTTTGTATGGACAAAATAGCAATGTAGTGGATATTGTTCACAATTTCTGCCAAAAACATTATAAATGACAGGTTTATAACTAGGAACTACAAAACAACAGCTAAAATGCCAAGGATTTAAATATATACTCCTTTGCCACCTTTTATTCAAACTTTCCACTCCACCTTAAGGGGGACATGTTATGAAAAACACACTTGTTCAGTGCAGTACCAAATTAGTGGGTCTATCTGGAGCCTACCAACCCACAAACCGTGAAACAAAACCACCCAGTCAGTTTTATGGTCTGCATAATTCAGAAAACATGGCTGGTCTGATTTTGCTCTGCTGACAAGTACAGACACTTTAGACTCTCTCCAATCACAGCCACATCCTGTGGGAGCAAAAACAAACAAACAAAAAATGTAGGGATGTGCCGATTTTGCATTTTTTCGGGCCAATACGATAACCGATAGTTAGCACCTTGGAGTAGCTGATGTTAACCGATATTAATAATCGATAATTTGACCTTTTGTAATTAAAGCAAATTCCCATTGAACAAAACAACTTCTTTTTATTGTGGGTTTGTAATTGTTTATCATCAATAAATTCAGACGCTGAACGACTCTATATCTGCACTGTGGTGGCTGAGAGTATCTTTCTGACGTTTAATCTGATGTGTGTGTGTGTGTGTGTGTGTGTTTACACTACTATCTGTGTGTATGTGTACTAAGCATCACTGATATTTTAAATTAGTTTTCACCACAAAGAAATTTGATCCCAGAAACTGCTCCTCACTCCTTGACTCTTCAGTTGAACTCAGCTGTGGCTCACTATTATTTAAAGGAGCCACTGCTGAAAGCAGCAGTTCTGAACAGGGTTGTTTAGACAGGGTGAGAACACTGCTGTGGGGTTTGATCCTCGTGGTATTTTGACGTTTAATTTAGACATCAGAACAATGTTCACTTGTGGAAAAGGAGAAGAATAAACCTCCTTTAATTTGTGCATCATTTTCAGCCGAGATGCTAGAATGCTAGAACTACTGCATCGTTTAATTTGGAAAAAACAAACCTATGTAACAACAACAAAATATAACATTTTATTTAACTGTTTTTCATCATTTGTACATAGTACATTTTTTCTTTTAGTTTTTTTAGTCTCCTTTTCTGGCTCTTTCCTGAATTTTGTCTTCAACGTTAACCCAGAATTTTCATTTCATTTCATCACTGCAGATAAAACCAGACAATGCTGACGATGACAAATGGACTGACGTCATGACCTTTTAGCAGGTAGCACAGTTGTTTTCTTTAGAATATTCTATGCTAATGACTGTAGTGAAACAGTAGTCAACAATTTTACCTGTTAGCTATGACTCCCCCAATCGCACACAATGCCACTATCCCCAGAGGGCGAGGGCCAACACATAACGAGACATGAATGAATGCAATGATAGTTTTTGTCAAACCTCTGCTAACACAATGCCACTGGAAGCTCAACACCCTTGGAGGAGAACACTAACTGTCCATGCTTTTTATGCTAGCCAACAGACGGAAGGAAGGAAGATGGAAGGCCATCCTAATCCCCCAGAGAAAGTGAGGATAATGCTGCTCTTGGATTTCTAGCCTCAGATGGCTGAGGCCCCACAATGGATCTCATGATAACAGCAACAATATTTAACTATTTTAGCTATTTTTCTTTTTAATTCTCAGGATCTTTTGAGCAAATCACTGAGCTTTGTTGCCACAATCCTCCTCCCATTTTTAAAAACTGACACTGGCCATTTAGTTGAACCATAAGGAAGAATGCCTCGCAGGAAACGATGAAGCAGAACTGGCTTTCTCTCCAATAACAAAAAAAAACAGCAAAAGATCCTTTTAAAACGAGCTATTTTAAATCTTTGAATGTGAAGAGCTCTCATGTATTCCTGCTCATCTATCAGATCATTGTCCCGCTGAAGATGGTCACTGGGGTGTGTCCTATTTCCTCCAACAAAGATTCCATCTCAGCTGTTTGAATTCCACAAATACTGGACATTTTTGACCTCAGATTGACTTCTTCCTCCTGGCTGAGAGCTTGTGTTTGTGCAGATCATCCTCACACAGTGACTGTCAGAGCACTGCAGTATTCTCTGCCCGCATACGGATATTAATGTAGTAATTACCAGGACGAACCATTTGCCAGTGGAGCAGTGCATGCCATTTATTAAACCACGTAACATAGAGCATGGCCACATAGGTACAGTCTGGGTTTATATATTTTATTTTTGGGGTTTTTTTTTTTTAGCTTTTTTCTTAGTTTGCCGCATCATTTGAGCACAACAAAAGTGTAAAACTGTCATGATGAATGGACCAATAGAAATGCTCACATACTCCAGTACTGGAGGGTTTTTTTTTGTTCATCTCATAAACAAAAATGGTTATTTCCTCTCCAGTTTCACTTGTCAACGAGTCTTCTCAAAACTGCACACACCATCAAACCGCTTCAAGGTGTTAAACACATTCTTCCTGCAAGACACACAAGGCCGAACTACTGTTTCAGATCTGTCACATCAGCTGTCGGACGCCTGTGCTGGCTCGCACCATGAGCAGAGAGATGGTAGAAGAGTGAGGCCAGATGTGCTTTCTAAGATTCCTGGCCCCAGATTGCCTGAGGCACGATCATCAGGGATTGATCTATCTCTTGGTCATAGGGCCAGTGCTCAGATCATTGTCAGCATCTTTGAGTCGCACTGCATCAAAGTACATTGTAAAAATAAATGTATCACTGTTCATTAATTATTTGTTATTTTCTCAATCTTACATTGTTTATTGTTCCAAAAATGATGCAGCAGATTGGTTCTGTATTCGTGTTACTACTATTAGCCCTTGTTTATTTGCCAGCAAACACCCACTTACGGCGCTTCACTGTCCTCATTCCTGCTGTAAGCAACACCCACTTTCAGATTTTTGTTTAAAACCAGGTGACAAATAAGGCACAGTACAGGCATTCATCTTGATGTCATTTGAGTATCACTACCGACACATTGGGACCAATAATCCAATAACCAGTCATCCATTCATTGTCTGTTATCCAGTTCAGGGTTGTGGTGGGTACAAAGCTTACCCGGAATCACTGGCGCAAGGCAGGAACACACCCTGGAGGGGGCGCCAGTCCTTCACAGGGCAACACACACATTCACACATTCACTCAAACACTCACACCTACAGACAATTTTGAGTCACCAATCCACCTACCAACGTGTGTTTTTGGACCGTGGGAGGAAACTGAAGCACCCGGAGGAAACCCATGCAGACACAGGGAGAACACACTACACTTCTCACAGACAGTCACCCGGAGGAAACCCATGCAGACACAGGGAGAACACACTACACTTCTCACAGACAGTCACCCGGAGGAAACCCACGCAGACACAGGGAGAACACACCACACTCCTCACAGACAGTCACCCGGAAGAAACCCACGAAGACACAGGGAGTACACACCACACTCCTCACAGACAGTCACCCGGAGGAAACCCACGCGGACACAGGGAGAACACACCACATCCCTCGCAGACAGTCACCCGGAGGAAACTCACGCAGACACAGAGAGAACACACCACACTCCTCACAGACAGTCACCTGGAGCGAGCGGGACTGCAGGTCCCTGGAGTTGTGTGGCAACGACACACCCATCCCAAAAATTACAAGGCAATCTGACTTAACCAGAGTTGTCCCAGACATTAACAGTCTGTTCACACAAACAGAAAGTCCATCTCCATCTCACAGGATGAATCAGCACACTCCCAAATAGACAGTGAAAGTGTCTTCACATAATGAAGAGACACACAATCCCACAAAAAGACGACAGAATCTGTCCTGCCCGGGATATATTTGCATAAAATAATGGCTTCAGCTCCGCAACCTCACTTTCTAATGGTCAGATTTTACAAGCCCATGCCATGTTCGTCTTCCTTTTGGGTTTTAATATGGAAAGTGTCCCTCCTGGAATCTTTTTGAAGTCACAGTTCCCTTCCATTCCTTCTTAACCTTTCAATTTCCAGTTGAAGAAAAAAAAAACTGATGGGGTTATTGTGTGCAATGAAAGCTGAACAAAAGCATGCTGTAATTTCATATTGATTATTTTTCGCTTGGAGAAACGAGTGATTTTTTTTGTTTTTTTTGTTGAAAGCACAGACTTCAAACTTTCAATTTATACCACATTCGTGTGGTCAGTGTAGCTGCCAGTTTCAGAGTGGTCCACCACCCAAAACAATCCAGCCCAGAGCAGCTTTGTGTTAGTTTCCGTGTCTGGTCATATTAGACACGGTATGTCACAACATCTTTGTTTTCCCATAGTCTTTGGTTGCCTTCTGATGTCTTTTTTCCTGTATTTTTTTTCTATGAAACAGTCTTTGGCTGAATTTTCTCTCTGAATGTTTATTCGTCTCCAATTCCACTCTCTCCCCGGATCGCATACAGTGCCACCAGCCTCGGAAAGGTGGAGGCAAACATGCGTGTCTTCTTCTTGCTGCTGAGTGGTGCAGCAGTCTAAACGTTGTCCCAAAATTAAAGAAGACAGGAAGGAAGATTATGGTTGTTGTTATCATTTGAGGCTTCGGTGTTCAGTTGTCCAAAGGGTGTACTAGACAGACATCAAGTAAAACATTTTATGATAAAGCAAGAGTACACTATAACAAACTATTTGATTTTCCTATATTTTTTTCTAGATGTGGCCCTGCCTTGGGTGTTCTTGTGCCTCTTGAGAATGCAGTTTGCGTTCTGTTTGTCTCTGCTCCTTCATTCGTGTTCAGTTTTGATTTTTCAGACGCCACCAAGAAGCCACTTGAATCCTTAATGGAAGGAAATCAGACCTACAAAAAGTCCCCTTCGGAATCATCCAGATTCCACGCTTCAGTTTAGGGGGGAGAACAAAAGGGGCGCTGTGTGTCGAGGATTAATGGAAAGCAAGTGCTTCTGAACAGAGGCGTGGAGATTCAGGAGCAAGGAGAGAATCCCTACATCCCAACAGCTCCACATCACTTCAAGCATCACCTCGAGGGGTATTTTAACCCCAGCTTTGGACTATGGAAGAGTGGACATGTGATCTGTGATGGAGTAATGCAGCTCCATCCAATTCCTTTGGGATGAGCTGGAATGGTGTTTGTGATGCAGAAAGAATCTTGCAACATTGGGACATGGCCTCACGAAGGCCCTTGTGGCTGGATGCCATCAAATCCTCAGCAATGTTCCAACATCTACTGTAAAGCCTTTCCAGAAAAGTGGAAGTGCCAACATAGGGGACCTGCTCTACAGAGCAGAAACTGATTCACTCAGGGACAACAAAGCAATGTGGTTATTCTTCCCATGTGAGTTGTACTTCATAGAAACAATGAAAAAATAATGAATAGTCAGTCACTTTCAGAAACTCTTTTTGCTGTGTTTTGACTGTTCTTTTGTTGACGGTTTCAACGCAAGCTCAGTGCTGTTTGTTGCTTTGGCATCTTCTTCTGAGTTAGTTACGATGCGTCTCTTTAGAAGAAAAACAGTGGGTATTTTTAGTTCTATTGCAAGATTTTCCCTTAAAAAAGGATCATTGATGTTCTTTAAGTATCAGCAGAGATTTTACAGAAAGGGAATTTATTGTAATATTAACAATGACAGCAATTATTCTTGACGTAATTTTGAGAAGGGTCCTGGAACCCCAAGCTGGGGCAGCGGCAAAGTGAGTTGAAACTTTTTAATCTTTATTTAGAATGTAAAACTTGTCACACTGCTTTTTAGCCAGTAATAATTCACAAGCAAAATCCCATTTGATTCAATGATATTGGTGGTGATGAGTGATTTTGTGCCACAGACATCTGGGGATTATATTTTTTGATCAAAAGTTCACACTGAGTTCAGGTTTGGTGAATTTAGACATGTGAATTCTCCCTGACTAAAGAGCTGCTGCTTTGGGTCTTGGGACTGCAATACTGTAGGTTTGTGTCACCAAACTTCTGGCCCCACTTTGTCTCCACCCAATTCTGATGGAGAAGCCCTCTTGTTCAAACAGAGGTTTTAAATGGCCTTTAAGGAGATTCCTTAGCACTGGGATACCCAATGTGTTTATTACTGTCTCAGTTGATCACACAGTCCACTTTGGTCAATCGCGTCCCATGGCTGAGTGACAATGGTTCGATTAAAAACGAAACCTATGAAAAGAAAGAATGATCAAAAACGGTTTGAATAAAACGAAACAAAATGAACAAAAAAGACAAATTTTGGTCAAGATCCTCCTGCATCACATCACTGCAACAACATGGTGGGGGAACCATAGCCTCATATTTGGACAAGCAACGTAGACTGAAACAAACTACACCTACTGTTCAAACCAGGGGTGTCAAGTGCTTCTTTTGAAGTCCACATATCGGTCCACACTCACTAATGATTACGGAAGCAGGCTTCGAAATTGGTCCAATGAGACGAAAGATACGAGACGAATGAGACACTGTAATATAGCTTACTGTGACACTCATATTGATGCCTTCTTAAGCTCTCCTTTTATGGACAAATAGGAGCCAATAAAGCACGCTGTGATCACCTTCAACAAATGGAACACATTTTCCATCAGATTTACTGTGGTTATTTTGGGAACGCTTATCGGAATAAAAGGACTGTTCCAGGCACAGGTTAAGTCTTGGCCTTCCTGTTAAGCAGCATTATGAAGTCTTAAAACCTATTGACTTTAGCTGGAGGATACTGGCAGACGCCATGTCTATCGCTTCTGCAGCTATTGTTCCTGAGTATACAGCAGACACTGATGCTGTTGCTGTGCTCCCTTTACAGTGATACTTCCCAGTGCACCCTGACTTCTGCTGAATTATAGATGAAGTAAAGCAGGATGTACAGCCATCACTCAGATCCGTCTCTCTCTGAGCTGTGTGTGTGTGTGTGTGTGTGTGTGTGTATGTGTGTGGCCGGACAGCAGGATGCTCCTGGGGTCCCTGTAGGGTTTAGAGTGCCTCTTACACTGAAGGCTGGGGGGTGGGGGGTGATTAACTATTGAACACTGAGCAACTGGGTGGATTACACACACTGTGTGTTTGTGTGTGTGTATGTGTGTATCAGGGTCAGCTGGATGGGGTCAGGGGATCTACAAAGAAGTTAATGATCCTGATTTAAAATGAACGAGTGCTCAGCATAGATTTTGTGTTCAGAATGACCTCAAACAGCCAAGGAATGGTGCTCTCCAGACTGGGGTCTTGTTTTCCTGAAAGCATCTTAATGTTAGGGTCAACAAAATTGGGAGGGAGAGAGAGAGAGAGATCAATGTGATGCTCATATATATATATATATATATATATATATATATATATATATATATACCTTGCTTATTTAATATATTAGTATTTTTAAAAATATCTATATTTCTTAAAAATTTTGAATATTCATATTCATTATGAAATCAGATCAGGTCAGAGATAAGTCAGGAATTTACACCCAGACAACCTTCTAGCTGCCCTTTCTGCTTTTTTTCTGCACAGACAAGCACTTACAGCCCTCACTTTTTCATACACACACACACACACACACCGACTCTCATAACCCCCCTTTAATCTAAATCCCATGCTTCCAGTCTTGTAGAAATGGATCCAGGTGCTCTCTCTCTCTCTCTTTTTCTTTGTGTGTCTTTGTCTCCATCTCTCTCTTGCTGGTGCAGCTGTGAGCAACATCCGATACAGCTCAGGAAAACGTCCCCATCAATTAATAATAGGCTGCTGTGCCAATATTGTGATACCACTTCCTCGTGTGTGTGTGTGTGAGAGAGAGAGAGAGAGAGAGAGAGAGAGAGAGAGATCTGGGCACTGAGAAACAAAAGAAGCAGAAACTGGACCTTATCACCAATATCTACTTTCCTTTCTGGAGTAAAATCAATTCATGAAGCAAAGCTACAGGCACAGAGTCACCGTGTGTTACACACCACTCTCCAAGCTGTATTCTATTAGTGGTCATGTCCTCATCCTTTTTTGTGGTGGACAAAAGGCTTTTCATAGTTAAGCTCTCTTTATCCAGCATCACATTCTTAAAGCTTGCAGTGATCCATATAGATTACATTCATGAGTTGTTACGAGTCTACATTGTTAAGGTTTATAAGCCCAGAATTATAATTAAACTGGAAGGGGCTGATTATTGTCCCTTTATTATTATGGCTAATTAGTTATAGCCATTTCCATGGGCTACACACATTGCACTAGCTAAGTCTCCCTCATTTCTTGATACCACCGAGTTGGGAGGATGAAGGCAGCACAACTTCTTCCTGGATATGTAAAGCTTCATTGAATGTTTCCGTGTTTTTTTCCCGTTGAACTACTTCAGATGCAATGCTACTGACCAGCTCAACATGCTTGCAGGAGAACACTAACATCCAAATGTGTAACATCAGCTAACAGATGCCTGCAATGTTTTAATCTCCAGACAACTAAAATAAAGTATCCTACCATAAATTGAGTGAGTTCCAAATTGGTTTTATTTGATATTAACCAAATATTTGTTTAATAATAAATTTGTTTTAAAATGATAGTTTTTTGCCTTGCGGTGACGTGCGTTCCCTGAATGTCCACAGGGCTGTAATTACAGATCAAGGCGTCACTCCATTTCCTTTCACGCGCCCCATAATTGGTGCCTGACCAGAGGCTGTTTCTCAAGCCTCTAAGATGATTGCAGCGGTCAGAGGTCAAAAGTGTCACGACCCTAATGGGATTGAAATGTAGGATTAGCTTTAGCTTCAGAGCTAGCAGCATTGAGTCCACGACTTGGGTCACAACACAATAGCTAGGCTAACCAACAAGAGTTCTATAAGACTATAAAAGACCAACACTCTCCAGTTACAAAGAGAATAAAGCTTGGTGTAGAATAGCCACAGACAGTACTCATGGATTCTAGGCAAGTTCCCATGGACTGACAGGTTGGTACACTTCTTGAGAATTTCAGGAAAGAGGACAGGAAAACAGGAGTTGAGCTTGAAAGGAGGCACATGAAACATATGGATGAGAAAAAAAAAAACATATAATGACTAGAAAAATTGAAAAATGAATGAGTTATGACAGATTTAACTTGCAGTGGTGGTGGACCAGATGGAGGGTAATGGAGACAGATGGAAAGAAAGGGAAATAGAGCATTGTACAGAAATATCCGCATCTTGTTCTAGAACCTGTGTCCAATTCCCATTGCAGAAGGGTACCAGGAAAGGGACAGAGAATCTGAGTGTTTTGGTCACCTGATTTCCCATACTATGGGAAATCTATTAGCAATACTATTACAATTATAACACATACTATTTGCAAAGCTAATGTAAAGAGCAAACAAAAAAAAAACAACAGCAACAACAGAGGAGCTTCAAGTTCTGATTTACATTTTACTCAGGATTTGGGTTTGTGGGAAGAGACAGAGACAACCACTGACAGCAAAAATGTTTCTGTTTTTATATTTTTATGTTTCCTTGCATTGTTTTCCTGACCGTTAGAACCACAAGCGTTTCAAATAAATGCTGAGAAACCACTTGAAAAATCTTTTCGTTTCTTATTCTGGTGTCTTCCGTGGTATGAGGAGAACAAGGTGGTGGAAGCAAATGCTAAGGTGAGAGAATAAAGTATAAAAAAACAAAAAACATAAACAACAAAGCAGGGAACACTGAAGTAGATCAAGATGAACATAGATAAAGATACATCAATGACAAAGTCCTGCAAACCAGGACTACATTTACAAAACTTGTACAGTGAGACACAATAGGATGTACCTGTGAGCTAAGTCACATGACTGCCTAACAGCTCAGAACTAATATATATATATATATATATATATATATATATATATATATATATATATATATATATTTTTTTTTTTTTTTTTTTTTTTTGGAGCATATTTATTTATTTATTAAAAAAACACTAATAAAAATATTGCATATTATCCATAATAACAATTTAATTATACAAGGCCTCTCTAAACCCAAAACAACACGCACTTCCTCACTGTCCAATGTTTATGGACCCAAACTCTCTCTTTACTCTACTCTTGTTTTTCATGATGCTGATATTCCATTTATTTCCCTCAGTTTTATCCCTCCCATCGATCTTTCTCTCCCACTCTATCTATCCTCCCACTTCTCTGATAATTAACTACAAGACAAAACAAGCTGGTAATTATCTCAAACACTGTCTGACATGAGCTGCATTACTGAGCGTCCTTTCATGTCCCTTTGCAACCCGGCATTGTAATTCATCTCTGGCACCATACACGTTTCGTATTCCGTATCTTTTTTTTTTTTAATACTAGAATCAGGTATTTGTGTAATGTTGGTGATGACCAGATTTGTTACACTTTTTAAATTTTGGCATTGATTTGGCAACAAACTACCTGTATTTCTGACTACGTGAATTTTAATGGATTTAAAACGACGTTCAAATATTTAGGAAATTCATATTTATGGCACAGTTATGGACAGCATTAGCCTAACACTCATCCTCTAGTTGCATCTATTATTGTCCTCCACACTTGCCTGCAGCTGTCTCAGAGACTAATGAACCAAGTGAAAGAGCAGGACGGACGAGTGTGAAAGACACAGAGGTTAGCAGCTAGTCATCATTCTACACCCGTCCTACAAGGGGACAAGCTAATTCAGCTAACAGCTGGCCACTTTCCGTCTGGACCAGCCTCTGAAGCCCAGCCTGTGAAAAATTCATTGATTGTAGCAATTAAGCCATGAACCAGCCCATAAATCCCACTTATAAATACTTTAAAAGCGCTAATACACTTGCTAGCTAAAGTTGTTACGATCCAATTAAACACACACCCGCGCACTCACACACACACAACACAGTGGGGTGTAGCTGGAAACAAAGTTCCAGAATGGACACGTACTCAGTGCTGCGCTCTGTTTCCCCTGGATACAGGCGCTAATGCTAAATTAATGCTTCTGCTACATTCGCTAACACTCAATTAATGCTGTTGCTACAATCGTTACGTAAAATTAACATGTGCACTCTTATGCACTCAGACTCACAGAGAGAGAGAGAGAGACCGAAAACCGAATGAAATGAATGACCTTCCAACACGTAAAATTAGCTTGCACAATTAGCCTCTGCTTTGACATTAATATTCTGACACGTTTACCCTTTCTGCCTCACACACACACTTGCCCTGGATGGACTGCAGAACTATTCATACACGGGCTCTGTACTTTACTTTCATGGGATTTAATCAAATATTCATGCAGAGAAATTTATGCATACAGCTACTGTTTAAAACTCAGAGACCACAGATTTCATCTCCAGTTATTCATTTTAATCAGAGTATAAAAAGTAGGCAGCATACAGGGCATGTAACAAAAAAATAACATTAACGCTTTGACAACTAAATATAAAATGAATACTTCAGGTATGTTGTAAGTCTGCTATTCATTCATTCATTCATTCATCTTCTGTAATTCACCCTCCGCAAACACAACATCACACTCTTACCCAGTCACACTCACACACTCACACCTGGGGACAAATTCACAAAATCACCCAGTCCCTCACACACTCACACTTATTGACAATTTTACACAGCCAATCCACCTATAAACAATGTTTTTTTGTTGTTTTGTTTATTTTTTTTCCGGCTGTGGAATGTTGTTCCACATCTCCAACAGTCCAAGAAGCTGTTTGCACATTCAGTGATGCTGAGTTCTGAGTTCTGAAGTGACCAGTCCATCATTCTGAGAACACCAGAATCTTGTTTGATTTGATGTATGTTCTCCTTTTGTGTCTATTTTCTTTCCTCAGTGTGAGGTTACTGCCAGCAGCACTTCCTCTCCAACACATAGGGCCTGAGTTGCTTTATCACAGTGGAAAGAGGGATAAGCTAGGCCTATCACAATAATTACATTATCTACTTATCGTACAATATGTGGACATTTCCTCAGTGTTGTCCATTATGTTTACTGTTGTGTTTGTGAACATAAGAAGAAGTCACCAGTATTTTTTTAGCCACACACTTGATAGTGTTCTCCGGTCTCTCTGTTTGGGGGCCGTCAACTTTTTTGAAAAGAGTGTTCTATGTTTTATTTATTTAGGATATTTAAACTTTTTTTTATTTCAATTCCAAAGTTTGAATATTCTTAATTATTTTGTTAAAATTGCAATTTAAAGGGTGTATTTGCACTGTTATGTGATTATATTATTGTTTTATTGGTGTCATAATATTAAATGCTCTTAAAATGACGATAATATCATTTATTATGTAATATAACAATGTCATATTTATATATCTGGCACAATATATCGACCACAAATACTGATATTGTGACAGGCCTAGACAGAGCAGATACACTTAGCCACCAAGATATTTCAAAAAATACTTATGTTTGAAAATTGCCCAATAATAATATGTAGGCCAAAAAAGAGCATATATTTTATTAAATATTCAGGATTCATTGATGGCGTTTATAACCTGAACAGCCGGTAATGACACGTCAATGGCGAAGGCCAAAGCAGTATAATACTTCACAAACCATTGTCTCTCTCTATCTCTCTCACACACACACACACACACACTGCACCTCATATCCTGTCAGACTAATGTGTTTGACATTGACCAAATCAGTTGCCACCAGAGAGCTGTGAGGGGTGCTAAAATGGGGACCTTTATAGAAAGACCCTGCGGTGCTTTAGGACCAACAAAGAACAAGTGTTTGAGGCTGTTCCACACCAGTTTTGTGACACTGTACATCAAAATATTGTTGTCTCCCCCACCCTCAGATCCACAGACGTAGGGTGGCACAGTCTGAGCTGTGTCTGTGTGTGGGATAGATGTGGGAGCAGCTCTCTCTGTTATTTAGGGTTTTGTGGTGTGTTTATGTTTGTGTTTATTGCAGTTTGGGTTTCTTGTTTTGTTTTTGTGTTCTATTACTTGTGTTGGTGCCTGTTTCTTTTGAGTTATGTAATACCGTATTGTTTTACATTCCCACAGCCAGCGCAATGGAAAGCTGCATGCTCCAGTTACAGGATATAATAGTACAGTGAAAAAAATACATATTCACCTGCATTTTGTTCCATTTCTAATCAAATTGCTCACTAGATATTTGTCATTCATTTATCAAAATCACTAAAATAATTGAAAAAACTTTCAATTTATGAAAAATATATTTTTCATTTATTTATTAAATGGGTCAATAGTCAATAACCACTGTTCGCCTTTAAAGCAGCATCCAGTCTTTTCAGGACACATGCTTTTACAGTTTTCAATGAAATTAAATTGGTTTCTTAGGGTGAGTCCCATTTCACCTCTTAAAACTTAGCCCTCAAACAAACCCACAAATGCCTAAAAATGTTCTCTTTTAAAAACTATGCCAACCACCATATTATCTTAGTTTAATACCGTTTTAATGCATTACGTGCCATAACTAGGGCTGGGCAATTAGTCAAAAATTAATTGAAATCGATATTCATTGTCTATATCAATTATTTTTATTTTATGTCCCCACTGTGTGTTCATGTACTGCCCCTTTAAAACCATGCTACCAAGCTGTAGTCACATGATTCTGCCCCAATCTGCCACATGGAAGTTACCTAAACTCTTAGGTCGACAGAGCGAATTAAGCAGCTCGTACCAAAGAAAAACACAGCGTCTTTGGTTTGGACGTCTAGTGTTTTGACTTTAATTAAGACAACACTGAACATAAAGAAGTCAAAGGTAAATGCTGAGAAAAAAACAGTTTTAGCCAAAGCACAATCACACACCAAATATAAACAGTGCTCAAAAACAAGAGAGCAACAAGCTCCCGGCAACATTAGAAAAATATCCCAGCTTTAACACTGGAGCATATTTACAGCACAAGCCTCGTCACTGAACTATGAGTCAAAAACACAAAAACAAAATAATTGTTCATTAATCGTAACCGAGATAAAATGTACAATTAATCGTGATATTGATTTGCGCTCATATCGCCCAGCACTAGCCATAGAAATCATAAAACACTGCTAGTAGTATGCCAATGTCAAGAAATGGTATTCACACTTAGTCTGAGCTAACATTAACATTTCATGTAATAACTTTCTGCCAAAGCTTTCCAGACGTCTGGTTCCTATCAGCACCACTTTGAAGGATTCCCTAAAATGGAGGATGACAAATCAAAACATTCATCTTAAAATTGTTATTTAAATTCTCCTCTGAGCTTGGGGTTGGTGTAGGTGGAGTACAGCAGCACTTACATGCATTCTTTTACTCATACAAACTGACACTAATACACACTGGTTTGAGTCATGTCTTGTGTGTCTTTATGTGTTATGAAGAAACATGCCTGCAGACCTATGTCATCATTGTGCAAACTCCATTTGAGTATCTGTACATTACACACACTATCGATACCTCAGTATTTAAGCTGTAAATAGGCAACATTTAATTTTAATTGCTTGTAAAATTAAACTATTAAAGTCAGTACAAATACCAGACAGGAAAAATTCCCATGTAACTGCAAAGACAAACATCCACACTGAAGTAACTCGGATTACTAGGCTGAAGACGGGAAGACACACCCAATTTTAGCATGAAGACAGACCTGTTTCTAAATTCAGAGTTCAGGCTGAAGACTGAATATGCCTCTGTATGTGTGGGTGTCTTAATGGGTTATGAAATGGCTGCCTAACCCTCAAAATATATTAAAAGTGTCTTAAAGGAACACTAAATAGGATGTGCTATGTTTTGCTCTTGGGCTCCCTCTACAGTTAGAGAGTGTAATTCACTATTACAACACTGTCCTGAAACCAAGAGGAGGGTGCATCGCAATGACTTTAATGCTGTAATTCTAAGATTGAAATATTACCTAAAGCTCCTTTAATGCTAGACTAGGATTACATATGTATGACACAGCCCAAACAAGAACCTACACCCGCTGCAAGAACCTGGATGATTAATCACACTATAAATCAACGACAGCTGCCATGTTTTCAGGACTTTCTCCCATAATAGTCTGGCTAACAATGTGACAGCAATGCACCATTTGCTCCAGATGCCCAGCTGGCAAGCTGATCAGCCAGTGGTGAAACTTTTTAAAACAAGTTCAGCGGATAGACTTCATCTTCAGACTCCATTTAGAAAATGCCACCGAGATTAATCCGTTTCTTCTGCGCCTCGGCTCAGAGCGCCGGAACTGGACCATCTGCCTCGCGCCTGGTGCTGGGACTTGTGCAGCTGTGTCACATACGAGGTCCAAACACCTCTTAGACAGTGCCTGGAACGCTTCTCAAATCCACAAATATAAGACATAGCAAATTCCACCTGTTAGCTATAGCGCCTCACAATCACACAATGGTACTAAACTGCTCAATATGCCTGGAGGACTGGACAATCATACAATATCAATAAATATCACAATATAAAATGTTTTAATAACAATACACTATTTACAACATCTGTCACTGACTGGCGGTCATTACAAGGCACTGTCTTCAGTCCAGTGCACTGAATTTAAAATTTAGTATAAAGATATTAATATTGAGTAAAACCAATAGGTTCATGGTTGATAGTGATGTCATATTTTTTGGTTGTTCTTGGAGGTTTTTCAGTGGATTTTATACTGTCCATATTGATATCGGATTTTAATCATATTGACCAAACCTAAGAAATATATTGTGATAAATTTTGGCCGTATTGTCCAGCCCTACTTGGAAGACAACACTCGCTGCCTACATAAGTGTTAGCTAACAGCCGCCTGCTTTGGGTAGCATCCTACTGGGTGGTGCTCACCCAGAGAGAGTAACACCAATTTTACAGCATCACCAGGGACAATACGCATGGCCTCTAAATTATAGGGACAACACAGGACAAGGTACATCTAGGGGCAACACACATATCCTAGACATTTTAAGTGTATTTTCCACTGGTAATTGGGGACTGAGGTGGTAGAGTATATGAGACTTGTTATAATCCTGGGTAACACCCATTTTTCTATGGTTTTGCTACATCAATTTCCATGGTTATACTCCTCCCATTCCCACAGCCATGCTATAGTCATTATATAGTCAATATTTATATTGTCAATTTCTAAGGTTGCCCGAGTTACCACTTCTGTTCCTAAGGCTACAATCCCATGAATTGTCATGAATTTCATATAAACCGTGGTTTCATTTTGGATTACCAAACTGGTTTATGTTAGTAATATATGCACGTATGTGGACATGTTCCTGTTTGCACTTAGAGAGGAGAAGGTGCTCACCCGAAGTGTCCCACATGTTGAGCTCGATCCGCCGCTTGTCGATTTCGAAACTGGCCGTGTAGTTCTCGAACACCGTGGGCACATACGTCTGAAAAGTGACAGTTCATTGGAGCGGATTAGAATCCCATTACAGTGATAAACAGCCCTGCACTACCTGATTTAATCTGCGCTGCAGTTTCTAATCTTCGTCAAAGTGCCTCAGGGTGGCTTAGGGACCAAACCACAACATCTGAACCATCTGTAAGTAGAAATGCAAATGTACCCGCAGTTTTTGAGCTCGGGATTAAAGCCAGAGATGAATACATCTTTGACAGTTATTAGCAAAACATTATATAGAGCATTTGATATATACATAGACGCAGACAGAATCCACACAAGCATGCATACACACACACACACCTTTACAACAGAATCCACCCTGAAGAGCTGGAATCAGTTTTAACACTGAATACTTCCCACATTGTCACTGTCCCTGATCTTTCACCTTACCAAATTCTTAAACAGCATAAATAGAAATAAAGAAGTATTGAGGTTACATGAAATCTTTTGATTTTCATGAACATATTTGTACAGGAATCATAAACGTGACCTATTTGCTTATTCGTTTAATTCCATTGCCTACGACTTTAATGCCTTTTGCAACTGCAACTTTGGCACATGACTGTGTGAAATAGTGTGTTCACCAGCCTTAGTTTTCCTTTAATCTAATCATTTAAAATCAGGTTCATATTTAATATTTATTAATGTTATCACAATTTAACTGGACATGCTAGCATCACATGCTATGTTAAATTGAAAAATTGGTTTAACCTGTTACAAAAAAGGGGTTAAAACCTTAAAACCCACCTCCAGGCTGTAGACTCTGGCTATTCTAATTGTAAATACTCAATCAATGCCACTGACACTGATTATTACCCTATTAAAAAAAACTATTTTTATAATTAGCATTTTTTCCATAATGTACATAAGCATTTACTGAACATTTGACAAGAACGGGCCATAAACAGTTTAAACAATCTTGATTTATTGGATCTTAAATAAGATTCCAGTCATATTTTATTAATACATAATCTATAATATCAGCTGAAATTGGCCATTAAGGGTGTCCTTACAGTACTGTTGAACAGCTACCTCAGTTTAATGATGGAGAGACTAATTTTAAACTTTCTTTCTTCAACACTTTCAGGAAACACAGTCCAGGCTAGCACTGCATCACATCTTAAAAGTGATTAAAACTGTTTAAAACTACTTAACTGCTGTTAGAACTCATATAAACTCACCTCTGGGTAGGAGTCCTTTGCGAACACATGAAGTAAAGCGGTCTTCCCACATTGTGTGTCTCCCACCACCACTATTTTACAGCGGCTAACTTTACCCTCCATCGATCCAAGTGCCTTCACACTAAGATGGCGTCCGGCATTCACGTTCCCGCAAAAATGATTATTTTTGCGTGCCAATATACAAATAGGTAAAAGTCTCAAGGTGTGCGCGCACGTGAGCGCGCTGTTCCTCCGCGCTGCTTTTCAGCTCCAGTTTCAGAGGCAACAACCCGTTTCAAACTGCTTTGAACTCCTTTTTTAACTCGGTTCCAACCCGGTTTCCTCTCTGTTCACACTGCGATTACTTGCGTTAGTGCAGGGCACTCCGGCTCAGGAGTGAATCCTCCGCCTCGCTCAGGACACATCTGCCGAGTCTCTCTCACAATCTCCGCCTGCTCGTGCCTCCAGCCAATGAGAGCGCCGCTCTTTCGATAAATATTCATATATTTAAATGAGCACTGACACTGCAGGAACTAACAGCAAGGCTGCGACCAGTTGTGCGCCCCTTTGATGAATATTCATCAATATTTATTACCATGGGAGCGTTCGTCCAATGGAAAATCCTCCGTGTCCATCCTCCTGTTGAATATGTATTTAAAACACTGTTTACATGAGTGTTGGTGAACCGGCGATGATTTGACACCTGGCCACGCTATTTAAACAAAATTACTGATGTTTTTTTTATTAATAATAATTTTTGTAAATATGTCTAATAAATGGATTTTCTCGGCGAGCTCAGTGGACATGCCACACAAGAATTAGTTTATATATTCACGTATATGAATAAGGAAAAAGTTGCTTGTTTTGGTGTAAATGTCTTATATATTTAACCCTCAAAATATATCTATACTGTTCTTTTCTATCTATTCTGTTTTATTAATTTATGAAATTATTTTATAGTGTTTTATTCGGTGAATGAAAGTGTCTGATTCACAGAAATCAGACGGCATGATTCACAGTGAATTGTCGGTGTTGAGCGACATCTAGTGGCCATGGTTAAACACTGCCATGAAGTTACACCATGAAGCAAACACGGGTTGAATAGGGGCTGGGGTTGAGAGCTGTATGGGCTCTGGGATTTGTACGTGAGCTAGTATTGAGACGCAGGGGTGCTTCCTATATCAGATAAATGGGGGTAGCCCAATTAATTAATTTATTTTTTCATATAGGGCCAATGTGTACTGTATTTAAACCGTTCTTCAGCCATCACTGACCCTGGTGGCTAATTAACAAATTAACTGGGATCCAGGTGGGCTGCACATAGGTGCTGCAGAAAATCAGGTCTGTGTCTTTAGGCCAAAAAAAAAAAGCAAGAATATTCCCATGGACATATGTAGAACAAATCAACAAATAAATATTCTATACATTTCATTCTGTGGAAGATGGATGGATGGGGATCATGAAGAGGGATTTTCTGAGTCAGGGATATGATAATCAGATTTACAAACAGACTCAAAAGTGTCCGTAGGTGTGAGTGTGTGAGTGAATGTGTGAGTGTGTGTGTTGCCCTGTGAAGGACTGGCGTCCCCTCCAGGGTGTATTCCCGTCTTGCGCCCGATGATTCCAGGTAGGCTCTGGACCCCCCGCGACCCTAAATTGGATAAGCGCTTACAGATAATGGATGGATGGATGGATTTACAAACATAATCCTCTCAAATCCTGAACAAATGATTCTCTGTTCTCTATTCTCTATTTTTTCATCTACTTTTTTTCACAGCATTTTGTATTTACTGTAAAAAAATAGTTTATATATTGACCTGTACCTTATGGCCAAAAGTTTGTGAACACCTGCTCATCCAACATTTCTTCTGCTGCTTATGAGCCTCAGTTTGCCTTGCCTAGTTTAGAAGGGTATAAACACTACAGCATTGGCCTTTGGATCAGTGAAACTGCATCTTCTGACGTGACTGAACTTAAACTGATGAGATGAGAGTAGAGCTTGTGATCTCCAACTAATCAGTGCTTGAACTCATTAATGTTATGTGACTGAATATAGTCAAATCCTTTCAGCAATGTTCCCAAATCATGTGTAAAGCCTTCACAAATGAGTCAAAGCTATCACGGTAGCAAAAGTGGAACAAATTCCCAAATAGTAACTTTAAATTCAGAAGAAATGAAAGATGAGTCCACAAACTTTTGACCATGTTTACGTAAAGGGATACTGTACTAAACAGCAGTCACCACTAGAGGAAGCAGAGGACCATAGTTACAGCACTGAGGCGCTGTGACAGAATATTTTAAACATGCTAATGCTAAACATAAATAAATTAGCTTTGTGTTGAGCAGTTGTAATGAACGTACTTAATGGCACTTTACTCGCAGAAGTGTACATGGCCACACAAGTCCAGTAATTACATAAATCAGGAATTGACCAAATAAAGTATATGTTATTTCAAAAAAAAAAAAAAAGATAAAAGTAGCAGCTCAAGAAACACCTTAGGTACTGACTTATAGAGCTGCAGTTGAACTAACATTTGGATGACAGAAATAGGTCCAAAATAATGTATACTCAAGTGTTTTTCACATTTGGCAGTTACAACCTACACTAGAGTTCAGTTAAGGACTCTTCAGGTATGCCACTACTATGGTCATCTCATGACAATGCAACACATCATACAGAGTCTGCATACTAAAATAGTTTATTTAGAAGCCGTTATGGTGATGTCACAAACACAAGCATTTCAGAGCTGTCAATGTTCCAATGCCTGGCCTATATCCCAAAGAAATACAATTATTATACGACACCAGTGACAAACTGTAGAATAACATTCCCTGATAACAAGGAGACGGCGGACCACTGTTGACCCACTGAGGACAAAGTAGTGTTTTACACAGCGTTTTCTGGGTGAACTGCTGGTGATTAAACAGAATTTTAGACAAAATGCCACATTTGAGCACTTTTCCATTCACAGTCAAATTTACATTTTTTCCTTCATTAGGTTCTTTTGTTATTGTTTACAAATAAGATTAGTAAATAATTTTAATCCAGTACAGTGTCAACATTTTCAGCATTTAATTATTTTATATCAGGCTTATACTCATTATTAAATCTCTCATAGATGTTGGTAATATTTGTATTAGTTTGTTTTCCAGAATAAAAATCTGTTTGAGGAGATTATAAATGAGTTATATCTTGTACAGGACAGTAATCTGAGTGGTCCGATGGTGGACCAGCCATGGTCTACACTCAGTGGTGTTGCAGCCTTTTTATGCCAGTGGACCCATATATGCTCGCTGTTTGGGATTGTGACTTTGCATTGGCTTGATTTTGGTGAAGATGCTTGATGCCAGTTTGGGTTAGCTCGCAAGTATCAAAATTTATATTTTGGATCATAATGACCTTGTAATTCAGAGTTTTGTGACATTGTGTGGAACAATATAGGCCAAACGAAGCATATTTGCTTAAAATAGGTTTGGGAATTTATCATGTAAAATTATTCAGATTGTTGTTTTGTTAAGTGAAATTCAGAGGGAAGAAATAAGAAACTTTGATGGTTCAGATTGAACTGGACTATGGAAATGGAGAATTTCTAGAGCAAAATTTTAGCCATGGTTTTATCTGAATCTGTGCCCTGTTTGCTATTGCCTACATTTACAAATCTGCATCATAGATAGTGCACGGGATATTTGTAGGTGAATGATTTCATTCACAACATATATGAGTTAGCTCAATACTGTGTGAATGTAGATTTAAAGGTATAAACAATCTAAACAGTTTTTGTTGTGCAGTTGCACATCAAACTTTGGTATTTTTTGTAGGGTTCGTTGTATGTGCCCTGTTACAGCACACAGTGTGAATTTTACAATGCACTGAATAGTCCGCACTCTGTGTCAGACATCATTACAGAACGGTGGAACCCAATTATACTGCACAGTAAATTCTCCAGTGTTAAATCAACACTATTAGTGTTAACTTAACTCTGAGAGTGTTCAATTATTACACTAACAGTGTTAATTTAACACTAATATTGTTAAAGTGTGCACTAAAGTAGTAAATAAAGCACAGTTTAGGACAAAGACCTGGACTTGGACATAAATCAACTGTGACAGCACAGTCCACAGACCACAGATTGTGGGACAGGAGGTGATATGGGTACTTGTTTTCTGTTTGCCTTGCCATTTCCTGTCCCACCCTCTTGGCATCCTAATCGCTCTCAGACACTTCCGTTAGCCAGAATGACAGTGACAGCACTTTCTGTATACATCCTCCATATTAATGAATGTCATTAGTGAAAACACAACATTCAGAAGTTTCGCTATGTTTTAGGACTGCTTGGTGTTCACATAAGACTCATAAAGAAACTGGAGCATAATAAGGTCTAATGGACCCTATAGTCTAAAAAAAATATAAATAAATAATGGTATAATTTGCTGGTACACTCCCCATTAGAAATATAAATGTACATGACTATGTGAGACTGTAATTTAAAATGATTATTTAGGATAGTATCATTTGGAGGCTGTAAAAAGAATCTAAAATATACCACCTTGGTTATGAATCACTGGGAGATAAATAGAATTAAGTTCTTACTGTGTGTAGTTGATGAAGGTTAACTGGTGAGGTTTGTTGTTAAGAAACTGAACGTTTCTCTGATTAAGAGGTGCATAATTGTGTACGTATCTTTTATGATGGGCTCAGACAATGTATTAGAAGATATAGAGACTCCTAACAGCCATGCAATACTTGGTAAGCCACCAAAACTTCTATCCTCATCTGATAATCAGTAATC